>NC_065508.1:23210192-23290839 GCF_006386435.1 Epinephelus moara | reverse complement strand
ATCATGAAAAAACGTCATAGTATAGTATGTCGTCAAAAATCATGAGAAAACATTATAGTGTAGCATGTCGTCAAAACTAATGAAAAAACGTCATACTATAGCATGTCATCAAAAATTATGAAAAACTGTCATAGTATAGTATGTCGTTAAAAATCGAGGGAAAGCGTCATAGTATAGGATGTCGTCAAAACTAATGAAAAAACGTCATACTATAGCATGTCTTCAAAATTCATGGAAAAACGTCATAGTATAGCATGTCGTCCAAAATCATGAAAAAATGTCATAGTATAGCATGTCGTCCAAAATAATGAAAAAACGTCATAGTATAGTATGTCGTTAAAAATCTTGAGGAAAAACTTCATAGTGTAGTATGTCGTCAAAAATCGAGGGAAATCATCATAGTATAGTATGTCATCAAAGATCATGAAAAAACGTCATAGTATAGTATGTCGTCAAAAATCATGAGAAAACATGATAGTATTGCATGTCGTCAAAACTAATGAAAAAACGTCATAGTATAGTATGTCATCAAAAATCATGAAAAAATGTCATAGTATAGTATGTCATCAAAAATCGTGAAAAAACTCCATAGTATAGCATGCTATCAAAAATCTTGAAAAAACATCATAGTATAGCATGTCATCCAAAATAATGAAAAAAATGTCATAGTATAGCATGTCGTCCAAAATAATGAAAAAACGTCATAGTATAATATTTTGTCTAAAATACTAAAAAAAACCCATCATCTTATAGGATGTTGTCAATAATAAAAAAAAAACGTCACAGTATAGCATGTCGTCCAAGATCATAAAAAAACGTCATAGTATAGTATGCTGTCACAAATAATGAAAAAACATCATAATATAGCATGACATCAAAAACCATGAAAAAACGTCATAGTATATAATGTTGTCAAAAATAATGAAAAAACGTCACAGTATAGCATGTCGTCAAAAATCATGAAAAAAATGTCACAGTATAGTATGTCATAAAAAATTATGAAAAAACAACATAGTATAGCATGTCGTCAAAATTAATTAAAAAAAGCCATAG
This sequence comes from Epinephelus moara, assembly GCF_006386435.1. Lineage (NCBI taxonomy): Eukaryota > Metazoa > Chordata > Actinopteri > Perciformes > Serranidae > Epinephelus > Epinephelus moara. Next base: position 23,289,786 of record NC_065508.1, on the reverse strand, counting down.
CATAGCACATCGTCAAAAATTATGTAAAAATGTAAAAACATCATGATATAGCATATCGTCAAAAGTGATGACAAAAACGTCATACTATAGTATGTCATCAAAAATAATGAAAAACATTATAGTATAGTATGCTGTCAGATATCATGAAAAATTATACAGTATAGCATGTCGTCAAACATTATTAAAAAACATCATAGTATAACGTCATCAAAAACCATGAAAAACGTCATAGTATATAATGTTGTCAAAAATAATTAAAAAACGTCACAGTATAGCATGTCGTCAAACATTATGAAAAAACATCACGGTATAGTATGTCGTCAAAAATAATAAAAAAAAGTCATAGAATAGCATATCGTCAGAAATTATGTAAAAATGTCATGGTATACTATGTCATCAAAAATCATGAAAAAAACATCATAGTATGGTATGTTGTCAAAAACAATGAAAAAATATCATGATATAGCATGTCGTCAAAAATCATGACAAAATATTATACTATAGTATGTCGTCAAAAACAGTGAAAAAATATGATATAGCATGTCGTCAAAAATCATGAAAAAATGTCATAGTATAGTATGTCGTCAAAAATAATTAGATAGCGTCATAATATTGCATGAAAACATCAAAAAATGAATAAAAAAAGTCATGGCATAGCATGTTGTCAAAAATTATGTAAAAATTTCATAGTATACTATGTTGTCGAAAATAATGAAAAAACATCATGAAATAGCATGTCATCAAAAGTCATGAAAAAACGTCATACTATAGTATGTCGTCAAAAATAATGAAAAACATTATAGTATAGTATGTTGTCAGAAATCATGAAAAATTACACAGTATAGCATGTCGTCAAACATTATGAAAAAACATCATAGTATAGCATGTCGTCAAACATTATGAAAAAACATCATAGTATGGCATGTCGTCAAAAATCATGAAAAAAACGTCATAGTATAGTATGTCGTCAAAAATCATGAAAAAATGTCATAGTATAGTTTGTTGTCCAAAATCATGAAAAAATATCATGATATAGCTTGTCGTCCAAAATAATGAAAAACATAATATAGCATGTCATCAAACATCATGAAAAAATGTTATGTATAGTATGTCGTCAAAAACAATGAAAAAATATCATGATATAGCATGTCGTCAAAAATTATGAAAAAATGTCATAATATGGCATGTCGTCAAAAATCATGAAAAAATATCATGATATAGCAAGTCGTCCAAAATAATGACAAAACATCATACTATAGCATGTTGTCAAAAACCATGAAAAAATGTCATAATATATGTTGTCAAAAATAATGAAAAACATCCCTGATATGTTGTCCCAATAGGTCTTCAGCTTTTGACCTGCCCATGGACAGAGCTAGCCGATATTAGTAGTATAGTATATTATATCGTCAAAAATTATGAAAAAAACGTCATAGTATAGTATGTCGTCGAAAATCATTAAAAAAACGGGATAGTAACGTTTTTTCATAACTTTTGACGACATACTATACTATGACGTTTTTTTCATAATTTTTGACGATATAATATACTATACTACTAATATCGGCTAGCTCTGTCCATGGGCAGGTCAAAAGCTGAAGACCTATTGGGACAACATATCAGGGATGTTTTTTGGTACTGACTTGCCCAGGGACCCCATTATAACACTTCTTGGAGTAATACCAGACTGTATCGATGGACGGGCACATACTTACCTTTTCCAACTTCTGTCAGCTGCAGCTGTCAAATGTATCACTATTTGCAGGCTGGATCCAGACCCTCCCACTCACAATGGTTACAAAAACTATAGGAACTGTACCGTATGGAAAAGATCACTCATTACTTACACTAGTCACATTTGTTTAGCGATGGAGACCTGTTAAGAGTATAATTATTCTTGATCCTATGTAATCATTGACCCATACACCCTGTTTAATCTATAACTTTATTTTTCCTTTTGATCTATTATCATTATTTTATTTTCATCATTTGCCTCTATTATTTATTTTACTTTTACTTTTTTTTTTCAACCATGAACCCCAAGTATATCATGTGAGCTTAATGTGGCTGTGGGGAGTGGGAAGATGACGTGGTGTACGTTTGTATGTTTTGATGTGTTGTCCTGAATTTTGAAAATAAAGACTTTTTGTTGTTAGATACAATATATTAGAAGGGGAAGGTATCTGACTGCACACCTTACGGAGGCTTTCACATCAGGGACTTGGGCCTGGATCCATCTACAGTTGACCCCAAACTCCACTTTGATTGATTAGTGTGAACACTGTGTATCGTCCACTAATAAAGGCGGTCTTGAGTATGGTTCATGTGTAGCCTAGGGTTCGATTTACATCAGGTGAGAAAAGGCAGTTGAGAAGGCGTTTCTCCACTCACGATGAGGGAACATTTTCAAAGTACACCTTCTGACACCGAACATTGTAGCAGAATCTGCAGGTAACTCTCCCCTTTAAAAAAAGGACTTCTTTTTATCATCACATTTTTATGACGTACTATACTTTGACTTTTTTTTATCACAGTTTTGTAACAAACTGTAATATGACTTTTTTCCATCACATTTTTACAATATACTACACTAATCTTTATCACATTTGATGACATTATACTATGACCTGTTTTTCTTACATTCATTTGACATACTATACTATGAATTTTGTTTTAGCACATTTTTATGACATATTTTACCATGACCTTTTTTTTAGCACATTTGTGTGACATACTATACTATGACTACTTTTTAGCATTTTTATGACATACTATACTATGAATTTTTAATTACTTTTTTTTTATGATATAATAAAATATACCTTTATATTAATCACATTGTTTGACATTCTATACTATGATTATGTGATCACATTTTTATGACATACAATACTATGGCCTTTTTTTAAATTAATTTTTTGACATACTATTGTACGACTTATTTTTATGACATTTGTATAATATACTATAATAAGTGTTTGTTCTAAGACAAAGTGGGTTCTTCAAAGATATTTCCATTAGGGCCTTTGAGATTGACCTAACCATAAGCTCCTGAGGTGCTGCAAATACTACTGATTTAGAATGGCTGCTATTACGGTTTTATGCAGCAAACATGGAATACCAGATAGACATTTTTTCCGACAATTTCAAGCCAGATTAGAGGATGCTCCAGTTGTAAAGTGGCTTTAGAGTTCTGTGGAGTAGTTTCATGTCTGAAGAAGGCCTGTAATTGGTGATGAAAGGGGGTTGTTTTTTTTCCACAGTACTTTGTTTTGAGGGCTTTTGTTCTCCACAACTTAATAGAGAACTTTGTTAAAAAGCAAAATAAAATTGTGGGAGCTGCAGCGAGGAGCAGCAGGGCACACAGCAACAGGCTTTGATCCAAGGACATTGTAGACTAATCACTGAGGATGTCTTGACAGGAAAAAAAAGGTTTGCGTGATCTATACTAATATTTTCAGTGCAGATTATTTCACAGCACCTATGTAAGAGCTTATTACAGCTGATTAGAGTGGACACGCGTACAGTTTGATTCTCTGTCCTAGTCTGACATCCTCTCCCACATACACAAAGACACACACTGACACTACAACCAGATGTGGTTCAAGCACCCTCTTTGCATATGCATTTGTTGCTGTGTAGCTTCTGGCATCTCCCAAGGTTCCATGTTCCCAGAAGTGTGGGGTAATTTCCATGAGCATGTGGAGAACCAAGTAACCACAGGAGTGCTCAGATTACTGTCAGTAATAACATCTCAATTTGTTACTTGTATTAATATTATAGGGTGAACGCGGCACGGAAGAAACAACTTGTGTTATATAGCCATGGGTGTTTGTCTGAATATATGTGCTGGAAGACAGATTATTTCTAGTGTATGACTTTTTAACGATCAGATTCCAGCTCATAATCAAGAGCCGACCGTACTTCTATGGAATTATGTACAGTTCAAAACTCTAAATTCTAAATATGACATGCATTTATTTTTTATTACAGTATATTTATTGTCCCCATCATGTAAAGTGTTACTTACTGTAACCACTCACTATTTCAATTGAGCACCGGGTGCATGCTTTTGAGTAAGAGAGTCAATGAGCAAACTAAATGAGTACTTGAGTTACATTAAAATAGGACGTTGCATCTTAAATGAGACTGATGAAACATATAATATGTGCTGCTATTTTACTCTGAAGATATGATATCACTAGTTTTATTGGCTGCAACAGTAACATATGCAATATTATGGTAGAGAGAAGTATGGAAGACATCATTTTTTCTGTTTGGAACTCTATGACCTAAACTGATATAAAATATACAAATACAATATCACAGTAGGCTACATGTTATATATTATCAATGTACGGTATGCCCATTCTTTTTTTGTGATCAAATTTTTAATTTAGTTTCTTTGCAAAATATAAACAACAAATCATGTATACATAGTCACATCTCATCTACATGTGTCCTTATGTTTCACAAATTAAAACTCCACAAAGAAAAAAACTGACCCGCTGTCTAATCCTCCCCTCCCCACACCAGCTGGCCCAGGATGACCTGTGATGGAACAAGTGAGTGAATGAATGAGTGAATGAATGAATGAAAAACAATAATAAATACATGCAGCAATAAATGAGACGAATGAGAAGATGAGAAGAATAACTACAAAAAACTCAAAACTAAATGAACAAACAAATGACTAAATAAATAAATACACACATAAATACATAAACACATAAATAAATAAATTACAAAACAACAATAATAAAAAAATAATAATAAATGCAGCAATTAAGACAAAAAAAGGATAACTACAAAAACTAAAAACTAAATGAACAAATTGATAAATAAATAAATAGACACATAAATAAATTAATTACAAAACAACAATAAAATATCAAAAAATGATAACAACAATAAATATAAACACATGCAGCAATAAATAAGACAAAAAATAAAAACTACAAAATAAATAAATAAAAATAAAGATAATCATACATATCCATATGACAAACGGTTACATCAATACACATATGCACATATCACCACATTCAATACAGTGAACCACAGACTAACGACCAACCTGATTCACTGGGGTAAAGTTGCCTGACCTTCTCCAATGCTGTAGCCAGAGCTTCAATGTTATTTACCACGGCACTATTTGACAGGGCAATAGAGAGTCCCAGAGATATTACGTCATAATTAATTTAGTATTTCTATTCCTTTAAATCATATCATATCATATCATATTAGTGTCCCAGTATGGCATGGCTTACTTGAACACTTGAAAAGAACCAAGCCATTGTTAACAGTGTCAGTAGCATTATCACCTGTGCCTTCCCAAGTATGACAAGTAAAAACGTCTGAAGTAAAAAAAACGGTCTATTAAAAAATAACAATATGAACCATTACAGGTTAAAGTCCTGCATTTTAAATTAATAAATAAATAGTTGTCATAGTTGTGCAGCTGTGTTGTCAAAAATAAAAGTACTCATTATGCAGTTGAATGGCCCCTGTCACTGCTGTATGTACGTTTAATATATTGTTGGGTTATTATTACTGACTTATAAACACATAAGCAGCATTTTTAACTCTTTATTTAAAGTATTTTTAAATGTTTAGACAAAACATAAACGCCATAGAGAACACGTGGTAAATGTTGTTTTATTGTCCAGACATTCACGGTCCATGTCTTCTGAAATAAAGACAATTTCTCTCGTTTTCTGAGGAATGTAAGCAGCATTTTAATGTTGAATGAGTTTGTTTTAGCAACTGTTGGATAGTTTTTTTTTTAAAACTGTATATCTCTAATAACTTTGTAGGCCTACATGTAAAAGCTTAACTAGGGACAAGAGATGTGCAACTCATCAGTCTCATACTCTGTATTGGAACTTTGTTAAATTGCATTGTCCCTGTTAAATAAAATCCAAATCCAAATATGTTTGTATGTAAAATCAGAGTATGGATTTAGATACTATGCGTTTCATGTTAGACACTGAAACAAACTGTGATACTATTTAGACTGTTGTCATTTCAGCAACATCCTTGTTAATTTGACTCACTTTATAATTTCACTGAGTTACATTTCATGTTACAGAACTTGGACCAAAAGCACCTGTATTTTTACAGTTTTTTAAACTTTGTAAAAACAAATATGGAGACAAAATGATGTCCGCTGGGTAATCATTTCCATTTTATAAAGTAGCGCTCTCCACTGTTGGCAGGCAGCAGGCAGGCAGAGTGCAGCCAGGGGGATTAGAGCCACTGTCAGCAAGAGAAAGGACGGAGGGGCGCACAGGAAATGATCGTGGCCCCATGGAGGCAAGTCAGAGGCCAGTGCCGCCAGTCCAGCTGCTGCAACCCAGTGCTGCGGGAAACAAGGAAAGTGCAAGGTCAGTAGAGCATTCAGAGAAAGAGGGAGGCTGAGCACAAAGAGGCACAAGAGAAACACTCTGAGAGGCCAACACGTGGCGAAAGGAAAGACGTTAAAAAAAGAAAAACACCAGTGTAAAAACACAAATCCTCCAGCTTCGTGGCCTAGAGACTAATTTTGAGTTTTTACATGTAGAACTCGACGTGGTGGGGCAGGGGAGATTGGTGCATAGGTGCTCATAAATCATATCTGGCGATGGCTGCTCAGACACATTGCTCAGGCATGTGGAGAAGGAGGAAGTACGCTAGTTTGATTCCCCGGCACGTCACTCCGTGTAGAACCAAGGTGTTTTCTGACTCATTGAGCTTTTATTAGCAGCAGCCGCAGCTCTGAAGGCGCTAATTGATTCTGGCAGAAGAGCTATGGCTCACAGTTAGACCAACATCTAAATGTAAACAAGTGGAGCCCGGCTAATGTGGAATTTCTTTATTATCTGATACAGCCATCAAAAGGATCTGTACCACTGCAATAACAGAAAGTAAAAGAGATGGTCACCAGGTCTGCCCTTTTGCCTGTTTATCTTCCACTCAGCCAGTCCAGTTTCAACTCTCCCTTAGGAACTCGTTTGCCACGTCAGATGTGCAGCTGAAAACAGCCTCAAGCGAACTCACTATCATCTATCAAAACAAAAGCGGACAACAAATAAACAAAAATGCAGTTTGAGACTCCAAAAGCGCAGACATGAAATGGTTCCTCCCAGCCAGGGCCAGCAGTAATTAAAGTAAAAAGCCAAGCAGGGTCTTTCATGTGGGGACCATCTCATGTGCCCCTCTCAGCTTCAAGGCCAAAACAACTCTTTCCTCTAACTGGCGGCGACGCAGACAGATAATTCCTTCCGCTAAACCCCCCAAACTAACAGTTCCGCCCGGGACCAAAAGTGTCATTGCAAATAATTAGTTTCTCTTGTCTCGGTGCTGCCACAACTAACATACCAGTAACCCTGGGCTTGTTTGGCAGAGAGACGGAGGAATCTGAGAGCAATTGAGATCTTGGCACTTCACAGAATTAAAGCCCAGAGAAGATTTCCGACCTCCTTCTTGGAATCTATTTACCTTCGGCAAAAATCACTGACCCGCAGTTAAGGAAGAATGATTTCCTTCGCCAAGTTTTTAGGTGCAGATGTTTAAATCTAATTTAACAAATTGCAGCAAATGCATCATGACAGACCAACAGCTGAAAGGAGGAGAACTGAATGAGAAGTTTACTACGTCGAGATGAGGAGGACAACGTAGAGGACAGCTAAGTATGCATAAATGGAGAGCAGGATTTCTAGCCCTGCTCGTGCAGTCCAAATGATCTCCAGTCCTCCATTTGTCCTCTGTTAATCAGCCTCTATTAAAGTCGTTTAAGTGGCATCTGGGCTCTGACCTTCACCTCAATAGAAACCAGCCAATCTAGAGTGTGTGCACATGTGTGTGTAAAATACAAACTTTGAACAATTTCCATTCTTTAAAAACACCTCTCATGTCTCAACACACGCCCTGGCTAAGTCATTCTGATAGACCAAAGGCGTATCTGTGAAATATTCCATGGATGAATGATTCAGAGATTCATTCCACAGTCCTCATCAAAGCCTCCTCAAGTACACCAACCAAAATAGAGCCGGACACACAGCTGCACCTCGTTGAGGGGCTGGGTTGATTTAATCTGCGCTAAACATGATCTAATTTAAAGCTAATACGGCCCTTGTGTGGTCGAAGTGCAGCACAACTTCAGACAATCAAACTGATAAGAAGAAGTGACCTCTGTTGAGAAAGAAAACATTCTGGGGGCTCTTAAAGGTCCCTGAAGGCAGCATTCCTCCATTTTTCATGATAGCCTGGCACTCTACCTGGCACCCGCTTCCCCAGACTTGCTTACTTGTCAGGTTTGTTTAGTTGTCACTCTCTAAAGATAAAATGTGTCCTTCCCCGCTGAACCACATTCAATAAAACTCATATGCAAATATAGTTTGTCTCCCAGTGGCACCTCCAAGCCAGAGATGGATGATAGGTGGGATGCCCCTGGCCCTGTGTCCACCTGTCACAGCCAGTGATCGGTGAGCAGCAGTAATTGTTCCACGCTGGCATGAAAGCCCACAGGAAATCCCTCCAACAAAACGCCCGTCAGGCTGGAATGTTGGCACCCTGTGGTACTCCAATCTCTCGGCCCGGGGCAGCACCGGCCAAGCTCGAGGGCCATGTGACGCAGCGAGGAATGCTGGAGGCCGACGGTGGGTCAGGAGGGGAGGAGATGGAGGTTTGGCTAGTTGTAGTATAGTAATGGGGAACCGCCGACGTTAGCGGAGGAATTGGGGAGGGGATTTGGGGCCAGCAGCCGAGGCTGTAGTGCTAATCCCCAGTTGGCAGGCTGAGGAGAGGTGTGAGGGCCTCTGTACGAAGAGGCCGTCCATCACTGTGAAGTGCTCCGTGTCCTTTCTGTCAAATGTACTGGGAGTGAGGGGTGTTTTGCTTCCACTCTGGGCAGAAGTACACGGCAAGAATCCCACTGATGGAGAGGTTAGGATAAATCTCATTTCTTTTCAGATTAGTGAAACTGAAAAGAAAAGTCCCATTAAAGGGGAATTTTAGTTGTTTTTATGAGATGTCGAGAGCTTCAAGCTCACATCACTTTGAAAAGCTTTAAGCTTTTTTTTAAATAACTAATTAAAGTAACTTTATATGTAAAATTCAGACCATATAAGCAGTGGTGTAGAGGTATTTGATGAGTTGGGTGTACTTCTACACAGAAGAGAAGGTTACAGAGGAGGAAGTAGGTATACTCCTCTATATATACACACCTATGGCTTTTTGGCTGATAGTGTGTATACCCTGTACTACACCACAGCGTATAAGCTGTGAGCTCCTGGGTTTGAGCCAGGAACCCTATGGCTCCCTGTGCTCCCCATGCCACCATGGGTTTTCTCTGGGTACTCCAGCTTCCTCCCACCGTCCAAAGACATACAGGTTTGGTTAATTGGTGACTCTGAGGGTGCGTTCAGACCTAGAGTTGTCTTGCTTTGGTCCAATTCAGGGACTCATTTTGTTACAAAGCTGCATAATTGCCTAGAGTTAGTTTGTGTTCTCACGGCAGCATTTACAAGCGGACCAGATGAAATGCTTGCGTGAGAAAGCTGCTCTTGATTGGTCAGAATTTCCATGCGGGAAAAATCCAGGAAGTAAACCAAACGTTGAAGAAGAGTACACTTGCAAGATAAATGTGACACTTTCTAATGTCACAATGGAGGGACAACTACGCAGGTTGATTTTAGCGCTGCTCATCATGGACTATATTGCTGTCATTGTTCATTTTAGTCAAACCATACAGTTTGAAAACGAGGCGCGGCTCCAACTAGAAAACAATGTGTTGATGCATTGGATGTGCTGAATGTGCATATTAAGGCAGTACAGGAGGAGGTGCACATTAATAATCCTCCAGGACTGTAACATGCTCATGTTTAACCCAAACAATGTGTCATGTGACTGCAGGTAGTTCGGATCCAGGTTGGAACACGTTCTCACCACAAACGAACCACACCAGAGTTCGTTTGTAACCGGACCGAGACCACCTCTTCAAGAAGGTCTCGGTCCGGTTGTTTTGGTGCGCACCTGAATGTGATTGCTGTGTTCACACCTGCCCAAACGAACCGCACTTAGGGAGCAAACAAACTTGAATTTGGTTGAACTGAACCACACAGGGCAGGTGTGAAAGCACCCTCAGTTGGCTGTAGGTGTGATTGGTTGTCTGTCCCTATGTGTCAGCCCTGTGATAGTCTGGCGAGCTGTCCAGGATGTACCCCGCCTTTTCCAGTGTCAGCTGGGATAGGCTCCAGCCCCCCTGAATGAACAAGCTGACAGTGCTAACAGCGTTAACCGGGGGGGGGACAGAGAAAGTACACTATGTTTCATCCCAATATCAGCGATAACCACCATATGAGTGCAGTGCAAAGCAGCAGTAATGAGCCAGTCAGTGGCATACACACATGCACTAACATGCACTCACAGCTTTACCACAACAAGCCACAGAGTAGCTTGGATAACAATACACGCAGACAGGGAACATGACTTCATCCTCTGTTCAGGATGCCATTACTCCACTAGATCTTTACATAGCATATAGTGGTTTGCTGCTGTGTTAATGCTCTGAATGTCGCATACAGGACCTTTAACTAATTTTGCTTTTGAGAAGTTGCTTCTTTTTCTAATCTATGTAATCTTGTTGTTGTTTTTTATTTATAAAGCATCACTTCCCTGGAAGTTATTTGGTGCAGTAATTTTACTCACAAAAAGAACCTAATTTAAACATATTCATATGACATTTCTAAGTGCAGTAGATTTATCTGATACTGTTTAATAAAAGACAATAGCCTTCATGTTAGCCCCTGGCTGCTGAAATAATTCAAATGTAAACATTTGGCCTCCTCTTGAAAAACAGAGTTGCTGTCATCCAAGATGTTTTGTGACGAGCCAAGTGTCTGCCGATGGAATCTGTGATCACGGCTGCTGAACCAGCACAGCTGTGAATTGTGGCGCGGTGTGGAATGAAGATTGTGATGCAAATTCTCCAGGGAACAGATTTGTGTAGGAATGCACTGTGATCCAACCTCTCAGCCAATAATCTGGTCCCACCGCAGAGGAAAAGAGAAAGAGAGAGAAGGAGAGATGGAAAATAAAGGGGAAAATAAATCTGTTACACGTCTTCATCTCAATTTGTCATCTGTAATAATAAACACAGCACGTTACAAAACTGTACACCATTTATGACAAGCTGGACAATCACATACAAACCCTTCTACCGGGAGACTTGAGGCAGCGTTGATCAGATATCTTTGAACCGTTCTACACAGCAGATGGTTAATGTTTTGTCTTTGTTTGTTCGTGAGAGCCGAAGGAGTGAAAAAAAAAAGCTTCCTTAATCATTTACTTGGTGCAGGATAAACATTAAATGCGATTCCATGGCTGGCTGTGGAAATTCAACTCTATTCAATGTTATTGTCATTTTACTGTGAAATAAAAAATCAGCTCCTTGGGGGTCACACCGCTTTCTAAACAACAGAAGCAAGGACAATACAAGACTAAACACCACAATGGTGTCACACAGCTCAATGATTACATCATAAAACAACATAATAGCTAAGATTACATCCTACTGACATGCATGGTTAACAGTGAGAGGTCTACCTGCACTTTATTGACATGTACACAGTACAGCCCACAGTATCTTATGCACCAAAACAACACAAAGTCAGCTGAGGGTCAAAATTAGCTGCATGAGTTCTTTTGTTGGTTAACAGGCAAGCTCGGGTCACTCACACACACACAGCTTCATAATACAAACAGGAATCCGACAAACAAGACCGCTCCTGTCACTCTCCAGCTGCGCCCCTCCACCAAAGTCACACAAGGGCCCTGAAAGCACAAATGTTTGTTTCCCCCGGCAGAATTAATGAGGGCATCTGTTCCTGCCACCTCCGCTCTGCTGCGCCGACAGACTGCGCCCAGCCACCGCTCTGCCTGGGCTTGAAAGCGAGAAGTAAATATTAGGACTTGACTATTTAGAAAGAGTTGGAAATGTGAAGCCCGCAGCAGGGCCATGAGAGGGGCAGCAGGAGAAACCACTGGCAGAACATCTGAAATCTGCTCCCCAGCAGGATGTGACAGAGATGTGCGCTAATTGCTTTAACCCTTCACACCTACTTGCTCCTTGTAATGGCCCTCCAGCTTTTCCTCTTCAAATAAAGATTAATCTCCCCTCACCTACATGCATGCATTTCATTTTAAAGGGACAGTTCAACCCAAAATCAAAAATACCTGTTTTTTATCTTATCTGTGGTGCTTCTTGTCAGATTAGATCAGGGTTAGGCAACATGCGGCTCTTTAGCTCCTCTCCAGTGGCTCCCTGTGGCTTTAAGATTATATTAACATTTTAATTTTCATTTATTGTTATAGGCTTGAAGTGATTCTTACACTCATCAACTATAAAAATGTGTAGCCTATACAAAAATGTTTTCACATTTCGGCAACTAAAGGCCTTCGCACACTAAATACATTTTTTTCGTACGTTTTTTTAATCCGTCATCTGAAAAAAATTGTTAAACACAGAAACCTTGCACACTGATTTGCAATAAACCCTAACCAGCTGTCACCACTCCCTCCCTGTCTTACATTTGGCACCGCAGCTGCATGAAGAGGTCGAGCTGTCCTCCACATTCTGTGTGCGGTCCACATCCTCCTTTTCGTCATCATCATCCACCTGAATATTACTATCTGACCTGCTGAACATGAGCTATTTGAGTTATGAAATGATCCTGTGCACCCTGCTCCTCTGTATTGTCGCAATTGTGTCCTGCTGCCACATTTTCTTTGTCAATGTCTGTAAAGGCTCTGACAGATGTGATAAATACATTTCTATGACGGATGAAAGTTTCGGACTCAGTGTGCGAACGTGGTTGTCACAACATGAGGTTGTATTTATTTTTAGACGTGCAAGAATTTTCGGACGAATAAAAACGCCTTAAAATGTGCGTCATGTCTGTGGCCTGGCACCTTTTCCTCTAAAAACATCACTAGCGATGGCTACAATGGTCTTGAGTCTTGGCTAAATTCGAGGCTGTGTTACCTTTATTATGAGGCTAAAATTTGTCAATACGTTTCTTTTTTGGCCAAAAATGTCTCTTTTGATAGTAAAGGTTGGCAACCCTTGGTCTAGATTGTTTTGGTGTGAGGTGCCGAGTGTTGGAGATATTGGCCATAGAGATGTCTGCCTTCTCTCCAAAATAGTAGAACTAGATGGCACCAGCTTGTGGTTCTCAAAGCGCCAAAAAATACATTCAACAGCGATGTCTCTTTCCAGAAGTCATGCCCCGGTTACTCAAGATAATCCACAGAACTTGTTGCGAGCAGTTTCATGTTGGAACTATTTTCTTTCAACCATCACTGAGAAAAAGGAAGTGTGCATCTACTCATGGACGAGAGGTTTGTGTTTGTGACAGCACAAGATGTAAACATTAATGGCGTGCTCCTCGGCTGAGCTGTAGCCAGCTCAGTCGTGCCAGGTGAGCTAAGACTCATTCGGTATGAAGAAAATTGTTCCTTCATGAAACTGCTCACAACAAGGTCTGTGGATTATCTTGAGTAACTGACTCATGAAACCTATAAAAAGACATTGCTGTTGAGTTTTTCAAAAGTGTTTTGTTGGCACTTTAAGCAGCACAAGCCGAGTGCCATCTAGTTCTATTACATTGGAGAGAAGGCAGAAATCTCTAAAGCCGATATCTCCAACACTCAGGGATTTCACAGCAAAACAATCTAGATGATGAACAGCACTACAGGTAAGAGGAAAGGATTTGAGGTTGAACTGTCCCCTTAATAAGAGTGTAATTAGGTAACTGAGAACAGAGCAGTAATGAGGGTATGTTTGGTGAGCAGCCAGCTCACACATTTAGTCAAATAAAAGTAATCTGACCCCTACAGTTGTAGAGCGTCTTACGGTAGTGTGTGAAGAAGTTATTCTCTAATCGGAGCAATCTTAACAGCCCATTGCTGAATGGCAAGAATATGTGATGTAACAGAGGCTTTCCTTTCATGTAAAGGTCCACTTGTTGCTCCAGTTCTTGCTCTGTATGCTTTTGATTATGTCTTTTGGCTGTATGTTTCTACTCGCACAGTTACATGTCTAATGTGGCCAGGAAGTACTCTATGCATTAACACTAACAATGTAGTCTTATGTGTCCACGACCACCACCATATGTGTTTTGTGTGACCGGATTCTCGGTGCATCTTGAATGTGTTCACACCTGTATTTTTAGCTGTGCGGTTGTCACTGGAGCACCCGAGTCAGACTTTCATGTCAGACCTGAACAGGCCCACCCAAATAGCTAGTTGTACACATTTAAAAGAGCGCATTTCCACAAGTATTTACAGATTCAGGATTGCACGACCACACACTGATCGTATGTGTGTTGTGAGAGGGGAGCAGGTTAGTGAGGAGAAGCAGGGTGTATCTGGGAGTGGAGGAGGTGAGACAGAGTGTAGCAGCAGTGACTGCTCCCCTCTTGGCTTCATCAGTGTGTAGATTTAACAGCCCAGCCGAGGGTTGAGTCCATTCCAGCTCTAATAGAGGCCAGTAAATCAGGCTGGCGTCAGGCTGCAGATATAATACAGTGGACCTGTGGCCTGTGGCGAAGGTCTCTGGGTCAAAGACAGCACAGCAGACTGGGGTCGGCACCATCATCATTTCTCAGGGCTCCGCCTACAATAACTTGGAGGGGAAGTTGAATGTTTTTTGTTTAGTCACTCCCCTCCAATTATAGTTTGTTTTTTCACTGCTCTTTTTGTTAAGATCTGAAATGACATTTAATTAAATCTTGGGTCTTATTTCCACATTTTTTTGCATCATTTCTGTAAGTTATGATAACAAAGTTCAACCTGCCTGATCGTCCTACCTAGTGTTTTTTGACCTGGACCTAGATCTCAACAATTAACATGGAGACGACGATGTTATACAGATGCAGCTTGCAACCCCGGTCTCACTCCGAGGTCACTGAAATCCGGCACTTGGGCAGTGACTTATGGCGTCAGACAGACGAAAAAAGCCATCCTTTAACGTCAGCATGATACGCGGCTGGTTGCCTTTATAGTTTAAATTGATGCCAAATTGACAATACTGTCGACAAATGAGACCTTCTATCTCGTGTTTCTAGAGTTATGAATTTTTACAGACAATTGTTAAATTGTTAAAATGTCACATTTCATAAAAGGGAGTTTGGTTTAATATTTTCCACCAGGAGCAGGATGGGAAATAACCTCAAAAGGAATCTAGTTGTAATCTGGCAAATAGTGACCCTGCCATATCCTCAGTCTTTGTAAAATCTTACAGTGTGTGACTAATATCTCAGACTGTCTTTAGATGTGAGACTGTGTCAGATTTTAGTAATTTAAAAGTATTTTCAAAATAAATAATATACTATTAGTTACATTTTCTTTTCTTTCATTTTCCTACATTTTTTAAAGTTGAATTTATCAGATTTTACGATATAAGCTAACTACAAAAACAAAACCCAAGTTATAAGGCACCTGCACTGGTCACTTAACAAGGTAGCTACTGTGTTTTTATATTGTAATTTGTACTGCTTCTATTATGTTAGGCACATGAATTTACTGTAGTCTGCATTGCACCTTGAATTTTATTTTTATTTATTGCGTCTACTTGTACGTGTAAGACTACAGATGGAAATTAGCATTTTGCTAAATCTGGTGCAACCATGTTTTCATTTCTTGTAAATGATTAATGTCATTGCACACTGTCCTCTTATAAATCAAATAAACTAAACTAAACTAACCTAAATTAAGCTAAATTAAACTAAACTAAATTAAGCTAAACTAAACTTAATTGAGCTAAACTAAATTAAGCTAAACTAAACTAAATTGAGCTAAATTAAATTAAGCTAAACTAAACTAAATTAAGCTAAACTAAACTATGCTAAACTAAACTAAATTAAGCTAAACTAAACTAATTAAGCAAAACTAAACTAAACTGAGCTAAACTAAATTAAGGTAAACTAAACTAAATTAAGCTAAATTAAATTAAGCTAAACTAAACTAAACTAAACTAAGGCAAACTAAACTATGCTAAACTAAACTAAATTGAGCTAAACTAAATTAAGCTAAACTAAACTAAATTGAGCTAAACTAAATTAAGCTAAACTAAACTAAACTAATTAAGCTAAACTAAACTGAACTAAATTAAACTAAACTAATTAAGCTAAACTAAACTGAACTAAACTAAACTAATTAAGCTAAACTAAACTAAACTAAACTAAACTAATTAAGCTAAACTAAACTGAACTAAATTAAACTAAACTAATAAACTGAAATAGCTATTTAATTTCAATACAATCGTGTCTCCTTTTCTCTTTTAAAGCATCACAGGGTTTTTTTTAAATTTTATTTATTTATTTATTTATTTATTTATTTATTTATTGTTTTAAAAGAATTAAATACTAAAGTGGGAAACAATAGATAATTTTTTTTCCAGCAATTACCAATGGGTGAACACACAAACATAACAGTAAACTGAGTATCATCATCATAAACCCCTACATTTCCTTCCATCCCAATAATCCCGAGTAAGCATCAAACAAACAAAACAACAAAACAAAAAGCAAAACAAACAAACAAAAAAGTATACAAAAACAGCGACATCATTGTTAGTCATAATATCATAATGTGTTCTTAATTTATGGTGTATTTATATCCATAAAGGCTCACAGCCAGAAACTGTCCAGGTCCGTTATTGAGCACTCCTTCAGGTTTTGTAATTATTCCATAAATACTTTACATTTTTGACAAGAAAATGAAGCTGCTGCTGAACATCAGCACAAACTCTCAGCCAAGATATATGTTTGCTGATTTGGCCTTTCAAAATTGGCGGAGCCATGAATATTTCAGCACCTGCTTCAATTTCGGTAGCAGGTTATTGATGATTGATGGTGGCACATAGTTTCCAGTTGGGTATTCTTAAATCGGGAAATTAAAAAAGAAAAAAAAAATCTTTTCCCACAGGCCGTGTCACCAATCAGACAATTCACAAATCAAATCAGTGCTGCAAACAGTGCTAATCACACATAATGGCTTTGCTGGCTGCCCTTCCCACTCAGCCTTTTGCCAGATAAATGGTATTACCTCATTCAGGCTGAGAAATGTGGAAGCAATTAAAGAGAGAGGGGGTAATCTGGCGACCATTCAAAATCACCCTCATGTTACAAATGAAGGAGAGATTGAGACAAATATGCGTGTGTGTGTGTATAAAGTCGATTCCCTCCTCATGTCCATTGCTTTTTCCTCCCATAAAAAATGGTTCTTTTAAATGAGAGCTCAAGTTGAAAGATTTGCGAGGGCAAAAGATTGATTTATTATGATGCGCTTGAGTTGCAGCAAGAGAAGAAATGTCTGAATTTTATGCCTGTGCCATTCATTTGGACAACTTGAGAGAGCAGCGGCATTTAACCAGATCTGGCGGGGGATTTGAGCCGTGCACTGAGCTCATATGGTCTATCTGCTCTAAGCCAAGGCTGTGTGTACATTTCAGCCACTCAACAACTGTGACTGTCGAAGGAAGCCGAGGAGCAATTTTAGCACTTAGCCCTGAACTTGTCCTCATGTTCCCGTGTTCAACCTGACTTGTCTGGGTTAACAAAATACTGAAAAGAAAGCTGAACGGTGATCAGCAGCCTCCTGAATTAACTGACGCCAAATGAATTATTCTCACATTTAAGCTTTGGGCCACAGTCGCAATGACAGCGGAATATTTATTAGAAATAAACACGACCCACATCTGGTCTCAATATATCAGTGTATATGACAAACAAAGTCCTTTTCCAGCAATATCCACTTGCACATTCATTTTCCAAAAACTGGACGCTGAAACAAAGGAACGCACACGCTGTGCTTCAGATGAAGATCACAGTATGGAGTCGTTTATTCCAAATGTTTCTACATTTTTGTCTCACTTAACAATGAGCTCGTAAAATCTGTCCCTCAGTTCATAGAAATATTAAAACTAGAGTTAATTAATTAGCATCTGCGACACATAAAAAATCACTGTAAATCTGGCATCAAAAGGAATCCAAAAACAAACACTCACTGTTTCCTTAGTATCAACTGACAGATGGGAGAGACAAGAATTAATACTTGTACTAATAATATTAAGTCTTGCATAAAATCGCCTCTTTGTTCTCCTGTTTTCCTTAAAAATCTCAACATTTTTCATATCTGCCGTTAACTGGATTCCTTTGATGTGTTTGCATGACATCAGTCAACTTGGCAGCACATGACAGCTGACGGTTAGACGAGGATATTAGCGGGGAAAAAATGCTTCATGCAGGGTGATGAAATGCAAAGCCAATTGGCCTGACGCCTTGACTCATCTGTGGTCAGTGTGGGGGGCCGGCCCGCTCCACTTATCAGATCATCATGGCTGATCTTAATGCTGCTGGCTAGGTGAATGTTTTCCCTCATCGGTCGTCTCGCTCTGGCCTCAAACGGTGGCAGGTTTCACGTCAGAAACTGCCATATTCTCCCAACTTCACAAGACTCACACAAAACTCTCTCAAACTGTGACTGAAGCCATCTTTACATTTTTGTCCCTGAATTCTTTCCTTGAATTATACGCTGAGGTTTACATTGTTTGACTCAGCCAGACACTGGGTAAACATGGCGGCGTTTCACTGATCTTCATGTGAATAAAGCCGTGCCGCTGCCCTCTTTAACCCCTCTCAGTAACGGTAGTTAGTTAGCTGTTTTTTTCTCTGGGTTTGTTGACTCCTCGACTGAGGGCGCAGTCCCCTCTGTCGGCCCCCTGGCCAGATTTACTGTGATTACACGGAGCAGTGTTTACTTTTCCCAGCGTACTTAGCTCGCTGTTTCTTTTATTCATATTAATTCAGTCTCGCTTCTTTCTCCCTCCACGGCTCTTTTCATCTATCCTTCCCTTGATAGCTTATACTGAGGGTCTGCCATCCAGATAGGCACTGATTCACTGTGTGTTGACATTACGGAAGTATAAATTTATCTGTTGTCGCGGGTTAAAGACGAGTTTAGTCTGAAGATGAACAAATCTGTTTTTATCCCAAACAATGTGGCATGTCCTCAACTTATATAAACCAAAGTGCTTTTACTTTAATGGAGGATTTACGGCTCAAAAACTGAAAATAAGTTGCTTTAATTTTGTTTCATACAGTTTCCAAACACTGCAGAAAGAATTTGACGGAGATGTTTAACTGTAGATATGTAATTTGAATAATTCTTGAGTCTGATTCATGTGCCTATATATGGCCAAGCTTCTCAGCTGTGTCGACCTCAGTCACACACATCTTGATTTGTGTGCTTTATTAAATTGTAGGCTTATTGCGATTACCTTGAGAGACTCACTGTGACTCAACAAAAAAAACCCTGACAACCTGCACTGCAGCTCAGCTCCCGTTTGATATATGTGACCAAAGTGGTCGTAAAAATAAAAGTGGAAAAAGGAAAAGTTTACAGAAAGAAATGCTGTTTAAACTGTGATATGTCATTCACATGTTGACGTAGGTTTTGTGTTTATTGTTGTTTTTATTGCTGCTTTCACACTCAAATTCATTTTGAAAACATATTCATGGTAGAAATACATGACTTGTGATCTGTTCCAGGATTTGTTTCCAGAATTATGTAATCTGAAAGAGTAGTAGAGTGATTTAAAATGAAGGTGAAGCTTGTTTTTGTCTCTAATTAACAACTTAAACGTAACGCACGTGTCCACATATTCTCAAAACGACAAAAAGAATAAACCTCCTAACACAGGACATGTGTGCCAGGAATGCAGAGACAAAAAAGAAAACATGAAATTAAATATAACAAGCTGTAGATAACACAAAACACAAACAAGATGTTGTGCTTAAAACTGAACGATGGCAAAGGATAAAAGCATTAAAAGTTAATATAAATTATTTCCACTGTGAAATCTGAAATCTTTATTTGCATCCCCTTGGCCATATTAGTTTCCGACTCAGCGGTGTCACTGTCTGCTCTTCAGACATCTGCTGAGTTGTCTTAGAAAGGTGCATGCTTTGCATGATCCGCTATCTCCCAGCAACATGCCCGAGGACACACACACATGCACACACTCACCACAAACAAAAAAAAATGGCCTTTAACAGCACATACTGCTGGGTTCCTATTTAAAGGGCGGAGGGTGAGAGCGGGGGCGGGGTCCACAAAAGTCAGTTTACAGTACGGGTCAGTACATCTGAAAGCCTTTACCACTTCAGCCAAATTCTTTGTCTCCCTCATTCACTGCTTGTTATCTAGACCGCAGGCATCACAAAGGCAATTGGCATTATATTGTCCAGGCTGACATTAACCCCTGATATTTTCACTGCTCTCCATTAAAGTCCTCTTTTCCTTCTCAATTACCAGGCAATTCCCACAGAGCAAAGGGTCACACCAACCGTGGAGAGATACTTAGATACTTTCTGACAAAGACAGACAGTAAGAAAAGAAACATAAACTGCAGCCGAGATTAGTTCCGTTTTTTTGTTGTCTTTCGGACACAAAGGTCCCTAACAGCCCAGATAAGGGCTGCTCTTAAGCTGTTTTTTACCTGATCGCCGCCAAACTGGCAGCCCATTCATGTCCCTTTCTCCACACTGCCTCTCTTCCGCACCGTCACAGCTTTGTGTCGACAGGAAAAAAAATGGAAGAATGTGGGCCAAATTAATGTTAACAACAGCTTTATATTGTCGCAGACATCTTTTATTGTGTGGACCATATCCAAGTGACATATTTCAGAAGGGTTAGACTGAGGTCAGTGGAATAGTTGCACGGCTTAATGATAACAATGGTTGCTCAGAGGGTCAGTCAGGTTCAGCATTTCCAGACGAAAGCAGGTCAGACTTGAGGCCCTATCTAATCTTTAAAGGCGTGATAAAATTACTCTAATGTCATGCTTACTTTTTAGTCTGGAAAAAAAATTCATATGGTACTGGTGCGTGACAGAATTCCACAACCTGATTTCAACGTTTACATAAGCACAGTTTCGTCATTTTTAAAGTAAATTTCTAGACCTGGATTAAACTCACAGAGGATGAAGAAAGTAAATTTGAAAACATCTTAACACGGGTCAAGAGTTCAGCTCATTCATTCACTGTCAGCAGATTTTCAGAGGTGCTTTAGTCATACAAGAGAGTGGCCACATAAGAGTAAAAAACAATGTCTGTCCAGCTTACTTAATGCAGAGGTCCATGGTAGAGGTTGGCAGTCCCAAAAGCATCTTGGATTGTATATAAAAATCCTGAATTAATGTGGATTACCAGCGCCCTTTGGACTTTAAGAGCCTTCATCAGGGTGTAAAATGGATTGGGGACAGGTGTTCAACTTAAACCTCATCAAGAGGTCATGTGACACAGGTCACATGGCATGTTAGTAGTGCCTACTTGAAAAAGAAAACACCTCTTCAGTCTTCATTTATTCCCTAGAGCAGTGGTTCCTAACTGATCCAGATTTCCCCTTAGTCATTAGTTAAGGTGCACACAGTTTAAAATACTGAGCGTCATACTTGCGTTTGGCCACGTTGTTGAACTACTTTCTTGTCTCTGTCAAGTAGCTGTATGTTGGTCGCCCACTCTACAGCAGGAAACGGCACTTCAAAATAAAAGCTCTGTGCTGGAAATTCACTGTACTTCAAAATAAAATGTTTTTCTTTTACAAACTCGACATGTTTCTGAGTCCCTTGCTGTCAATTCATGATTGGTTCACAACCCACTTTTGGGGCCGCGACCCACCAGTTGGGAACCACTGTTCTAGAGAGTATTTTACATACTTAAAATACGCTCTGTGTGGCTTTTTTTTTTTAATGTATTAAGAGTAACATCCGTAAATCTTCCGTATGTCTCAGGCAGGGACGTTGGTGTCAGGCACATATGAAATGGAGGAGCTGGGGATCAAAATTCTGAGCATCAAACACTTTTTTATGCACCAATTTTTGCATTTTCTGCATTAATCGACAGAATAAATGTCTTTTATTACTCCTGCACACTGTCTAACTTGCAAAAATATTGATTTAAATGCTGCTGCAACATTTCGGTGACGAGACCTTCATCAGGCAAACAGCTCTGTAACAAAGAGAAGCCATCTTAAGGCGGAGTGGCTGTGAGTTTGCAATCAGTCACATTACGCACGTGCAGTAGGAAGACATCAATACCACACATCTTTAAGACAATCAACATCATACATAGAAATAGAGGAACAAGAAATTAAAAACAGCTTAGTGACAATCCTAAACTTACCCCCCCAAAAACTAAGTTATGTCACTGGTTGCAAACTCACAGCCACTCCGTCTTAAGATGGCTTCTCTTTGTTACAGAACTGTTGCCTGACGAAGGTGTCGTCACTGAAACGTTGCAGCAGCATTAAAAATTTTGCAAGACAATCTTTTCTTCAAGTTTAATTCTTCTCGTCCCTCTCCTATGCACCAGTTTGAGAATAGATACGTGAAGTATTCCCTCATTTTGTGCTGATTTGCCATGTTTTTTTTGGGGGGGGGGGGTGAAAATGCATAAGTTCCAAATATTGAGCAGGGCATGTCCTCTGCATCCCCTGCAAAGTCTATACCTATGTGCTCAGACACACTAACATGACTTTGGTGTCCTCATTAGCACTTTTCCACCCACTGCTAGTCCTTCGACTCCACCTGTATTTGAGGACAGCGTGCAAGTCGTCAATCAGCCGGCGAGGCTTCACATTTCTGCAGCAGTGAACCCAGTGACAGACGCATACACACACATACACACACCCTGTTCTCTCCAACTGCCAGGCTGAGGAATGCCAGTGACTGAGGAGTCCTTGAGGCTGTCGACGGACAGGCCTGTGTGCAGACAGCGCAGCAGACCCCCGCTCACCTGTACGCAGCAGATCCTCCCAGCCCCCAAACCAAAAGACCACAGTACACTGTGTCCGCCCTCACTGTCTGTGACTGCTTTTAGACTGCGGCTATACAACAACATCCACTCATTGAATCTTTATATATGTAAGGCTTCTTAGAGTTCATTGTTCAGCTGCTCCTCTTGGTCGCACTGTTAGCAAGCATCGTCTTTGGTTCTCTGTTGGAACATTAAAGAGCTTTTTGTATTCACAGTCTTGGCTTTGGATCCAGAGTCATATTTCTGCTCATTACCTTAAATAGATGTGCCTAATCAACTCTTCTTAACCTGTGTTTGTATCCAAAATGAAATGGACAGCTGTGAAACAAGTCCAGAGTCATAAAATGGCCACTAAAATCTAAATGGCTGGTGATAATATCCCCCTCCACCTTGTTTTTCCAGGGTTGTTTTGGCTATTTCTGTGTCCTAGTCCACAGGCTAGGTTCAAGGAGTGTTACAGCTCCAGTGAGTGTGCAGCTTGTGTGAGCTGGTGGTGCCATGTATCATGTGAGCTCACAGCATGGGCCCTACATCTTCCACAGCTATTTCTGTCAGTGCAAAATCATGAGAACCACTTTAACCAACACACGGCAGGCCAGAGGGTAATGTCTCGGCTCTGTGCAGCGCCAAGTCTGCTCCCTCCTACAGGCCAACAGTCTGGCTATACATTCAAAATAAATTAGATTTCTGTCTTGTTTTTTGATTTGATGTTTGTCCATTGGAGGTCGGGCTCCCAGACGGATGAGTGTTTGAGTGCTAAAGCCATGATAGGAGTGACAAAATCCCTTCGCAATGGCCTTTGTGAGGACGTGGAATGTCCAAACAAACACTTTCCCAGGGTTTGGGTAATTCACCGAGCGATCCCAAAAGGCTGTCAGGTTGAACCCTGCAACTCATTACTGGCTGCGCTGAGCTGATTTACAATCACAGTGTGCTATAAGTTGTGGTAAAGTCTTATTTTATAACACTTGGATTTGCAGTGAATTACGGTAAATGTTGCTTAGTTTAGAAGTAATTAGCCTTGGAGGTTATGAATTTGTCTTTGCCAAAATCCTGTAAGATGATCTACACAGTACATCATTAAAGGTGCAGTTCACAGAAGAAAGATGATGGTGAGGATCATTTAATTATTTTATAAATACTTCTTTCTTTATTTCAGTATACAAAATAACAGTATGTACATCCACACAAAAGTGGTTTACAAAAAAATCCATGAGTTCAGCTCATACGCTCTGAAAAATAGAATATATTTTGAACTGCATATCAGACATAAAGGAGATAATGCACCATTTCACAAAGTCCTTAATGCTCTTCTCTCAATCCACAGGGATGCAGTCATGTCAAGATCCACACAGGACACATGGTGAGAGTCCAAAAACTCAACCACAAAAAAATGTTCCATGGTTTAAAAGTACTTGAAGTTCCCTTTGTGTTCCTTTTTCCCCCCATTGTCCTTTTGCCGCAGAGGAAAAAAGTCTTAATAGTACCTTAAGAAGTACCACGCGGATCCATCAGAACCCTTTGATTTCCGTGGAATGAAGCCAAACACAAGTGTCTGTCTAGTGAGGGGAAAAGACAATCCCTCTCCTCCAGCATAAAATCCAATATTATTTCTTTTTTATTAGAGATATAATAAAATAGACTTTCAACATCCCTGTTAAGGGGATTTATAATCATTAACATGAAAAAAAGGAAATACCCAGGAGGACGGCGGTCTTCACGTAAACCGGCACTGTTGCCACGCTCTCCACGTCCAGGTTTGTGAAGCAAAAAAAAAAAAAGCTTAGAAGCCCAATTGGCAGTTTGGAGATACAAAAATGATACTGACACAAGAATAGACCACTTCTCGTTGAAGATACACATGCTAAAGCTTAAGACAACAGTAAGCCTTCTTGGTATTGTAGTGCTTTGGTTAATCTGTAGCCTCGGGCGGCTGGGTGCGAGTAGAGGACTGTAGGTGGGGCTCATTTGCAGACGTATCTCTCCACGATCCGCTCGCACTTTTTGCAGGTAACGTAGCAGCACCAGTGGTACTTGCAGTGGCAGCGCTCCACCAGCTTCTCCGTGTAGGGGTTGTATCCACGCCCGCAGCACATCAGGTCACAGCTGTCACTGCCGAGGGAGGTTTTGTTGCACTGCCTGAAAGCACCAAAGACAATACAAAGGAAAATATTAGTTTTATTTTGTGTTATTTTTTGCTTCAACAAGATGGAATAAATGGAGGAGCATTTCGGCCAGCTATGAACATAATTTCAGTTTAGTTTCCTGCCTGAGACAATTAGGTTTACAGCTTCTCTCTAAAATATTTTCACTATCTTGCAGCCGTTGAACAGCCCACAATAGTCCTTTAAAAGCGCTGGATGGTCCTGTGTGCCTCAACCTTTTGTGCAGTCCTTTTTCCAAACATTTTTTCCCTTTCATTTTCTTTTTGTTTCATCGTCTTTGGGCTGTGGATGCTCATTTCAGAAGCCTGAGGCATCCTGAATGAGCAGAGAATAGCCCCGTCGTAAATCACACTGAATACACAGGGCTGCCCTCCCTTTCTTTAGCTTGACCTCTTCACATAATTGCATTGTTTTATGATGGCAGAGCGTTAATGACCAGCATGGTGAGGGAGACACTGGGGCTGCTGCGGGAGCGGAGGAGAAGGAGGAGAGTTACTGCGAGTGCAAGACAGGTTTATTACATCAGTGGGAGCTGGGAAAGAGACAGAAACCCCACACAGTTATGTTTAGTCAGGAGCAAGATCTTGTTATATCACTGCTGCGCTGTAAGTAGAGAAAGAGGACAGCAGTGTGCATTCTGCAGCTCACATCTGGTGGTTTAAGTGGACGCACAGTAATGTAATTTAAGACTAAAGCACAGGCTTCAATAGCGTGTCTCTTCCCAGGGCCATGACACAGCTTTGCACCAGTGATCACATTTTATCCATTAGGAACTGCTGCTAAAATGTACCTGTCCCAGATTCTATCATTAAATGTGCCGCTCTCAAGTCTCGTGAGTTAACAATTTGGACAGCAGAAGCGTAAAAACTAATAAAACCTTTCCTCAAGGGGCCGTCAGTGAGCGAGAAGTCAGCGGTGAGATGATTATGGCAGACGATATATTGAGCATGAGATTGAATGGTGTGACGCAGCGAGGTTTGAGTATCCCTCCACACACATATGGGAATAATCGATACCCACGCACGCACACTCACGGTTACTCATACACAAACAACAGCGTCACACGTTTGTGTAATAACAGCAGCAAAGAGGGCGCCTCGTGATTTGGCAAAAGCACTAATGTTGCAGACATGTGTGTGGCTGCTGCGTTATCAGTGAGTGCTCAGTGACATGAAACATGTCGCTGGTTATCTGTGGAGTGGCCTCTGGCTGAGGGACACATGATATGACAGTCATATGATGTATGACATTTATAATATACAACAACATCATGTGCCATTTAGTGGAGCTTCTTATCCCCAGTGACCTACTCAGCCATGATTGTTGGCTGTTGACACTGAAGCATGCTAAAGTACATGAAGATGCACAAAAAGATTTATTTTTATGCCTCTGTTAGAGAAAAGTTAAATGGACTTGCAGTTGTATAGCGCCTTTCTAGTTTCCCGACTACTCAAAGTGCTTTTTTACACTATGAGTCACATTCACACGCTGATGTGTGAGGCTACTGTACAGGGCGCCACCTGCTACGCAGCTTTAACACACTCACACACCAATGGAACAGCGATCGGGAGCAATTCTGGGTTCAGTATCTTGCGGACTGAAGGCTGGTGTAACCACTGATCTTCCACTTGGACGACCTGCCCTACCTCCTGAGCCACAACCGCCTCTAAAGGGACTGAGAAACTTAAAGGGTAACTTTGGTATATTTCACCCTTGAGTCTATTTTTGTGCGTGTTTTTGTCATGTTTTTGTGTCTACATGATTAATGGGAACAAGAATTTTTTAAGTTGGTCCAGCACTGAGGAAGAGCTGCAGTGTAACCACTTGGGGCATGTGCACACCGTCAATGTACGTCCACTAAAAGTGCTTGTTTTTGCCACTGACAGGCTCATTTTGTTATTCTAAGTGTCCAACAACTTACCGAAAGGATCTCTACGGAGATAGACCTTTGTGTTAAAGAGAAGGGTCCTTTTTGCTTCATCAGAAACAGCCCAGAAATCACTCTCGCCAAAGCCACCAGACTCCATTTAAAAAAACAACACTTTTACAATCCTAAAACACACTTCATTCAAAATTGACAGTAATGAAATGAACTCTCAAACATCATCTTGGTTCATCTGTCCACTGTTCAAACAATCACCAACTCTGGTTAGGTTGAAATAAACCCTTAATTCACCCAGTTAGACGTGAAAATATGCTGCCTATATACGTGCTAAAATTACTGTTTTTTTAAATGGAGTCTGGTGGTTATGGTGATGTGATTTCGAAGGTTGTTTCTGGTTAAACAAAGAGGATCTCACTCTTTAAAAAGGGTCTAACTATGTAGGGATCCTTTCCATAATGTTGTCAGACACTGTCAAGGGCTGCAACTAACGATTATTTTCATTGTCGACTAATCTGTCGATTATTTCTTCGATTAGTCGACTAATCATTTTATCGAAAAATGTTAAAATGTTGAAAAATGTCAGTCTGTCTCTCCCGAACCCCAAAATGATGTCATCTAATGTCTTGTTTCATACTCACGCCAAAGGGTTTTAGTTCACTGTCATGGGAGAGTGTGTAAAGCTGCCAATATCTGAACGTAAAAAGCTGCAGTAAGAGTATTTTGGGGTACTTTTATAGTACTTTTCTATGAAAAATGACTCAAACCGATGAGTCGACTACTAAAATAGTCATCGATTAGTCGACTAATCGTTGCAGCCCTAAATGTCGGACAATAATCTGATCCTGTCAGTGGCAAAAACAAGCACATATTGTGGATGTAAGCTGATGGTGCCCACATGCCCTAAGTGGTTGCATTGCAGCATGTTTTCTGGCTGCCAGCTGCAGTGCTCCTAATCAATACTGGACCTTATTTAAAATTTCTTGTTCCAGTGAGTCAAGTAGACACAAAAACATGGGAAAATAGGGTCCAGGTTGAAGTATCAGAAGTTATTCTTTATGCAACCACACTAGTCATCCTCATAATTTGCCTCCTGATCCACACATCTCAGCACAACCTGTTCTTCTCTGCAAAACATTAATGAAAAATAGTGATAGTGCTGCATAGTTGTACCATATTTCTCCAGCCAGATCTCAGCCTGAGTCAGACCCTTAGACAAATGGGCTCCTTTCCTGCCCACTTACTTCTCACAGAGCACAAAGCAGCAACATGTAGCACTGTCCCAACTACAACACTGGGGCTGAATGGTGTAAATAAACCTTTATCTCTCGGGGGGCTATTTCCCCATTTGTGTGGCCCTCTTCAATCGATATCAGCTCGAGTGCACTCAGTCCTAAGAATAACGTCATTAGATAGCGGGACAACGACTCCAGTCACAGGGCCAGTGACACATGCTCAGACAAGTCACAGACAGAGTACTTTCAGGGTTGTTATCAGCCAGCCTGCAAACTAACTGGTGCCACCAGGCAGGACGGCACTTCACTAAGTCAACATCCTGGATGACCAGACATTCAGGATCGGTCACTTCCTATTTGTCAGCCGTGCGGGTCTGCTGCTGATATGAGTCGTGCTAATAAATCTAACACCAGACAACAGAGAATTATCACTACCACCACATTTCCCCCTCTTTCTCATGCACACTCACAGTCAAACACAGTGATGTGACGCTGTAGTCTCACCTGTCCTGTGTGCCAACAGAGCCCTGTTTGTCGTTCTTAACACAGAAGTCTGGGGAGCTCTGCAGGTAGACCAGCTCGTTCTCCCTCACAGGCCTGATGTCAATGTCTTTGGGTACCAGCTGCTTGCGTGTCCCCATGGGCCGGTGAACCACTTTGGTGGCAGACAGGTACTTTGTCTTCAGGTCCATGGCGATCTCCCTCAGGTCTTGCAGGCCTCTCCAGCAGGTCCTTATGGAGCAGGAGCCGGACACGCCGTGACATTTACACTTCATCACCAGTGCATCTCTCAATACCTACATCGGGACATGGAGGTTAGACAGTACTCAGGCATAAAAAAACAAAATTTTCGCAAGCAAAATATGTCCATATTGCTTACTTGTCTCCCGACTTCACTGTTGTGTAGGTGCATCAGTTTGTTGGCGTGTGAGCCTGCGCGCTTCATCTTCATGGGAGCATCAGAGAACTTGGAGCCCATCATCAAACCGTAGTGCAGGTTGTCAGCGCAGCCGCCCCAACGATAGCCTGGCTCTGGGATCTCCGCGGGGATAGGGCCACACGAGCACAGCCGCAGATCTCCAGAAGTGCACGCCCGTGCTATGGTGTGACTGATGGTTGCTGCGGACAGGGCGTAGACAAATGCAGCCTCTCTTGTTCCTGGTAAAAAAAAACAACAGAAAAAAGAAACAAATTAAATAAGTAAAAAAGAGTCCAATGCTAACAAATTATAGTCAGCGGTCAGTGGCATTTATCAGGGCTGCATCCAACATTTATTCTCATTATCAATTATTTTCTTGGTTAATCAAGAAATCTTTTGGTCTGTTTTAACATCAGGATATAGTAAAGTTTTCTTTCACAATTTCCTAACACCCACAGTGACGTCATCAGATGCCTTGTTTTGTCCAACCAACAGTCCAAAACTCAAGTTTGCTATCACACAAGACAAAGGAAACCAGCAAATGCTCTCATTTTAGAAGCTGGAACTGGTAAATGTTGGCATTTATTTGCTTGAAAAATGACTTCAACAATTAATCGTTTATTAAAATACCTGTATTTTATTCTTCTGTTGACTGATTAATCGACTTATCGTTGCAGCTCTTACAGTTGTTCATAGCAAAGCGCCTGCAGATTCAAAAATGTAATACTTGAAATAATATTTGCTTAATGTAAAGAGCTACCAGCGCAGTGTGTGAATATTTTTCTCTGATTTAAGTTTAGTGAGATTAGTCTTTTTTGTGTGTGTGCTTTCCTGCAGTTGTCAGAATATCATTCTGATCACAGTAAATGTTGCATCGTCCATTTCTGCAAACCACAGATATGTAAAATTTGTGCATTATTATGTAGTGAATATGTTGAAACTTTATGATTGCTTTATATTTTAACAATGTTGTTTTGTGGTTACATTTAGCTACAAAAACCACTTGGTTATGTTCAGTAAAACATCATGTTTTTGCTTCACAAACCGCTCGCCTATGACCCGCTAAAAATGGTTTTGTTGTTTGTTTGTCTCAAACAGTGGTCGGCAGTCTGGCAGCCATCTCTCCCAGGTGTCACACCATCCAACATCCCCTCCACCTCGGGACTATGTCACTTTAGAAACATTGATAGAATACGTATGAAGGAGAAAAATGTAACTGTGGTTTGCAGAGACGTACATTGAAAACATTTTCCTCTGGCGACTTGGCTGCAGAATATTATTATTCGTCAAAATGTATGCGGAAGCGTGTGATGGTCAGCTTAAATTTAAAAAATCCCAAATGAAAACACCCTTAAAAAATTCTCAAACCACTTCTGCTGTATATTCAACTCCTCTGCTATCCATTTATCCTCCAGTTCCCTCTGTCTTGGCAAAAAAAAAAAAAACAAAGTGCACAAAATGAAACTGTCAAACATAGTTTCAGCCCATCACTGCTCGGGCTGTAACGCAGAGTGAGCACTGATGTAATTGGTGGTGATGTGCATACACAGAAAGCACATATGTTAAAGGCCGGGGAGCAATTGGAAGTAAGGGAAGAAATCATGTATGACCGTGGGCTGGTTAGATCAAAGCCATCCCTGGACAGAGATGAGCCATTTCCTGTTCGGAGCAGACTGTTCATTTGGCAAATGGCAGCCATGTCTATTTCTTAGAGGAGCGCTGCACCGCTCCCCCCCACCCAAAACCCTGCAACTGTCTCCGGCTAACTCAAGGTCCTTTTTGGCAATAAAAACAACAAAAACCAGATGGTGACGCGAACAGGCATGTGGAGTTTGGAAATAACTAGACTTTTTTTTTTTCATACAGAAAGTATGCATTTTGTTTGTGGGGGTCATTTCAAATAACAGCTTCAGTAAAAGTCCCTGGTGAAGGCTCCTCGGGAAAAAATGATGATGTCATTTGGCTGGCAGTAGAAGCTTAAAAAGATGAGGCATTAAGTCGTCTTTAAACTAGAAATCTTTTTTGAGAGGTATTAAACCAGAGGTGTACTTTTTGTCATATCTCACAGATGCTTTATTCTTTCATTCCAATATTTCATGACTTTGTCGATCAGTTCCAGTCCAATTCCGCCTATGCAGTTTTTTAATAGATTTAAATATTTATTGAGTTCATGTTTGCCATGTGTCCTAATTTAAAGTATCACACACTATCAGTGGGGCACTCTGTCAGTCATTATGAAGGAGACAGACACAAATTTGCTCATGTGCTCTGTCGACAATGTTATATACTGAGGGTCAGGGAAATAATCAATATAGCATGGCACTGTCATATTTTGCGTATTTTTAAATAATATAAACTATTAAATACTGCAAATAAATTAAGCTTTTGGCAGCCTGCTAGAGTAGTGGTTCCCAACTGGTGGGTCGTGGTCCAAAAGTGGGTCCGAGGTCGATTCTGAATGGACCGCAAGTGACTCGCAAACATGTCGAGTTTGTAAAAAAAACACACTTTATTTTGAAGTAATTTCCGTCACAGAGCTTTTATTGTGAAGTGCCATTTCATGCTGTAGAGTGTGTGACTAAAGGACAGCAAACTAGCTTGACAACATGGCCAAACACAAGTATGACGCTGAATATATTAAGCTGTGTGGACCTTGAACTAATGACTGAGGAGAAATCTGGACCCTGTAGCTGGACCAGTTGGGGACCACTGTGCTAGAACAATAAATACAATAGCTTTTTCAGTCTCCTGCATAAATTTTGCTGCCATTAAAGTGACTGAGGTGATTGGATAAAACTGATGTTGACAGTTTTCCTCTGAGGACATAATTTGCAGCTGTAAAAAGGTAATAAATTGTGATATATGATATGGTAATACTCTGCATATCGCAATAAAATTTAAATCTTGGATCATGACTTAAGTATCCTAGCGTGTGGTGATTCCCATCTCTACTAAATACTGCTCCTCCTACAGTAAGAAGATGTCAACTAACTCTAACTTAACTGTAATAATAATTATCTGATGTTACCCTTTAGATGACATTATTTGCAAAACTAAAATGTTTTGAGGAGAAATAGGTTAACATTTTCCTATAATGGTTGTTTCTTTCAGTAGTTTATTCTAGGGGCCCTCAGGGGCCCCAGTTGGTAGTCCTTGTATGTTATGTTCATAGGTGTAGACTAAAGGAGGGATGCAGGGGACACGTCCACTTCAATATTCACAACATGAGCATTTGTCCCTCGAGTAAAACATGAAAGTAGCAGAGGATTTTTTTTTTTGACAAAACTAAAGATATTTACACCATAAATTTCCTATAGAGAACACACAAATTGGTGCATTTTAATTCACCAGATGGCAGTAAATCAAGTGTTTGATGCTGGTGGGGGACCCCCCAAACCCCCTGTTTAATTTGTACCTCCCTCAAAGTTAAACTAAACCTACACGCTTCAATATATTGGATGGATCAGGGTTTATATGTACGGACAAATCTATTGTGGCGTCTGAGCGCAGACACTGTTAAACAGCTGAGGATCATTTCACCAGTTACTGTAAACTGAACTGCAATACATGCAGCACTTCATGACCTCGGTTTTGGATATTCACTGAATGTCAAGCGTGACCGTAAACATCAGACTCTTGTGGGGAAATGAGGAAAAAAAAAAAAAAAAAGTTGGAGCGGCTCTTTGGAAACAAAAGCGTCCGTGCTGTCATTCCAAACAATTTATGACCATACCTCGGTCGAGGTCTGGCCGATACTTTGGAGCATCGATGGGGACGTCGATGGAGGAGCAGTTCCAACGCATGTCAGAGAAGGTCTTCTGGCATGTTTTCTTAACTTCGCGGGCGGCTGTGATAATAGTTTGCATGAGCTCCAGGTTGCTGCGGCACAGCTGAGCTTGGGAGGACACCAGGCCGGGCAGCAGCTTACAGTGTTGGGTCTGGTTGATGTGTAAAGACGTAGGAGTGTGTGATAGCGATCTGCAAACAAGAGGAATTGGTTAGTATGCATTATACAATATACTTATTTTCTGGTGTTGACGTTGTGATGATTTCTTAATCGTGTTTCTTTGTATTATGAGTTGTAAAATCAGGTTTATGCGCCTAAGAAAGCTGCGAGTTTTAGTAACAATTGTGTGTTCGCGATTTTAGTTTGTTGTGTACACACATTTCAAGCCTCTGAGATGCATCAGAACAAACAATTGAAAAATTGAAACAGATAATGCTTCAGGCAGGGAAATATCTGTGGCATGTGTTGCAGAGAAGAGCCATCTTATCACAGTGAAAAACTCGAAGGAAAGTCTGCTGGGGATTCATAAAATATAAGTGACACGTTCTTGGCACGGAGCTTTTCTTTTGTTAAAGCACAGAGGAGGCCTCGAGATAGTCCAAGAAAATATTTTAAAATAACCCGAATAAATTCAGATCCACAGTCAGATGAGAAACTGCATCGTTCCTTTACATTTGCATTCTGCACCACAGAAAGCGTCGTCCTCCAGGCCTCAGTTTGACATGAATCATCAGTGTACGGGTTATCAAAGGGTGCACACGTTTGATTTAAACATTTCAGACTTATTGAGTATTAACTTAATAGAGAAACCACAGGCGGAGCAGGTTAGCTCTGATCTCCACTCTCTGTGTCTCGCACTCTGCTCAGAGTTCGTGAGAACCAGGCAGCACCGCCTGCACCTTGGCCTGTTTTGCATTAGGGGGCCGTGGGGCCGCCACTCTGTGCCCAATGATAAGCTGTGACTCCACTGGGCCGGTGGTAACCCGGCACTCACAGGTGTTTACAGCCGCATCTGTTTTGCATTGCACCGCTGTGCATTATCAAGACTGAAGGACCTCTAGCTTAGATTTAGCACATGCCATCCAGGCTCTCATGGGCACATCTGCTTAAGTCTTCCCACTGTGAGTATTACAACACTCTGATGAGAAGCCATGGATATTTTTGGTGAAGCCAACGCAGAGAGTTTTCGCGGTGATCTGACATGAAGCAGAGGGATAAAAACTCAGATAAAGAAATACACAAGACACACATGAAGAAAACCTCAAAGCGTTTATGGGTCGACCAAACAAAAGCGTGCAAAACATCCAATTGAAACTCAAACAAATTCAAAAAATAGCGACTTGGGAATTTTATGGACTTTCCAAAATTATTGCGAAAATTATTGTTTACTTTTACCCTGCCATAAAAACAGCGTGCTGTTCAGTGCGAGCAATCAACATTTGTGTCAACATTTGCAGCTTCCCTCTGCAGCACACTACTTTTACACTGACCGAGGCCTAGCTAGACTACACACACTGTCACTGTCTGCGCCACCGTGACGCCTCCTCATCTCCATCTCAGTTTCTCTTCTCATCATCTTATTATAACACAGCAGGGGGTGCATGTGATCTGAGATCTTGGAGCTGAAATGCACACGCCGTCTCCTTTTATTGAAGACGCAGTATTAATAAAACAAAAAAGGTTTCCGCTCATAACTTGAAGACCTGCCAGCTAATCTACTGTCCCCTTCATCAGACGCACATGTACAGAACACATAGTCTCTCCCTTGATCAGAAGCAACTCGAGGAATGCTGGGGGCCCTTTTCAAAGCTGCCACGGGGCCCTCCACTCCATAAAACACTGAAACATGCAGAAAAGAGCCGCACAATATCGCATATCTTCACCACGTCATCTGTTTGGACATTGTTCGAATGCGAGGATGGTGAAGAGGCCTAAAGAATGAGACGGCGCCACTCCTGAGGATACTTACAGCCATTTGATGCCGGAGCAGACCTGAGACAGCAGCAGAGCCGTGAGCACACCAAGAGGCAGGACATGAGAGCTGCTCCTCATGGTTGGACAGGGGCTCCGGTTCACACAGGACACAAATACAAAGGGCTGTCGGGGCTTCTTGGCTCAGACTCAAAAGTCAGCTCTCATGGCACGGCCTCCTCTTTGAAACCCTGGAATAAATAACAAAAATAATATGAATGACCATGCAGATTTTAGGTAGTTTTTTCTTGATGCGTTCATGAAAACTGTGAAAGTCTGAATCATTACAAGACTTTTGAGAAGGTCATTTTAAAATCTGATGAGGGAATATTATTTTAAATCTCTGTCTGCAATCTCAAAAGATATGCACACATTAAGTAACTAATAACTACAAGATAGAAAAAAATGGAAACGAGCAAAACTGTTCTACTCAATGGACTACATATACAGACTATGACAAGCGTTCACACACAATAACAGTAAGTAGTGAGTAAACTTAATTTATAAATTGCCTTTCCAAACCAGAGTTAAAAGGCGCTGTACAGGTGCAACAATAAAGAGTGTGCAGAAGGCAAAAACACAAAACAACAAAAACAATACAGCACTTCAACCTCCTAACACACGTGTGTATGCATTTATTTAATCATTTATTTAACCTTTACTTAACCAGGAAGTCTCATTGAGACTGAATATCTCTTTTACAAGAGAGACCTGTCCGATAGCAGCCGATTAAAACACATTTAAAATGCAACAAATGCAAAAGATTATACAAAAATCCACAATAAAACAACTTTTCAAACATAGAGAAGCAAGCACCACATTCATTATGATGCCCTTAAATTCATCAGTGGATATAAGTGTTCCTAATTTTAGATGTTAGATCAGAGTAGGAGAATGCAGTTTCCCCAGATCTGTTAAAACCCAGGGTACATTAAAGCAACCACCTGGAGGAGCGTAGCTGGTAACTACCAGAGCTGACACACAGAAGGGTGCAGAGGCAGGACGGAAGTTTGCCTAACATTGCTTTATAGGTAAAATATACCAGTGCTGCTGTCTGCGAGTGGTCAGTGACGTCCAACCCACCAAATCATAAAGAATGCAGTGATGAGTAAGGGACTTTGCATTTGTAATAAAATGTAGAGATGCATGGTACACTGAATCAAGGCTACGTAAAACTGAGGTTGCATGTATATACAATATGTCACTGTAATCAATCACAGACAGAAAAGTAGCTTCTGCAAGTTTTTCCTTAGCACTGAAACACAAGAAATTTGCAATGAAACCTGCATGACAAAGACATTTTTAGGAATTTTTGGAGGAAAAATAACTTTTTGCTTCTTTCTGTTGTTTTGTAGTCACCCTAGAATTTACAGTAACAGTCATGAAAGCTGGTTGTTACACAGCTGTACTCAGTGTCCCATTGTTTGGCGCTCACTTAAAATGATTTTGCTCAACTTTAAAAGAAGCATGCAAACAAAGAAAAAGGGCCCTCTTTCCTCTGCTTCATTTGCACCTCAGCCTCTGTGAGTCACCTGGTCGTCCTCTCAGCTCCACATGGAGAAATGCAAAGAATTTTACATTTAGAGTGACAGCAGTGGGATCAACGCGCAGATCAACGCAGTAATCTGCAGTCAGAGCATCAGGAGCATTATCTGATAATGAGCTGCTGCTGATAAGCAATCTCTTTGAAGAGAGCTTAAAGTAAGCGCATTCAAACTACAGATAAAAGGCCTTTTTTTTTTTTTAAAGAAGCACGAGTTCCGCTGCTGGCCTCTGATTGGCGGAGGCGCTTTCGAAACTGTGTGATATTAATTATTTAAATGAGCAAACACATTTCACAACTTTTCAAACACTTTGGATTCTGAACTTTGAGCTAAAACATTAAAATAAAAAAAAGGGTATTTCCTGAATATAAACAGTCATATCTGTTTAAACACATTTGAGGCCTCAAGTGGATTAACTGGTTAAATTTACATTTGGCCCAAGTGGGCTCAAAGGCAGTTCCTGTTTCCCTCCTGGAAGATAAAGGCTGATAGCGTCACACTCACACCATCCGATGTGTCTCTCATCGAGCCAAGATAAGCTGGGCAGGGTGCACCAAGTGGACAATACATCATATTTCCTACGATCAACAGGGAGTTTATTAGCGGGGATTAACTAACAAGGTCGGGCAAAGATATCTTTATGAAATAATAATGTTGTTTGCAAGAAAACAGAAGTGTTCAGAATGAGAAAGTCACTTTAAAGACAGATTTCTTCAGACGCATTTTGCGCTTAAGCGTTGATAAATGAAATTAAACCAGCTCCTATCTTAAAGCAAACTTTGCTGCCATTCTTCCCACACTTTCCCCCAAGCAGATAACTCCTCCACAGCCAAACTCTGGCGACAAACAATCCGCTTTTTGTGCGGTACTCACTCCATAATCCTAAACCTTTGTGCGTAAAGACGCACTCCAGTCCCAAACTGCCGCCTACAGCCAAACAAGTTTCCCCTCACCTTTGCGTCGGCGCTCAGCTCTCACCGTTGAACAAAACCAGACAAGTTAAAAAGAAATAAAAAATCTCAGCAGGTCGGAATATCCTTTCAGCCAGACGCAGGAGTAAAATCCGGCATGGGGTGGTAGAATAGCTCCGGACAGGTACGCATGGTGTGTGTGAGAGCGGTGTCGGTGTGAGAGTGTGAGTGGGACACAGACACAGAGAGGTTGGAGTAGAGGAGAGTGAGTGAGCCTGAGTGGGGGCAGACTCAGCTTTAAAGTACCCCTGCTGGCCTGCTTTGATCTCACTGCTGATGTCAGACCTGCATTAGCATAAGAAAGCACGCTGCACCGGGACCACAGCGCGCGCGCGCACACACACACACACACACACACACACACACACACAGCCAGCTACTCTGAAATGCTGCAAGTATCGCAGTTGGGTTGATAACCTAGAGGAAAGTACTCTGGAAAAGATCCATAATATTCCCACAGGGACGCGGGGTGAGTTATAGTGTGTCTGTGATGATGAAGAGTCCACACAGTGACCTTATTTTAATGGTATTTTTATAACTGCTCTGGTATCAGAGGCTACTCCCATAAAATGCCATTACAGATTCCTGAAGTTCTCAAAGGAC
This sequence comes from Epinephelus moara, assembly GCF_006386435.1. Taxonomy (NCBI): domain Eukaryota; kingdom Metazoa; phylum Chordata; class Actinopteri; order Perciformes; family Serranidae; genus Epinephelus; species Epinephelus moara. The sequence continues at coordinate 23,251,850 of NC_065508.1, read as the reverse complement.
ACTTTGTAGTGACCTTATCATAAATAGTAGCCAATACTTTAAATATTTCACCAATCACATGGCTGTAAAATATTACTGAGATTAAGCTGCTACAAATTTATAAAGCCCTGGATTATAATAATTCTTAGACCAAAATTATCTGTGGTTTTGCAGTCATCTTCAGAAACAATTAGTCCTTCTTTTGTTATAAAATAATGAGCACTAAAAAACTGACAGCATTAAAGTAACACTGGTGTTAAAAGGCTACAATGAGACATTTATGTATTTTAAGTGATTATATGTATTATAAAGTATCTAATTCTTAAGACACTCCTGTGTTAAAGTGACATTATTGTTCAAAACCATTAAATTAAACAAGACGTGCTGTATCGGCAGATTTTTTAATATGGATTTGTATGAAAAATACAAAAATAATCAAATCCTGCATCTACAGTTACTGAACATTTTGATGCCCTATGTTTTGTGTCCAAATCCCTTTAGAAACAACATGTTAAATTCAGATGTCGTTATATGTTTCTGTTGCTTTTGTGCACTTGGAACAACTAAAAAGTTCAGCAACATCTGGGCTGTAAAACTCTTCCCCGCACGGTCTCTCCTTTGAAAGCATATTGCCTTCATAACAGACAGTCATAGTCACGGACACACCCTTTTATCTGCACTCAAATGTCATGTATTTTTTGGATACAGTTTCATTTGATATTGGACTAATTTCCCATTTGAAATATAAACGATGCTCTGAATTCAACCCTCATTTTATAATAGTTACAATATATTGCAATGCAATGTGACATGATATTGTGGTGAGTACACACCTGCACACACACACACACACACACACACACACACACACACACACACACACACACACACACACACACACACACACAACATGTTTCCTTTAAAATGTTTTAAATAAAACCTTCCTAAAGTTACATAGAGTTTTTCTGGCTGATTTCCTCAAAAATGAACCCACACTGTAAGTGATACGCCGCAAAGCCAGTTGTGGGAAAGCAATGTATAGTTTCCCTGAGAATCTGCTGCACCTCAGACGCTCACACAAAGGCAATAGTGAGCTGTTGTCCAGACCTTGACCTTGCAACTGGTATAGCTAACATGGCTGGCCTCATGTGCTCGCTGCTCCGCCGGGAACAGCAGATCAGGTGTTGTCTTTGCTGTGTGGAGCAGACACGTTTCCAGACCACAACAAGCCCCTTGACCTCTGGGAACGCCCGGCTCTTGTGTCTAAATCTGTTGGCCAAACAGGGCCCACTGTTACGTTTTACACGCAGTATGATAGCTCCGTGTTTACAGTGGAGCTGTGATCCTGGTTCCAGAGAGTCAATGTGTTTTACATGGCAGTCAACTGCGAATGGGCACAGGTCGGAGCGTGTGTGGGAGTCGTGGAGCTTCCAGCAGGACCGGGCCCGTCTACAGAGAGACTTTTTACACACAGGCTCTCCATTCCTGAGCTAGGATCAACACGCAGCCCCTTGATCTTCACATCTCACCTTCCAAGCAACACAGAGGTGGATGGGTGGGGGGGGACACCTTCTGAGGGAGGCAGAGGGGGATAAGCGAGCCACTGGAGTCCATGATAATGAAATAACTCATGTCACGTAACGGAGCTGAGTTATGATACATAATCTACATGCAGGATCAAAACCAGCTTTACGGAGATAATATTACAGTTACATTTTTCTTTTCAACTGTCACGATAATCAGCTTTGGACATGGTGGGATTACTGGTGATAAAACATACAACATGTCTACGAAAAGATGTCCTGTTATATAGACAGTAAAAACATTTCCAAGCATTGCAATTTTTTAGAAGTCACTATTGTTTAATCCAGATGAGGTTTGAGCCTGAGCTCAAAGTTTATTTTCAAATGAATCTCAATAAAGAATTAGATAAATGTCTTTAAATTCTGGGATATCAAGACACCAATGAAATATTTCAAGAACCCAAAATGTAAATATACATAAACACAAACTGCAGCTTATTCGTCTGTGGTAAAACACTGCTTTTGCAAACTGTATATCACAGTTCTTGTGTTGCAAAAAGGTTGTGGAAAAATATACAATTTCTAAATTGCCTGAATGAAGAATGGAGTTAGCCCAGCTCTGGATGAATACAGTGTCGATCCTCGGGCTCACAGCATTGAGCCATTGTCCTTCAAATCTCAAGAGGGTCGAGCCAATATCACAAATCTGGAGGCTCAGCGACGGGGGGAGTAAGGACACTCAACTTTCACCCAGGAGGATCAGAGCCTGAATGGGTGCAGAGTTACTATTATGCCCCTGGAAAATACTCCCATGCTCCCATCAGCATAAACCCAAACCGGGCTCCAAAGAAAGACGATAAAAAGATGGTATGTTCTCGAATGCTGAACCTTCATTACACAATCGGAAAAGCTGCCCTCATAAGCACAGTGGCATGTTTTTTATTTTTAAATGTAGTCCCTTTTATTTTGTCAATTTTTGATAAAATGACTCGAATATGCAAACCACAATGATAAACTAATAAAGTTAAACTCTGATGAGGTACGTTCGGTTTGGCCTGTTTTGTATTACCGACGAAACGCATCTGACCGTAGATAAATTTCCAATCAAAATTAGAACCAGGACTTTGATTAACAGACATCATAAATACAATAAAAGCAAAAACTTAAAAGGGAAGTTTCAAATGGAAACAATCAGTGAACCATGTCCGGAACGGTTAGCTTTCATTTAGGCTCTTATCTCCAACCAGACAGTGCAGGGCTCTGCTGCCAGCTGATTATTGACAAATAACAAGAACATTATGGATTCTCAGCAGAACTCCTAAAGGGTAAAATCTATCAAATGAGGCCCGCAGAGGGACGGTGTCAGCTTCGGATCGGCCACGTGAAAATCCAATCACCCTCTGGTGTCCCTCCTGTGCTCACAGTGGGGATCGCACCAGAAACAACAAGCTCCGTCCAATCCGTCTGACTGGACCCACGTCTTTTGTATACCATTTGTTTATAACCTCTGTCTCTACTGTGCTTTGAGGACAGAGGCCTTTCAAGTGACAGATGGGTGGCACCTTTGAACACGTCATGTGGTCCCTACAGGAGCCGTCACCATGAGCTGTGTGTTCATGAAGCCCAGGAGTTTACCAAACCAGCGCTGGAGGATCATTCCCGAAAAACAGATCACCATGGCTGTTCTGGTTTGAGCTGCTGGGGGTGTAAAAGTTGCCTGCGTTATGGGTTAACCAGCCAAGAGAGGAGTGGATTCCAGTAAATAATTAATCACATTGCAGTCCTGTCATATCAACAGATTATCGTAAATCTGAGTTAAATGAGTCCATTCGCTGCATGGAAATGAAGTTTAAAGGGAAAATCCACCCTAAAACAGATTGATTTTTACATCTGTTTACTCCAGTGATTAAGTCATTTTAACCCGTTTTAACTACTGACACCTAAGTCAGAATTTAGATCAAGACATTAATTGACGTTGCCTGGGTACAGACCTTTGAATCCGCCCAGTCCAGAGACTGATTCATCTGGCAACCAATGAGGGGCAATACACCAATAAGGAGCGCTACAGACAAGATAGACACTAAGGGTCACTGAACGGGACTAACAGGCAAGTCCTTCTGGCCTACACCTGCAAAAATCATTCGGAAGAAACATACTGACCTGGAAGAGATTTAAAATGACCACAAAGAGATGCAAAACAGCTGCAAGGAGACACAAACAACAACAAAGAGATGCGGGATGACTACTTAGAGACACATGACTAAAAGACACTCAAAGAAGCTACAGACTTAAAATCTCTACAAAGTGACACAAGGCCACTCCAAAGAGACTAGAAACGGCCACAGAGACAAAACAACTACGAAGAGACTCAAAATGACCACAAAGAGAGACAGAAGAACTTCAAAGAGACACTAAACAACAGCAACAATACTTTAAACTACCACAAAGTACGTGTCTTGCTCCTGTGTCGGAGAGGTGGTGGGGCCTTCTGCATGTCAGTGCCTACAGACCAATTGTCTTATAGTCCGTCCATGGCTGCTCTCTTGGCTGTTCTAAATTGATACATAGACTGCATGTCTTCTCAATACTGCCCACGACATAGTTTGTTTTATTTCACTCTGCTCTTAAAACCCCAGAAAAACAGGTATGTGGGCATGGCTACGCAAAAGTGTGGACATAAAATGACTTTACGTTCAGGCAGATGGGGAAAACTGAATCTCCCTCCCCCACGGAAATCGGTTAGATTAGACTGACGATGGAAACAGAGTGTAATGACTTAACAATTCTGATACCAGGCAATATCTAATGATGTCATCAGGTGACATGATTTGGATTTGTTTCACTGACACATAGTTAGCGACTGTATTAATGGAGAAGTCTTGTCATCCAGTAAATGATGTTATATTTGAAAGATGCGTCTGTCTATAATCCACTAAAATATCTTGGGGATTAGTTTTATTATTTACTGTCTACGGAGCAGCTGCATGACTCGTCTCATGACATCATCACTGCAGACTGTCTCTTCATCTGGTCCAAGACGTGAATTAAAATGGAGCCAATACATCACTACAAAATTAACACGTGTGAATTATATCTTGAGGTGTATTTTATTACACTATATGAAGCCATATCGCTGCGTCTGAAGAGGTGTTACCGAAGAAGAGCAAAAGGTGTTGAGGGCAGAGGGGGTTGAGGTGAACCATGTGGGTGGGGTGATGACTTCACCAGAGTCTGGGGTGCTCTCCGCCCGCACCTCTCGGTAAACATAAAGCCGAAGAGCGATGGAGGAATCGAAAAGGACAGGCACCAGCCCGGCTGCAGGCCTCTAAACAGTACAATAGATAAATTGTGCAGATACATCTGGTTCTTATGAATTTGGCCCTTTAGATTGTGGTTGGTGGAGGCGTGAGAGCACCAGAGCATCCTTATAAATGATTAAAGCTTCCTTCTTTAGGGATTACAAAAGCATTTGAAATTCCAAGCCGTGTGCCCGTTGCTCTGTTAAAGTATTACAGGACCAAATCAATAGATGCTTTTGCACCAGTCCAAAAAGGGTGCTGAGGATTTTTTTGCAATCAAGTAAACCTTGTCAGCAATCATAAAATAAATTGTAACTGCGTCACGATCAGATAATCTCTTACACACCTCAGTATTGGTTAAACACACTCGCTGTAGACAATCCGTCACATTTTACATACAATCCTTAAGCTTTACAATGGCAAGTAAAAATGAAGTGCTCTTTAAGCGTACAATCAACAAGTTGACATCTGAATAATTCAAACCAAAAGTTTTGCTCGTAATACTAGGAGGATCTGAATTCTGGCTTGTGCTGCCAATTTTCCCTGAAAGGGAACCTTGAAATAAAATCCACTTAAGCCCTGTGTCTTCCCCTCCAGAGTATAGTTAAATCCTGGCTGTGTATGGACATGATTACAGAGTGCCACGGGTCTTACATCAGTGCAGAACCTTGACTTCCAGCAGGAAGCCTGGTGCACGGGTCAATTATGGCAATACCTTGTTTTGCTTTAAGATGGAGGATGTGTTCTTCATGCTCAAACACACCGGCTGCACCTGAGATTTAAACTGTAACAAAGCCCACCTCTTCGTCGAAAGTGTAAATAAATAAAACACAGCTTGTTGGAGGTATATAGCTCTTGGCCGCGAGTGTAGAGAAGGGGTTATTACGAGACAATGCTGGTGTGCTCCTGTGCTGCACATGGCTACGCTGAGGCCTGTGAACAACACAGATCCGTTTGCTCAGCAGCTGAGCGGGGGGACACGGAGATGCTCCTTTCACACTGAGCTGAGCACCGACAATCGGGGCTTTGTCAGGGAGGCATCTGCTGTTCCGGCTTACAGGAAGAATACATGTTTCTTCAAAAAGTGCACTCAGTGGGGTTATCAGTGTTAAAGATAAGGTGGCTTCATGTCAACAAACAAAGTCTATGTACTGTATGTGGAAGGGTTTTAACAGCAGCAGTCTTTGTTTTCACGAAACAAGTAGGAGAAAACAGGAAAAATACTTCAGTTTAGTCCTGGGGATCATGTCTTTAAGTGACTAAAATAAGCCCTGGGGTATTGAGTCAGTTAACAGCACCCATTTACTGTCAGCAGAAGAAAGCTACTGCAGAAAACTAGAATGAACCTGGATAGATTGAAATAGGTTTTTAATAATCCCATTTATTACAGGTGTTTGTCAGCTTTAAACTCAGTTTAGCATTTGGTGGAGCATTGCCATTGGCCACAAGTACAAAAGAGTAATTACTTAGGGCTTAAATAAAGCTGTAACACAAACGCAGCTACAATACCTTGCTTTTCTAACTGTCAGTACAGTAGCTGTTATTGAAATTCCTCTTAAAAAGACTTGTACACCAGATTGGAATTCACAGCAAATAATTGACAGGAAGGCCAGACTCCATGCCACAGCAAACCCACAGAATACATTTGTTCTACGAAATTACATATTAACCAAATCACAATGGTAACAATGGAGCCCGAAAGCCACGATTTGCATTACTGAGCAATACTAGTCAAACCTGTCCACCTCACATACCCAGCATTGCACAGACTTTAGACTTTATTTGAAGATAAAAGGTAATTGTAAAATAAATATTTACCAGGTGTCTTGAGATAATGTAGCGGTCGTATGACCTCAACAACCCTCCCTGTAAAGCCACATCCTTGTTGATCAGTGAAGTGAAACACGCAAGAATTTTTTTTTTATTCAATGTATTGTGACCGGAACTTGAGGGTGAAGTGCCCATTTTCAGCCAGCAATCATTAACAGTGGCAACCTTGAACACGACTGAAATTCCACATAAAATTAAACTTCCTTTAGCTTTTTCTTTAAAAAAAAAAAGAAAAAAAGAAAAACATGTAGGTTATTTGCAGAAAGCAAGAATTCCACTAGTATGCTGTCCTTCCTTCTGCCCAGTTGGACTTAATTATTGTAAAACATTGCTGCAGGTATCATGATTCAACTTTCTCAAATCACATTTTGCTTTAAAAATACCAGCTACTGCACATTCACCTATTTAGAGTGGCACTTCTGACCTGATTCAATTATTTCCTCCTAAGACAAATCACAGCCCCACTGCGCCATCTTGTGTTCACTCATAGACAGGACTAGACTTGACAACACATGAAAGCCTATTGCACATCTAGCTTGGGGGAAAAAAAGCCAAACACAAAAGCCAAACATCTTTTTGGAGCGTTTTATTACTTTTTTGACAAATATATATGAAGGTTTTCCTATTAAGGAAACATTCTTTCAAAAGATACGTTTACAGCAAATTCATTCCTGCAGAGAGACAGGAAACATGAGAAATCATCAGAAGACATGATGGAACTAACCATTTCTATTTGTGCCCAGGAAAGGTAAGGGTGCAATTTAATCATTTATAATGAATTCATGACAGCGATACAGATGTCAGTCAACGCCAATGGGACATTTTTCAACATCTGAATTATCATGATACATGGGGTGAATTATTCGTTTCGCATCAAGGCACACAAGCATTGCTTTTTTTTGCCAAGACATTGGTCCCATTGGGCAGTACAACTGTACAAACTACAGAATAATAAAAAAAAACCCAAAACATAACATAGGGCTTGGTTTGCAGGATAACAACAAAAGGAAATCTCAAAGAATTTAGATCAATAATGTACACAGAAATATTGAGTTCAGAACTTGGGACCTCAATTGGGGTTGAGACACGTTAGTTCCTAAGTATGGTGGTGGTGACATCTCAAACGCAATGCTCAAATCTGCTAGCCGTGAAGGAAGACCTGCAACTCTTAAAGAGGATGTAGCTCAGTGAGGGATCGCTTTTCCTGCTGTATGAACTCCTGTAAGCTTCTTTTTCCCTGCCTGAAGTTGCTCTCCCTCCTTGAAAACGGCAAGATGACCTGGAGTCTGAGGAGAGTTTCAATGTTACCAAAACTTCTTATCTGTGACGTCTTGAGCGTATCAAGCACAGTAGTTGGGAGATAGCCTGCCAGGGGATCCAACCATCTCTCCTTCCACAACCTCATCTCAGAGTGAAGAGAGACCTGATCTGGCAAGTCCTCCTTATACAGGCGGAAAACAAGACCACTAAGAATGCTGGTTTCTACTTTGGACATTGCGTAAGGCACAATCTCCAGACACCTCAAGGTATCCAGTACCTTTTCTGTGAAGAGGTCATCAATTTCTGCTATTGAGTGCTCTACAGCTTTCATGCTTACCGATTCTTTGTAAAACTCACTCAATGGCTCGAGAAGCACTGAATGCAACATTGTTACATCGAGTTTAGAAGCCAGCGTGGTGGCTTCCTCAAACCAGGCCTTGTGATGCGTGTCAATATCGCTCTTCAGTTTACTGAGGGATGCTTTCACATCAGGCAAATTATTCACAGCGAGTAACATATCTAAGGGTTTGCCCTGAAGAGACTGACTTAGCTTTTTAGTTACACTCAAGATGTTCTTCTGCACCACTGTTGATAGGATAAACTCAAAGTTTCTGATCGCATTGAAGAACTGTGATGCTTGCTGCTGGTTCGGAGTGCTTCCCTCCCCTTTCAACTCATTCAAACAGAGCATGACAGCTTCCAAAATCTCTGCCATCACCTCATGCATGTCATGACTCTTCTCCCAGTTTTTGATGAGCTTGTCTCTCAGCTCGTTGCCCTTTCCTTCATCCTGCTGGAATACGTGAATGATCATGTCTTCCAGTTTGTTCTGGCGTTCTGCATCCTCTGTGAGCCAATGTAATATTTTACCTACGAGAACTGCTCCATCAGCTGCTTCTTCAACGGGAGAAGATTTAGCCAGCCAAACATTAAGAGACAAAGCAGAGCTGACAGTTCTTACAGCATGGGGGTATGTCGTAGCTATAGCTAAACTTACAGCCCTCATCTGAGCTCCTACTTCACCAACACTCAGCATGGCCTGCCCTCTACAGTACTCCATGTTCAGCCCCCATTTCTCAGACAGGGCAGTCTGAATAGCTTCTGCAAGGGCAACTGGGTCATCACCGAATGGGATGAAGGCCAGCGTTTCCTCACACTGGATGTCCTCTTTGTTTAAGTACCTGATGCACAACGGGATGTAGATCTCACCGTCAATTTCAACAGCTTGCTCAGTTATAATTGTAAAGAACTGAGAGTCCCAGAGTTCCTTGAGGATTTGTTCACGCAGCTGTGGCTCGTAGAAAGACACTGCTTTTCTTGGTCCTTGAGCTACCTCTGCTGTCACTTTACTTTCTGCAGGTTTTACTTCTCCATCAGCAGGCTTCTCTGCTACACTGGAGGAGTGCGATTCTGCTGGTGCCGCCGGTTTTACCTCCACACCTGATTTCAAAAGTAAAAATACATGTTGATTGCACACATACAAATTCACCCGCTAGCAAAATGGTTATTTTTGTCATCTCATTGTTTGAATCAAAGACACAGTGATGCTTTTATAAATCAAGTTGCCACGAATGGACTTACCACTGTCCAACTTTAGTCTTTGCAAAGTTCCCATCACCTAAAAAAATATGTGGTGCAGATTAGAATGGCTGTAAAAATCCTATAATATTTGGATACAACAGGACAAATAATCAAATATCTATCTTAAAACTATTTTAAATGTACCTGGGAAAGACATGGTCTGCTCTCTGGATCAATCTCCATACACTTCTCAATGACCTCTGGCAGTCTCTGTAGTGTTGTGCAGTGAAAGAGGAGCACCACATGATCCTTTCTGCTGCCTTTGCATACAGTGTGTTTCAACAGATCCCTCATTGCATTCAGAGTGGTCTTCATCAGGTCCCACTCCATACTGACACTAGGCAGGACAGCTACAAGCCTAAGCAGTGAGGTAACAGTTGGGTGGCTCTTTGACTCAGGATGGACAAGTGTTTCAGCGATGGATGATGGAGGAGCAGCATCCTGGTATTTCTCTCTCCAGACAGCAGACCATGCATTGATTTCCTGCTCGGCTGCTTCGGGTTCAGAAAGATCTGTAAGGTAGAGGCTGAATGGCTTGTCTGTGGACTCTGACAGAATGGGCTGTGGATTGCAGGAGGGCAGTAACGACAGGACCGACAGGGCCTTCAAGTGGCTGTCTGAGAAGCAGTACTTCATTTCATCGGTGAGACTTCTGAGGAGAGGAACACTAAGGTTTTCTCTGTAATATATCTCAGGTGATTCATAGCTGTTGGCCTCCTCTGAGAAGCACACTTGCTCAGGAGCTACCTTGGTTGCTAGCTGGAATGCCTGCTCGAACCAAGTGGAGTGCAGGGTGCTCACGTTTTCTAACATTTTGTTAAGAGTCTCTATGATCGAGGGAATTTTTTCCACTTCACAGAGAATATCAGCAGGATTTCCACAGCGGAATACAGTGCTACAGTTACGAAGAGGAGCACAAGCGTTCTTCAAAATCACTAGGGTGACAATGAAATCCATATTTCTCAGAGCGGTGGAGAGAACTTGTGCATGCATTGACTTGGCACCTGTTGCACTAGAGCTAACAGCATCCAGGCAGCTGAGGATGCCCTCTAATGTGTCAGCGAGTATGTCAAAGAAGTCCTCTCTCTTTTTCCACCTTGAGCAACAGGTTTCTGGTATTTCCTCCAGGGCCTCTCTTGGCATATTCAAAAGCCCATCAACAGCCTGCGCTAGCTGTCCCTCCAGACAAGGAGATTCGTCAAAGAACAGCAGCAGGTCTTCTGTGATGTCCAACATTTTTGCTACTGAGGGGCAAGGCACACTTCCTGCCAGCCAATGGGCAAGGCCGCAAGACTCACTGGGTGTTACAACAGCGAGCGGATAACTCTTGAGGAAATCCAGAGACATTTTCTTCAGGCTTTGATAACCTGAGCCCAAGTGCATGAATGCTTGTCCACGACACTGAGACATTGGTAAGCCCCAGTCTTCAGTGAGAATCTTCGCAAGTCTAGTGGCTTGTGTCTCAACGTGACAGTTTTCATCAAATGGTAAGAAACCCATGAGCTCTACCTTTGGGGCAGATTCTCCAACATACCTGACAAAAACAGGCAGGTGGGTCTTGTCAGCAATTTTTACAGGTTTGTCTGTGATAAGTGAGAAGAACGGTGACTCCTGGATTTCCTTGAGAATGACATCTCGGATTCCATTTATCAGAAGGTTCACCATTTCATCATCACCTATAGAAGGTGTGCTTTTGCTCTCATTTCCAAACCAGTGGCAAATGCTAAGCTCCTGGATGAAAAGCTCTCTGTCCTCTTCTGAGAGATCAGAGAGACTGCCATTCTTTTTTCCCAGTAGTGCGGCCAGTTTGAATACTGTCGCCAAACTCTGACGATTGTCACCTGAGTGCCCATTCTCGTCTGCTGGTTTCATTTCTTGGTCCTCAATCTTGACAGGAGATTGTTGATTTTTAAGCTCTTCAGGTTCCTCTTTGACACAATCAACTAAATATAGAGAAAAACAAATCACACAACACTGGTTAAGACAATCATTTAAATCAAGGCAAAAGCTACTTTCAATAACTTCGTATGGGCATTAGTAACTCTTGTTTTCTTTTCAGTTGTTAGTAAATCATATAAAACAAAAAAACATCCAACATACCTTCCATATTATTCTCAGAGTTTCTGACAAAACTTTTGGATTCCTTGTCCTGCAAATATAGCCAAGAAAATGAAAATTAGTCAGGCATTCATATTGATAATAACATACAGGGAATAAAATAAGAATAAACCAGAAATATAACACAGACATTTTTTATGAAAGAATACAACCACATACCAGACATATACCCTCCAAGGCTTGCGGAGTAACCTTCAAACACTGGGTCACCATGCGGTCCAGGTCTCTGCTGAAGTCTGTGCTCACCTGCAGCAAAGCCAAGCACGGGGACCTGTCTTTGGGATTTGTATTTCTCAGGTACTCTTGGAACTTCTTGTGGCGCATTATGACACCACAGTCCTCCAGTGCTGTGCTGGGTAGCACGGACATAATCCTCAGCAGTGCATTGATGTTACCGAAGTACTGCATGAGTGGCAGGCGCAACGTCTGAAATATTGAGCCTGGGATGGTCACAGATGCAACTTTGGTCTTCCACGTTACTCTCCAACAGCACAGCTCTGTGAAGAAGTTGTCGGCATCAGGAAGGTCACTGCTGTAGAGGGGAGGCTTTGACTTCAAGCTCTCAAACATGTAACTCACTGTGACTGAGCATGGAACTAGGGAGAGGAAGTTCAGAGCTTCTTTGTGGTCCTCTGAAAAATGATCCTTCACAGCATTGATGAGGTTATCAACTAGGGGCACACTCAAGCCATCTTTGTAAAAACCCACTGGCTTAATCATGCCGTCTCTTGGCAAAGAATTCTCAGGCACTTCAATCTGCACTCTTAGACTCTGTGCCATTGCACAGGCCTCATCGAACCAGTTCTGGTGAAACACCTTCATGTTTGTTTTCACTCGGTTCAGAGTGGCCACAATACCACTGATTTGGCAAAGTTGGGATGCGGCACTGAAGTGGTCCTTCTGGAGACCCGCGCTTAGCTCTCTGGTGAAAGAGGACGCATTCTTCAAGACCACCATAGCGATGATGAAATCAAACTCCATTACCTTGCGGAGGAGTCCCCCAGCTTGGTCAGACACAAAGGCTTTCCATCTCTGTGGGTTATTTTTGATCTTCTCCAGACATTCAACCAGGGGTTCCAGCATCTGCACAAACACCTCATAAGAATCGTGCTTCTCTTGCCAAAGGGCACAGAACTTCCCCTGTAACTCTTGAACCTTTTCATAGCTCTCTCTAAGACCAAAAGCTATCACATGGTCTAGCTGTTTTTGTAGAGTAGCGCTGCTGCCAAAAAACATCAACACTTCTTCAAATGTATCCAGGGCTCTCTTAACAGCAGGCACTGGGATGGATTTTGACCACCATGTGTTGAAAGAGTAGGAAGAGCAGTGTGTGCTTATAGCGAGAGGATGAGTCTCCTGGACTTTGCAGGCAAAGGCTTTCAGCTTGTAGGAAACATCACCAGAGCCGAGGTATGCTTGACCTCTGCAGTTATTTAAATCAAGACTCCACTCAACTGTTACTATTTCATGGAGACGCTGTACCATGGCATCACAGTCAAGATCTGCCTCAAGAAAACCCATCAACTCCAATCGCATGACATCAAAACTGTCCACAAACCTCAGGAAGAGGGGAAGATAGTCTTTCTCCCCCAACTTCACAACACGGTCGATGAACAAGGAAAAGAATGAAGTCCCCACTTCCATGAGGATTCCCTCCCTGACAGCATTCTCGCACACAGTGAGAACTTCTTTCATTTCAGACTTGGTCACATACTCGACCTCTCCTTCGTGAGCAAGAGCGTCACTGTTTTGCCTGCTTTGAGTGCTGTATGCAGCCGTCACTGCAGCCTGCAGAGCAGATTTAAGAGCTTCTCTATCAGTCTCCGCACACTTCATCTCCACAAGCCTTTCAGCATCCATCTCTAGGTTTATGTACTGTAACTCTTCTTCAGTGTCCTTTTCAGCATGGTTCCCATGGGATGCCACTGAAATGAGAGGTGAGAGTGGTCTTGAAAATCAAAGGCATTAGTAAATCAGCAAATGTGCATATTCAAGATTGTAGTTAAACAAAAATTTTCATTTTGCCCCAGTTACTTCAACTGAACTAATTTAATCCCAAAACATCTTTTTAAATGTAGCCATTATTGTGTGTACTACCCATATATTTGTCTACAGCTCTATTTCCAGAACAACATTTCCTTAAATTGGCATATTATGTGATAGAATAGCTGTGCCATTAACCAAAAATGTGGCATGCTGAAATGGTAAATGAATAATTTCAAAGCCATCTCACCTTGCGGAGGCTTCTCCTTTGTGTCATCATCCTGAAATAAACATTCACATAGTTTAATGTAATTTCAGCAAGAACAGTTGTTTTATCACAAAAGAGGGCAATGAAATTTCAACATTGCTCTGCTAATGAGAATCTACTAACCGTTTGAAGCAGTTGCAAGATGTCTGGATGCTTCTGGGTATATGACTCCACCATTTGTTCCACATTGAAGTGCACATCTTGGTTCACGTAGACATATGCCATGCTGCATTTTCTTTGGTCCTCTGGCGTGGCTCTCAGGTATGAGTGGCACCGCTCAAGTACCATATGGTACTGACCATACACATCTGCTTCTGCATTTACACACGGAACAGTACCCAACACCCGCAGCAGGCTCTGCACATTTGGGTAAAACCCAATATCTGGAATCTTGAGCGTGGCAAACACTGTGGTAGGTAGGATTCTGCGCTTGCTCGCATGCCTCCACTTCACTTCCCAACAACCAAGCTCTTCGTAGAACGTGTCAGGCCTGGCAAGGTTGTTCAAGTTGGCGTCTGCTACTTTGTCCCTGCGAATGCTGAAATTGTGGTCAGCCATGTAAGATGGCACTAACGAAAGCCATCGGAGAATCCTTACCATCTCTGTGCTGAACACTCTCTTCACCTCTGCGACAAGATACTGCAAGATAGGCCGGCTCAGAGTTTCTCTGTAAAAGTCCTCCAGTGGTGTTTCATTTGTGTCTCCTTGGTCCATCTCTGGTTTAGTGACCTCCACTCCCAACTTCTTTGCTCTGCCAACTGCATCTGAAAACCATTTCCTGTGGAATATTGCGAGCTCCTGTTGGTATTTGCTTACCAGCTTTAAGGCATTGGAAATTGTGTACTGCAACGTACTGCTGATGCTAATTATTCCCCTGAGACTCGAGTTGAGTATGCTCACACAACAGAGGGTGTTCTTCAGAACAACAAGTGTGATGATGAAGTTGAAATTCTTCAATACTGGCTTGAGCTTGGCCATCTGTTCAGCAGTATCTTCATCTACCTTTGAAATCATCTCATTGATGCAGTTCAGGAATGGCTCCAGAATGTCCAACATGGTCTGGAAGGCATCAGTGCCATATTCCCAATTCTCGCCGACTGCTGCTTTGATCCTGTCCACTTCCCCTTTTACATGCCCATATGTCATCTGGATCTTTCCCTCCAATCTTTTCCACAGCTCTGGTGTTCTCCTGAGTAACGAGGCCACCTCCTCTACAGTGTTGGCAACATTCTGAATGGAGGGCACAGGCATGCAGCGAATAATCCATATATTGAAGGCATATGGGTCACTTGGTGACAGGACTACTTGTGGGAACTCCTGCAGAATCCTGGAGGTAAGGTCTCGCATTTTCTGACACATGCTTCCTGTAACCAGATACGTCAGTCCTCTGCAGTGCTCCATCCTCAGCCCCCACTTGTTTCGCAGCTCTGAGAGAAGCATGTAAAACAGATTCTCTGCATCCATGTCGCATGGCAAGAACCCAATGAGGTGCTTCTGTGGGAACCCGTCTACTGTGACAGACCTGATGAAAACTGGGATCTGCTCCTTTCCCTCTATACTTGTCACATCCTGAAGCAGAATGGAGAAGAATCGCGCCAGTCTGAGGCTGTTTTGGATCTCCTCACGCATGAGGTCTTCGCTAAACTGGAGGATTTCTTTCTTGTCAATTTTCTCCACACAGATACGATTGAGAGCCTGCTGTCCCCTCGCGCCTCCGATGGGCTCATCAGTGTTGATGTTTGCACCGTTTATGCTGAATCCAGTCAGTGCCAGGATTTCCTTGAAATAGACTTTCAGAGTTTCTTTTGCTTTAGAGTTGGCTACATCCTCTTGGGTTTGGTTCTCTTTTTGCAGTTCAGGTGCTGCACTGTTCTCGCCAGATACTTCTGTCCTCTCCTCAGTCACTTCTGTTGTTGCTGTGTTTTCTGATGAGAAAGAGAAAAACCTGAGTAAAAGCCTGAGATCATTTTAATAGCTGCTAATTCAATCAATGGATAAAAATTTACAGCAGTGGCTACTACAGTCTCACAGACTAAACCTCAAGGGGCTTAAATGAGACAATTTTCCAAGAATGAAGTGAACTAGTTACTGTACCTTTTGTTTTCTTCACAGACGTGGGGTCCTCTTCAGACTAGGTAAATGGAAAGGATAATTCAAGGTTTGCATTCTAGTGTCTTAATGTGTCATAGAAAATGTTCAGAAGACAAATATTAAAGATTGAATATAACACTTACAGGATCTCTAGCTCGTTTCCTGTTGCAGATTGATTGATTATTCACAGGCATTGTTGAGTCAAATATTGTTGGAACAGCATCTTCCCTTAAGACACAACTGGAAGCGCTCTGAAAAACAATAAGCAGAGGATCCCACTTTTATCCTAATCCTCAATATTCTATAGCCCCGTTTCCACCAAGCAGTACGGTGTGGTACAGTTCAGTACGCATTTTTTCCATTTCCACTGTGAAAAGTTGTGGATGGTATCAATGAAACGTTCCGTACCATCCCCATTTTTGGTCCCCCCTCTGTTGGGGTACCTAGCACACAGATCTGGTACTAAAAGGTGGAGCTGTGAACACTGCAGTCTGTTGATTGGTCAATAGAGGACGATCACTCTGCTCAGGGCTGAGTTGTGGCTGGTTTTGAACTGTGAGAGTTTTATCAGTAGACTGTAACTATAGATTGAAAGGATGTTTTGCTGTGTCTCGCAGCAGCTGGAGTCGGAGTAAAAATAACTTAATTCACTGGGCCAACTGCCGGCTTTTTAAGGTGGAACATTAACTTGTAATGTTACTCAACGCATGAATTGACGACATGAATCCATCAACACACCTTCAATTTCACTGTGACAACTATGACCATTGCTTTAGCTTTTTATAACATAAACTTTTAGCAATGAGTTGATCTTAAAACATTTATATATTAATTTCGACCAGGATGGCATATATCCCAATACTCATTTGGAGGGGGAAAAAAATTGCAGACCGCTGTTCCTGCGGACTCCGGCAACACTAAACTCCCGAGCTTGCCTTAGAAAGACGAAATGAACAAACCTGCTATTTTTAAATACCCCATCGAGAGAGACTCTCACTGCAGCCTGTTTTATTTTGTTCTGAAAATGTCGGCATGCAACCTCGTTCCGTGGACGATAAACAAGGTGCAGACTTCCATCTGTTTGCAGTGAAGGGTTACTTTTGGCTCCAAAGGTACCATATCTAAAGTGTTTGGTGGAAATGGGGCTTATATGAAGCAGGGAATTCCCCACTGACTAGTCAACACAATATGATATGGAGCTTAAGAAATCTAACTAAATATATAGCAGCACTGAGTACACAAATGTTGAATAACAAAACCTTTACTAACTCTGATGATTTGTGCAGCTATAAAATAAAAAAGACTTTCAATGACCCCCATTTTTGCACTGACAAACTGTCTGATAAACCAAAGGGTTTCAGTAGCCGTTTAAAAAAGGAAGTTTGTAAAATTTTTAAAACCCAATCACATTAGTAATATAGCACTAAAAACCACCAACTTGTGTTACTACTACTACTAATAATAATGATAATACAATTAATTTGATATAGCACCTTTCACACATATGAAATTCACAAAGTGCCTCACAAAATACAATCAAGCAATCAAACAATAATAATCAATAAAAAGAAAGGCAATATAACAAATAAAACAAAGCAACAAAAAGAAAGTAAAACAACGAGGCTACTGAGGCCTCGGGCAGAAACATACCAGGGAACAAGCACGAGAAAATTTAGGGTGGGACAAAGGCCATTTTGAAAAGATCGGTCTTCAGTTGTTTTTTAAGTTACTAAAGAGGCCGCAGACCGTAAACCTAATGGACGAGAGCTCCATAGTGTTGGAGCCACTTCTTCAAAGGCACGAGCACCTTTTGTTTTGAGTCTTGAGCAGGGGACAGCCAGTAGATCATTGTCAGTAGACTTACGGGACCTACTGATAATACATGGATGGAGGAGGTCACTGATGTATTCAGGTGCCTGACCCTGGAGGCACCGAGTTACATGTGACGCCACTGCATTACACTAATCGAATGCACAAATGAGTTTCTAATATTCTTAACACCTATGGTTTTTGACACTGTAAGCTTCAAAGACAGGAATCATTACTGTTGCTTTAAAATGCACTAGACTGTTTAGGTGTACCTAACAAACAGGTAATCCAGGTTTACATACAGTTGTGAAAAAGCATATTAAGTGTTACTAGCCTGCGGTATTTGCTTACTTAGAACAGCACTAGTCTGGTTCTAATAACAAAAAAAATAGGTCAAAATTACAATTATAATTATTATTATTACTGAAAACATTTACAAAAAGGTTATGGGCAACAGATATGATTCTTACCTGACGACAGATCACAGAGGGCTCAAAGTGCTTTGCACAAAGTCTGTACAGCTTATGCAACTGTTCAGGAGGTTCTGATGCCAAATCTTGGCGGTGACAGTTGTTCAGCCATTGTTTGCATCTGAAAAAACAGCAGGATAAGGCATAAGTTGTTGTTGGGGTCACAGCCATAGACTCAATAATTAAACCAAGCATTAGCCAAAAAACTTGCACACGAATGTTCTGTGTTCTAAATGTGCTAAATAATGACCTGACGAACAGATATGAGCTCTCAAAGGTTGCTTTAATTAAGACACTGTTCATTGTGATGTAACAGCCTAACATGGGTGAGCATGGCGAATCTTTGCATTACTAAAATGTCACCATAGCAGCAGGTCTGAACTGTACCCTATAAACAACTGATAGGACTGCTTGAGCTACGGCTTGTAAGGTTATAAAATACTGAAGGACCAAGAACTTCAACAGAAAAAAACAGCTACAATATTCATTCAATGACATTTCATCTTATTTCAGAGAGTTCAACATGCTTAGTGAGCGAAAAACTTTTTTTTTTTGTTATTACATTTGTCTGCATACTAGGGCTGCAACTAACGATTATTTTCATTGTCGACTAATATGTCGATTATTTCTTCGATTAGTCGACTAATCATTTTATCGAAAAATGTGTCAAAATGTTGGTGTGTCTCTCACAAACCCCAAAATGATGTCATCTAATGTCTTGTTTCGTACTCACGCCAAAGGATTTTAGTTCATCGTCATGGGAGAGTGTGTAAAGCTGCCAATATTTGAACGTAAGAAGCTGCAATAAGAGTATTTGGGGTACTTTTACAGTACTTTTCTATGGAAAACGACTCAAACCGATTAGTCGACTACTAAAATAGTCAACGATTATTTTAATAGTCGATTAGTCATCGATTAGTCGACTAATCTTTGCAGCCCTACTGCATACATTATATTACTGCATTGGTCCAAACTACTGTATCGGACCTGCAGTCTATGTTTCTTTATAAAATCTTTGTCTCAGTCATCTACGTAATAACTCTTGTACTCTTTATGAATTTTGTTTGAATATTTTTGAAGACTGTAAAAGAAAAAATATTGAAAAAGAAAAGTGAAATAAGTCATGTGACCCATTAGCACTCCTGTGAGTGCTCATGTGATCCTGTTGAGCAAGCTTGAAGAAGCCATGGGTGAAACACTTTGCTCGCTCTTAATAAAATCACAGCAATTCAGTTCGGTGCGCGGTGGTTTATGTTCACGAGATGTTCCTGCGGCCAACCGACACCTGATCCTTGAGACTGGCTGTGCAGAGGGAGTTCTGTTAACTCATGAACTCGCTTTACTAAATGTGCAAATTGCTATGTGGAGATACTAGTTCAAATACATTTTTAGCCTAACAACATTTATAGACAACTGTGTTTGTGAGAGATGCTTCTGATGTTTACTGCACATGCATTAGGGCTGCACGATATGAAAAAGAAAAAAATATATATCGTACTTTGATTATTTTACAGATACTGCAATTGCCTTGCATTTTTCTGGGGAATGGTAATTTCATTTTCATTCATTCATTCATCTTCTAACCGCTTCATCCTCTTGAGGGTCGCGGGGGGGCTGGAGCCTATCCCAGCTGACATCGGGCGAGAGGCAGGGTACACCCTGGACAGGTCGCCAGACCATCGCAGGGCCGACACATAGAGACAAACAACCATTCACACTCACAGTCACACCTACGGACAATTTAGAGTTAACAATTAACCTAGTCCCCAATCTGCATGTCTTTGGACTGTGGGAGGAAGCCGGAGTGCCCGGAGAGAACCCATGCTGACACGGGGAGAACATGCAAACTCCACACAGAAGGGCTCCCACACCCGGGATCGAACCGGCAACCCTCTTGCTGTGAGGCGACAGTGCTAACCACCACACCACCGTGCCGCCCGTAATTTCATTTATTTATCTTTTAATTAAACAATTATAAAAATGATGATGGTGGTGTGATTCTTGCTAGAGTCTGTATCAAACAAGCACGTTTCCTTACACCCAGGGTTGGAAATTAATCTATTGTAATCTATTGAGTGGCTGGTAAAGTTTGGAATCCACCAGACACAGTGGCAGGTGGACAAAAAGTTAATTTCCAACCCTGCTTACATCTGGAATATCATTTGAAGGCCGGGGCCTGTATGGGGTTGGCTTGTGGAACGAGCTGCGTGATGAGTTGAAACAAAGCACATACATAAACCAATTAAAAAAAACTATACAAAAAAGATATTTGTGGCAGATATATAGATAAGGAAAGGTTGTGTCAGGGGACTGCATATTGTTTTGTAACACTGGGTGGTACTTGGACCGTAAATAAACTGGGTTTATTACTTATTTATTAACAAGGTGGTAGATAGATTGGGGATTGTTGTTTATTAGTTAAATATTAAATTGGGAATTCATGCATTCATTCATCTCTGCAGCACCACAATCATCTGTTCATCTCAATTAATCTATTATGGTAACTGTGACACATTAAAAAATTGCACCTCCTGCAGTTTGAATATTGCATTTGGCCATATTACAATTCTGATAATATTTCAATTAACTGTGCAGCCCTGACCGTGACCACATCACACATGTTAAAGAGGTCATATCTGCAACAATAACATGGATTTGATTTATACAATTCTGCTTTAATTAGCTGCATCTGTAACAAAACCCTGCCTCAGTGCTGGCGCTAATAAAACAGGTACCAAGTTGTGACATATTGCTAAAAAGCCTTCACCACTTCACAAGCTCTTTGCTCTCATAACACAAATTCCTCCTCTCCCTCTCAGCTGATTTTATTGATGCATGCACAGAATGAGGCTGGATGGATTTGCCCACCAGCAAATGAGATTTACCTCTCTAAATTTAACACAATATCAGGCTGGTGACAGATTATAAACGAGCACAGGGTGCAAAAGGAGGGGAAGAGAAAAAAATCATTGCAGGGACTGGACGTGAAATATTTTGGTGATCTATAAGTCTTGGCTGGGAGGTTTGCATTTCGTGAGCTGTGATGCAGCCAGCTCAACTGCAGCTGTCAATCAATCACAGTCCTTAAATTACTTGTGTTGCATAGATTTTTATGCAACACAGCACTCCTATGGTTGCACAATAGCACCGGAATCTAAGAGTGAACAGAGCCAGTGAGGAGGTCTGATAAAGGGGGCGCTAGACTGCTATTTATTCATAGGGACATCACCTGTTAAAACTACGTTTATATTAGTTTCTATTGATATCCACAGTACGCTGTGCTGCAAACTGACTCCACTGTATAAACGCAATTTTGTATGCAAAAGCAACAATAACGCAAAGTCAGCTCTATAAATAGGAGGTGTTTTTATTTTGCTAAGCTAACATCAGTTTTCCTACTAATGTTACCGCACTGTGGAGACGGTAGGTGTCGTGTATACCGATGGCGATTTAAATTACAGCACAAAAAGTTTTAAACTATGGTTTCTGTCGGTTTGAGACACACCTGAACACAAAGACAAACGGACTCCAGCTAATATCATGAGTCAGTGTCGGTCTCCGAGGCTGAATGAGTGAGCGGAGTCTGTTTCACACGGACTTTTCTTTCAAGAGTAACGTTAGTCTGCGCCATTTTCGACAGAGTTGTGTCACTGTTAGCCAACATGATGTTAAGCTAACGCCAGTGCTAACAGTGGATAGCTAACACATTCATTCTGCATGCTCGCTGGCTCGTTTTTTTTACACCCACATCTCAATGAAATAAGCACAACTCTTACCGCTCCGGGTCCAAAGGGAAGCTGAAGAGTGGAGGGGAGTTTTCGGATCCCCCTTGCTGGTAATCACAGTTCGCTGCGGCGCAGCAGTCAGTCATTTTGGACTGCAATGATGCTAGCTAGCAAGTTAGCTAGCTTAGCTGGCGGTTGCAAGCTGGCAAGCCTACTGTGAGCAAACCTGCAGGAGAGTCTACAGAGTCATGCCTCGGGCGAAATCTGCAACCGACACAGTTGGGTTTCAGTGTTGTTCTCGCTTAACGTCTCTTTGGTGAACTAAGAACCCACTAATTCCATGCTTTTAAAAGTTGATGTTGCGTGGTGAGCCAAGAGTCGCCGAAAGCGTGTTATCCCATCAACCAGGAACTGGACCGTGCAGTGCAACACGTTGACCAGCAGAGGCCAGGATGGCACCGTCGGCTCCGGCCAAAGAGTTTCATTGTCAAGATAAATCACTTCCTGATTCATTGTAACCGCCCTGTGTCGACTGGTTTGTGCTAATTCCTTTTAAAATTTAGTGATATGCACCATCCAGGCATCAACTAATGTACTTGTTAGCATATCTGACAATTAATTATTGTGTCAGTGTGACGAAACAGATGGATATAGTACTTTATTGACCCCAATTTAGGACATTCTTTTGTTACACCAACAGATTAAAATTTAAAGCAGTAAACAAACAGCAATACACATACCACTCTTGACAGAAAAATGCAACAACAAATAGAAAAAAGATAAATACACTCACCAGCTACTTTATTAGGTACACCTTTTTAGTACCAGGTTGGACCCCTTTTGCCTTTATAACTAGCCTTAATTCTTCATGGCATAGATTGAACAAGGAGCATCACTTTTTCAGCTGCACATCCATGATGAGAATCTCCCGTTCCACCACATCCCAAAGGTGCTCTATTGGACTGAGATCTGGTGACTGTGGAGGCCATTGGAGTACAGTGAACTCATTGTCATGTTCAAGAAACCAGATTGAGATGATTTGAGCTTTGTGACATGGTGCGTTATCCTGCTGGAAGTAGCCATCAGAAGATGGGTACACTGTGGTCATAAAGGGATGGACACGGTCAGCAACAATACTCAGGTAGGCTGTGGTGTTTAAACCATGCTCAGTTGGTACTAAGGGGCCCAAAGTGTGCCAAGAAAATATCCCCCACACCATTACACCACCACCACCAGCCTGAACCGTTGATACAAGGCAGGATGGATCCATGCTTTCATGTTGTTTACACCAAATTCTGACCCTACCATCTGAATGTGGCAGCAGAAATCCAGACTCATCAGACCAGGCAACGTTTTTCCAATCTTCTATTGTCCAGTTTTGGTGAGCCTGTGTGAACTGTAGCCTCAGTTTCCTGTTGTTAGCTGACAGGAGTGGCACCTGGTGTGGTCTTCTGCTGCTGTAGCCCATCTGCTTCAAGGTTGGACGTGTTGTTGGTTCAGAGATGGTCTTCTGCAGACCTTGGTTATAACCAGTGGTTATTTGAGTTACTGTTGCCTTTCTATCATCTTGAACCAGTCTGACCATTCTCCTCTGACCTCTGGCATCAACAAAACATTTTGGCTCATTGGATATTGTCTTTTTTTCGGACCATCATCTGTGAACTCTAGAGATGGTTGTATGTGAAAATCCCAGTAGATCAGGGGAACAAGATGTGCAAAATTTCCATGTGCAAGGTTATTGAAGGGCAAAAACACGGTGGAGTTGGGACAGAAAACCATAAAGCTGACAGCTCTCTGTTAGAGAGAGGTGAGGTGGTGTACAGAGTTATTGCTTTGGACAGGCAACATTTCCTTTATCTGTCCTTGTGACAGCGAAGCACAGACAGATAAAGGAAATCTTTGCCACTGACTTTTATGTGTGTATGTTTATGTAGGCTACACATCAACATATATGCCGTTCAAGCTATTTTTTGCTATAACATTTTTCAATTTAGTTTTTTTAATAGGCTATATATTAATGGGCATGCTCTTGTTGTTTTGACTGCTTAAGAAACACAATAACTTCTTTGGATGTAACCAACCGCAAAGGCATTTCTGGAACTGCTCCTGCACTGTAATTTGAGCTTCTGTTAATAAAAACAAATCTTTGCAAAAAAAACCCACAGTAACTTTGTGATTTCATAGAAGTGCTATGCACGGCAACTTTTGTTGAGTTTAGAATCTTGATTAGTATTCATTGATTATATCACACTTGTCTTTACACAAGCACGACACAGAAACTTTTGACATAGCTCATACAGCTCTCAGTTTCAGCACTGCTCGTTTTGTCTTGATACTCTGATTTGGATTTTCAGCTTCCCGTTCTTTACACTTAAGTAAATTGTGTTAATTTTATTGTTACTGTTGCACCCCATAGACCCTGAATGCTAAACACACCCTATCTATGTCTCAGTAGACCATTTAAATCTCTCTGATCATCCATTTAATTATTTCTGTTAACGTGTCTTGGCAGAAAAGAACGAGTACACTCACTGGACCCTACAGAGTAATTACTCACTTATTAAATTTGTCCCTTTTTTTAAAATATAATTTTCTGATATAAAAATTCATTATTTCCTAGTATCAGTCCTCCTTCTGTCAGTGTCCTTTCCTTCTTACAATGGCAAGTGAAAAACACACAAGACCTAAACCAGTCTTGCTCAGTCAGGGTCCAGGAACTGGAGCACAGGGTGATTAATCACAGCAGTGGTAGTATAAAATGTCTTCAGTGAAAAGGGTCTAACTCAAGCAAGAGATGAAGCAGCTGAATCATTTTATAGCTTTATTATACACAAGAAAACAAATGCATCCAAGTCATAAAAACATACTTTTCTAAAACCTGAGCAATCTACGCATATTTTGTCATTCATACATATTTTATAGCTGCCGATGAGAGGTTGTAATGATGTCCCTTTCGACACGTGTCATTAAATGTATGAAAAACAATAGATCATGACAGTTAAAGGAATTTATTTGGCATTTTTTAATCAAAAAAGCATCTCTTTTTTACCTTTTTGTCCTCCGTAGAAAATCGTGTCTTCAGTCTAAATAGTTTTAGTTTTCAGTCATTTCAGATTTCATTAACACCAAACACTAAAAGTGGAAACATGAGTCTCAGAGCAGACAGTGACTCAGCTGTTTGGTCACAAGCATCCACTCCATTCTCAGACACACTAGCCAAAGTGCAAGATGGATAGAATTGTGGCCTTATTCACAGGACGCTGAACCTCATGCTACTTTGTCCTTAACACAACAACTCACTATGAAGTCTAAACTTGATTAATAGTCAGGACACATTCCTACACATTTTAGGCACAAACCAGGTTGTACTTATTGGCTGTCATTACCACCTTGCACCAGTCCCAATTCTGAATATGTCTTGAAAGGAAAAATCTGTTTTAGTTTGGACAGAAGACAAAAATGTAATAATCTAAATTACCTCACTACTATTCTGGTTCAGTTTCTGCGTTGCTATTTTAAGATTTGTTTGTAACAGACTTGGAAAACATGAAGAAAAAAGAAAAAATTAAGAATGACCATAAATGGCTATTAAACCCATTAGAAGAATTTCCGGCTGATCCTCTTTATCCACTTATGTGTCAACAGATCAGTGGGTGACACAGCAAAAATACTTCAACAAGGCTTACATGAGAATTAACTACCACTCTTAAAACATGAACGATTTGCAACTTATTCCAACAAAGGACTCGAGGAATGGACATCATCATCATTGGATATCAGGAATCAGGACTCACATTCAAGCAGAGTAGTTTACAGGTGGTAACAGAGTGGCCAATACTGGCTCCCAAAATATAACATGACAACAGCATGGAGAACAAGTATAGCAAAAACGAAATTGAAACACGTCTGGTGTTTATCACTGACTTGATGACACTGCAGACCAGTATCTTCTATTTACATTTATCTACATTTTATCACAAAAACATAAACAGGCTATAAAAGATGGTACTTCAGTATGATGGATAGAAAGTAACAACAAAAGGCCAACAACAAAACAAAAGATGTCCGATTCATTAAAGGGTAAGTTTGGTATTTTTCAACGTGGACCATGTTTTCCTGTGTTTCTGAGTCTGGGTGGCTAATGGGAGCAACGATTTTTTGATCCAGTACTGAGCAAGAGCTCTGCAAGTGGCAGTGACAAAACAGGCTGCTACGTAACCACTCAGGGCATGTTCCCACTAGTAGTGCAACGATGATCAATGATCAATACATAATGAAAACATCGATTCATATCATCATCTTTAAGATACACCTTTATTTTGAAATTCCCATGGTACTTCTGTCACCATTTCCATCCATGGACACCTTGTTCTTAAACATTTCACAGTGCTAGTGGCCTAGCACCACGCAGAGAATGGTAAGCAGCCAAGAAAAAGACAATGAGGATATTTACTGATATCACCTCATACTGATCGCGACTCCTGAATTGAAATCATATTGTGGCAGACCTTGGGATATCGGCATATACCATATTGTTGTTTAAAGAATCGATATAATATTGTATTGTGATCATTTACACCCCTAGTTCGAATCTTCAATCCATCCTTCCACTTTCATTCGCTTATCCAGAGCCAGGTCGTGGGGGCAGCATGTCGAGCAAAGCGCCCCAGATGTCCCTCTTCCCAGCAACGCTTTCCAGCTGCTCTGGGGGGTACCTCAAGGTGTTCCCAGGCCAGATGAGGTATGTAATTCCTCCAGCGTGTTCTGGGTCTGCCCCGGGACCTCCTACCAGTGGGATATGCCTGAAACGCCCAGGAGGCATCCTGATCAGATGCCCGAACCACCTCAACTGACCCCTTTCGGCACAAAGGAGCCGGATGGATATTTTTTCCCATAAATTGTCAGACACTTGGAATAACAATCAGAGCCCGTCAGTGGCAAATACAAGCACTTTTATTGGACTTAAACTGACGATGCGAACCTGCCCGGAGTGGTTACACTGCAGCCTGTTTCACTGTTGACATCTGCAGCTGTCTCAAGTTACACTAGACTGATTTTAAAAATTGTTGATGCCATTACTCACTTCAACACAAAAACATGGGAAAATAGGGTCCAAGCTGAAAAATACCATACCGGTACTTACCCTTTATCAAAGCTGTGGATAATCTGTCTACAGGCTTAACTACCACATTACAACCGACTTAAGACACATCCTCCCTGTCAGGGTATGTCTTCATGTAGAGCTCAACCACTGAATCCAGGTCATACCCAACATCAGCGTTCATGTTCAAAAGAGCGAGACTTTTTGATTTGAATTTGTCAGGTGTGTTCTCCATGTACATCTGGAAGCGCTTGTACGCCACATCACAGCTGTCTTCCAGAGCCAAGGTAGGCAGGATGCCGATCCGTCTAAGAACTGCGAGCATGTTTGGGAAGAACTTCACGTCAGCCAGCTGCAGTGTTTCGTGGAGACTGGAGGGCAGACTCTCCCCTTTGCCTCTTTTGCTCCATTTAACCCACCAACAGTGCAGCTCAGCGGAGAGGGTTCCTGCATTGGGGATGTCATTTTTAAACACTTGTATGCTCTCTTCCTCAGGTTCTGTTGACTTATGCGGCTCTATGACGGCAGGGAGCAGCGACAGACATCTCAGAGCCTTCAGGTGGTCCTCACAGAAGAGTTCATTCACTTCATTGATTATGTGCTGCACCACTGGAACAGACAGGTGATCCTTGTAGTGAATTTCTGGCCGAATGGCTCGACATTCTGACTGGTACTTTCTCAAGAATGACCGAGGAATCTTTACTGGGATCTCCATCGCAGCAGCTAGATTAACGGCCTCATCATTCCAGAACTCATGATACACATCAATGTTGTCAGACACCTCCTTCAGAGAGTGCAACACAGCTTTTGAACTGGCTGCAGCAAAGTGGGCATCTGCTCCCGTCCCTTGCAGGTTCTTCCCAAATGCTTGTGTAAGTGTCAGAGCGTTTTTCAGCACCACCAGCGCCATGACAAACTCAAAATCAGCCAGTGCTTTTGAAATCTCTAAGGCAGTGTGTGTGACTTGGTCGTTCCACCTCATGTCCTCGTTGTCATGAACACTGTCCACACAGAGCAGCAACGCCTCTAGGATTTCCACTGCCACCTCAAACGCATCTTGCCGTCTGGTCCAGCTGGTTCCACAAATCTCCTTCAGTTCCTTGGCCTTCTCCTCTCTGTCCGCATAGAAAATCGAAATGGCGTGCTCCAACTCCAACTGCAGCAAAGGGGACTGACTGAAGAATGACTCAATCTTCTTAAAGGTAGACAAAACAAGCTGAACCCCTGACAACGCCATACCATTTGCCAGTGAGAGGTTCAACGCATGAGTAGATCTTAGCATCAGCACCGCCATCGGGTACCTCTCCATCAGTTTGGCAGCAAATGTTTTCATTTTACTAAAATGTGTCCCAGAGCAGGAGTGGGCTTGACCTCTACACTGTTCCATATCCAAGCCCCATTTTTCAGTCATTTCAGACAGCATTTTCTCTGCAAAGTCAGCTCTGTCTCCTTCAAAGGATAAGAATCCAACAAACCTCTCCCGCTGGTAGTTAGACTGGTCCACATAACGGAGAAACACGGGGAGGTACCATTCTCCTGAGATCTTCACCAAATCATCAGTAAGTAATGAGAAACAGCCATTTTGTTTAACTTCCTCCAACACCTTACTGCGGATGTATCTCTCGCACACCTCGATCAACTGATTCAGCTGAGCTGATGAGCAGCACACCTGATTCACATCGTACCTCTTCTTAAGGGCTTCATCTCCACAATTCATGCGATATTCTAACAGAGACTGAAAGTTGCTCGACACAAGGCCATCCTGTTTATTATCACCAGGCCCTGTCAGAGGAATGTTTTGCTCTCCCAGCAGTACAACAACTTCAAATAATGACTTAAGATACTCTTTGTCTTCCTCCTCCTGGGGGAGTGTCTTGACATCTTCTTTAGCTGTCTTTTTGATTTCTAAAAAGGAACAGAGAAACAGTTGCACGTTTATCAAGTGATTAATGTGGGAGTCATTACTTTCCTTTTCGAGTAATAAATGCGTGTGTTGATATTTTGACCTACTTTTTCTCCCCTTACTGCTCGTTTCATCCTCTTTGGTCTACAAAAATTGTCAAAGTAAAAAGGCGTTTACATAAAAACTACATTAATCAAATTATAGAAAATATTTTCCCCATTTTCATGAATGAAGATTTCTTTTACCCACCGTCTCTTTGCTGCGCTTCACTTGCCCGTTTTGAGGTTGACCTGTTACATCGAAGATAGTTGGCACTGCATCATCCTTCAGTACTGTACTCTGAGCGTCCTGAAACAAAGACAAGCCAGAAAAGTTCAAAATAGTAAATATAAAGACTAAGGACAGTATAAAGATATATAATATGAAGACAGTAAATAGAAAGACTGAATAAAAACTATTTCTTATGTTGAACTTATCTCAAAACCTTATTTATCTACATATTCACTTAGCACTACACAATATATTGTATTAACTAAATAATCTGTGAAATAATATGCAGGGCTGGGTTAAGCCCTTTTCACATTTTACTTGAAGATTGGCAAAAAAGCACTGCAAAGTCAAGGGCAGGGGCAAACTGAGGCACCAGAGCCACATGCGGATCTTTAGCCCCTCTCCAGTGGCCCCCAGTGGCTTTGACCGAAAATCATATGGAAATAATGCTGCATTCCAGGCAAGTCTCTGAGTCTGTAAGTCACCACTTCAAGTCACGACTCAAGACTTCATAGCGTTCCAGGCAAGTCATGCCAAACTGTCAAACCAACATGGTGGACCGTGCGGGGTTTGTTTGTTTACGATCACTTCTATCGGCAAAGGTGCCATTTCCTTGCCCTTGAGCGAAACGGAGGAGGAGAAACGGTCCATAAGGTCACAGATGCTATTATACTTACGTTATGTTATCTGTGTGTTTGGAAACGTATTTTGTATTGATTTATTCTTGCATTGGAAACTAGCTGTTAGAGCGGCTGCCAATAATGCATTAACATTAGCAGACTAAACATTAACTTTAGAGCAATGCCTTGCTATAATACTCCATGGGGGCTGCAGTTGTTGTTTAGAGGGCTGTGTGACATCAGAGAGCATAACTAGGAGAACATCGATCTGGTACGAGTTCACAAGTAGTAAGTTACGGGTTTGACTGCCCTTCCGGTGCACTTTCACAGGTAGAAGTTTGTAAAAACTCGGGTTACGGGTTGCCTGGAACACGCCATAAAATCACAGTAATTTTTTTTTTTTTTTACAGTTTAATTAATTGATTGCTGTAGGCCTAAAGTGATTCTTACATTCTTCAACTGTAAAAATGCGTAGTCTACACACCAATTTAAAAAAATGTTTTAACATTTCATCGACTAAAGTGTGCGTCATACGTCTGTGGCCTGTCAGCTCTTCCTCTAAAAACATCACTAGTGATGCCTACAGTAGTCTTGAATCTTCCTAGTTAGGCTAGCTGTGGATTCCAAATCTAATAAGGGAAAAGCCTCAGGAGAAAATAGAGAATTAAATAGTGTGTAGACAAGTTTGTTTGCTTTCATCTGCAACGCTGCAAGGTTTAAGTACCAAATAATCAAACATAGCCCACTGCACAATAGCCACCTTTTGCTAAAACAAATTAACAAATGCTCACTTAGCTCTATTAGTAATGTTGATTGGCTAAATTCGATTTGAAAGGCTGTGTTACTTTTATTAAGAGGCTCAAATTGGCCAAATATGGCTCTTTTGAAAGTAAAAGTTGCCAACCCTTGGTCTAGGGTCACATTGCCGTCTGCAATGTGGTACTACATTATGTACTTTAAAAACATTACTTACACTATCAACCGATGCTGTTTCAAAATGTTTTCCACACACTCGGTAGTATCTGTACAACTGGTCTGGTGATTTGTCTATGAGCTCTGGCCTCTGGCATTTTTCAACCCACTTCTTGGACCTGAAAGGAGATGGTACACCAAAATGAGAACAAGTTTTAAAGTCAATAGAAGTTATGAGTTGGAGGTTTTTCCAATCTTTAATTACTAGTTACACTGTCTGAGAATATGGTGATAAACAATACATACAAAAAAGAAAAGTGTATTAATCAATCTTATAAATGAGTGGCTGGTGACACCTGTCTATGTTGTGGCTTAGTGGGGCAATGGTGTATAAATAGCATGATCTGTTATAAAACACACCTCCTGCTGACTGTTAAACAATTTGTAATGCAGCACAGTAGTTCAAATGGATTAGCAATTAAGTGACCCTCGTTTGATTCACAAATGCATGTTTCTGAAGATGCAGTGGCTACGCAACGGTTGAATGGATACAGGTGTTCATGGTGCTAGGTACATACATCAACACGTGAAGTCACTAAAGCAGCAAAGTAACGTTAGCACGTGAAGAAGACAATACACCAATACTTTGCACTGGGAATAACATTAACGGCATGTCTTGACTTGTCGTAGCAGAGAAAGCACAGGTGAAACTAATTTCGCACGCAGTATTCAAAGTTACAGGACCCTGGAGCTAGCTTGTCTGCTCGGGGTAGCTCGAGAGCTTCCTGTTTGCTTTAGCATCTGTATTAGCATTAGTTACCTTTCTGGATCTTGCGGAAACCTGAAGAGTGGCTGCGGGCCGGATTTGCCACTCGCACAGTTCGGAACAGCGCAGTGATTCTGCATTATAATTTTATTTTTGTATCATATACTCGTTTTCCGCGGTGAAATCCTTTTGAGGATAGCCAGCTGTGTTGCTAACGCTTGTTAGCTGTCAAGTAACGGTCAACACCAGGGTAACTTCCGGTGTTCGCTTTCAAAATAAAAATACATCGTGTTTGAGTAGCTAACATATATCTCTTTCTGTATGTGTACTGTATGTTTTATTTTTTATAAGCGAAAACACTTGTTTCCAAAGGCCACCGACAAACGATATCGTGCATGCTTCTTGTTTTAGATTGTGATTTAGATTTTATTTTGAAGGTTAATTCGCTTGCATTCGCAGTTTTGTGAAACGTGATGTGTTTAACAACGTGCATCAAAGCGCGCGCTTCGCTTCTTTCCCATAATCCTTTGCAGTCTTTTCAAAGCCCAATGGTTGGAAACATGCCATGACATATTTCAGTTCTTGAAGTTAACCTCAGTTCATAAATAATGATACACTTACCTGTGACTACAAATTTTAAGAAAAGACATTTATAATAAGTCTATTGTTTATTCCTACAAAAATGTATCCTCAGAAGTGTAACTTTACAAACCAAAGGCCATAATAAACTGTATATGGCATGTGATGAATAAGGTGATGTGATCTCATCTGGATACAAGCAGTGTTGGAAATGTTTTGAAATGTAATAGGTTACAGATCAGAAGTTACCCTGTTAAAATGTACTAGGTAATGTAACTATTAATTACCTCATTAAAGTAATGCAAGTTATTACATTTGATTACTTTTCAGACAACTGTTTAAACTGGGCAATAAAGCTGAGAAATGTCTGGAAAAAGGCTATGCCAAAAGAAGACATTCCTTCATGGTGAATGAATGTTATACTCTACTTAACATTTCACTGTACAAATTATAGTTGAATGTAACCCTTTTGTAATCACCAACATTTTGATTAGTAACTGTATTTAATTATACATGTTTTCTCAGTGATTGTAACTGATTATAGCTACATTTATTATGTAATTTAATTACTGCAACTAGTTACATGCCGTCTAAATAGTTGCTCCTCAACACTGGATACAAGAGACACTTGTTTTTCATCTATGAGTTGTGTGCTAAGATAAGATAAGATAAAATTTTATTAATCCCACACTTAGGAAATTCACATGTCACAGCAGCTCAAAGCACAGACAGAAAAAAAGAGGGTGACAATGTTGCTTGAGTAGAAGAAAATTAAAGATTAAGAAATATAAAATGTGTATACAGTATATATATATATATATATATGCAGATATGCAGTCAGCACTTTTTATCCATATATATGGATAAAAAGTGCTGACTGCATATCTGTCGGGATTCTTAAACCATCTACACCAGTGGTTCCCAACTAATGGGTCGCGGTCCAAAAGTGAGTCGTGGGCCCATTCTGCCTCGCAAACTTTATTTGTACAGTCAAATTTTGAAGTGCCATTTTCTGCTGTAGAGTGAGTGACTAACCAACAGCTACATGACAGAGACAGAAAACTAGCTCGACAACATGGCCAAATGCAAGCATGATGCTGCATGCATTAATCTGTGGGACCTCAAACTAATGACTAAGGAGAAATTTGGACCCTGTGGCTGGACCAGTTGGGAGCCACTGGGCTATAATATCATAGTAGATGGGCCTTATATGTGCCTTTAGTTTCTTTCTTTTGTCTTTTTTTATTATGCTCTTAACCCCCCAGGCATGTTTTTTTTTTTTAATTTTGCACTGTGGTTATTCTTACTGTCAAAATGAGTGACATACAATTTGATCAGTAAAGTTTTATTTAAAAAAAAATGACACACACGCTTTTCTTTGTATTATTATTATTATTATTAATAATAATAGTAGTAGTAGTATTAAAACATGCAATTGCATTTGCCTACTTGTGCAGAAAAATATTATGTAATATATTATTATTATTATATATTCCTTGTGCTGACCTTATAAAACAGTGAGTGTAGTTCATTTCTACACTCTATTTACATTATAGCAACATGATGTAAATATGCACTGTTTCCTGAAAATACTTGTTTTTGTTTTGTTGTCCCTGATGATGATTTGTGGTTTGTTTTCCACTCACAGAAGCTGTCAGGGCCGTCATGCATGGGGCGTGTGTGTAGAAACTGTTTGCATGGACCGGTATCAGAGGAATCCTATTTGGTTTCAAACATTCAAACAAGAAGGCATGAAAACTTGTGACATGAAAGAAATGACGTCGTCTTCTCCAGTTCTCGTTTTCAGATTCGAGGCATCCTATTGGTTGATTTCGTTCTCTCACGATACTACAGTAACCAATTGCAGCGCAGCAGCGCCAAGTCAAATCGAATATTTTTCCGCAGAGAGGCAAACGGCGTAAACTGCTCTGGAGTTGTGCTTTCTCCTCCTGTTGTAACTCACAACAAAGGACCACAGCAGGGTGAGTTAACTTTTATTTTTAACTTTGATTAAATAAAGATAAAGACAAAGCCAGCACACTAGCTGACATTTTGCTAACGGCTAACGTCCCGCTGACATTAACGTTTTATCGCGTTTATCGTCATGTAAGCTAACGTTAAGTTGTGTGTACAAAGTTCACACGAAACTAGATAAAGAGTATATGACGTTCTCTCAAAATGTAAAAGGAAAAACGCATGAAAACTGCTAATACTTAGTGAAATGTTGTCACAAAGTTTTGACAGTTTACCCCCAGCATGCTAGATGATGCAAGCTAACGCTAATGACCCAGGTTAGCTACTAACGTTACAACCTAACGTAATTACTTTGTTCCAGAAATACCCATTACTCTGACGTGGTCGAGGCTTCACCATGGAAAACGTCGCCGTTTCAAGACGAAACCACACCTATAAGAAAGTAAGTTACCATCACTGAATATCATGTGAACTACATTCATTGTTTTAGCCCACGCTCCACCTACATAATGCTCTTCTTGTTTTAGGGAAACAAGGAAAATGCTCAGCCTGTTCATGGAAGCAAGTCTTTAATCAGAAGAGACAAACCGTCTGTTACTCCCTTCCAACTGACAAACAAGAAAGAGGAAATCTTGGCAGTAAACGGCCCCCTTAAAGCCAAGGCAGACACAAAGTCAGCGTCTGTTGAGGTTCTGAAAAAGACTGTGCAGAAAGATGGAAAGGGAGCCACTGCTGCTGCTAATGTCAAACAACAACAAACACACAGCCGAGCCTTCCTCACCGAACAGGCTGTGAGGCACAAAAAAATAGTTGCTGAAGCTCCAAAGCCCCCAGCCCCTGTGCCATCATCAAAATCAGCTCTCGGCATGTACAAAGGCAAGATTGTCCAGTCAAAAATTGGGTCAATTTGGAAGTCAGCTAGCACCACTGCCTTGGCAGATCCCAAGCCTGCAGCAGCTAAAACAGAGCGCCCAAGGGTTGGAAATGCAACCAAACGCAGGTCCAAATCTGTCGCTGACCTTCCCAGGCATGTCGCACAAAAACCTGTGCCGACAAGGTCCAAGTCAGTGTCGGATAGATCTGCGCAGGTGTCCAAGCCTACTGTCACCAGCCGCCCTCCTGCTAGGTTCTACTCTGCTCGCCCTCCTGCCAGAACCGTCCCAGCAACACTAGCCAGTACCAGCTCCAGAAACGCTAAAGTGGATCCCACCAAGAGAAGTGGGACTCAAGACTCAAAGCCAAAGACTACTGCGACAGAAAAGGTCAACAAACCTGTCTCAAGTGCCAGCAGTCAGTACAGATATACAGTGGAGACTGCAGAGGAAAGAAGGTGAGACTTTTTCCTTCACACATTTGCCTTGGTGTTACTGTACGTCAGAAATGCTTAAAAAATGTTTTTGTGTTCCCTCTGCAGAGCGAAACTGGCCGAGTGGATGGCCTCCAAGGGCAAAACTTTCAAGAGACCAGCCATGACAACAGAACCCGCTAAAACCAAAGCCTCTGCAAAACCTGAAGCTGATCTCAAACCACAGCCTTGTGTTGAGCCGCAGCCGCCTACACAGCGCAACCCTGAACCTGAACCCAGACTGGAAGCACACATGCCAGACTCTGTCACCGTTTACTGTGCAGAGTTACCAACATGCAGCCAAACTCCAGGGATCATGAACACCACTCTGGACCTGCTGGAAAACTCTGATGCAGATCCGCTTGTTGAGCCACAGGACAGTGTGGATGATGTAAGGAAGCAGGCACCGTTTCTAGTAATTTTGTTTTCGCTGCATCAAAAATCTTGCCTTCTGCACTGATAAACCGTGTTTATTTGTTTCATTGTGACAGATCGTCGTGAACCTGTGTGATGCTTTAGAGGCCATGGCAACACCCTCTAGATGTGATGATGGTAAGTTCACTAGTGGCTGTCGACTTTGGTATTCATCTACTCAGATAACTGGCATCTCTGGCTTAAACATGAATAATAGACAATATAACTGCAGTCGTTTAATGCACTGTAATGACACATCTCACACCAACACCCTCTTTATTTCCATTAGAACTTTCCCAGGCGACAGATGTGTGCAGTGATGTTGAAATGGAGGACAACAAACCGAAGGATGAATGTGAAGAAGAGGAGCTGAAGAAGGAAGTGCCTGAGGATGTTAGCGAGCAGCCAAAGGTTGAGCAAGTGAAGGATGAAGAAGAAGAAAGTGTTGACAATGTGGAGACAGATGATGATGATGATGAGGAGGTGGAAAGTGATGATGATGAGGGTGTAATGAAGACCACGCCACAGATGGAGAATGCTTCAGTAATAAAGTACAGTGTGAAGACTACTCCATACCTGCAGAGGTGAGTCCATATTTTTTTTTTCTTTAACCTTGAATTAATTTACAATTAAGTACTTTTTTTGACACTTGTAATATTGTGGTTTTTTTCCCCTTCAAACAGTGTGAAGAAGACGATCGAAGATGAGGTCAGCACAAGCACATCCCGGAAAAAGAGCAACATCAAAGACCTGAAGTTTCTGACCCCGGTGCGCCGCTCCAGCCGCATCCATCGCAAATCCTCCCGCCTGCCCGCGATGCTGGTCGATCATGATCCCTGTGTGTCGTCACTGGCCGAGCTGGTGAAGCTGGACGACGACGCGAACGCCTACATCTACAGGAAAAATGAGGCACTTCTGGAAGATTTGCCAGACCAGCCCAGCCAGTGAGGAGCTCTGTAAATGTGTTTAAAAAAAAATCCTACATGTATGGGACTGGAACTAATGGACACTTTATACTGATACTCTTAAATGGTTTTTATTAATCTGAATGTGTCTGAATGAAGACTTTTACTGTTGTTTTATTGTACTGGGAGGGACTTTCCCTTAACACTGTTCATATTAAGTTGACATGTATTGCCAAACGCACTACAATAAAATAATTTTGCCTTATGCTTTAATTTGAGACTTGAATGCATCTGTATCATACAGACTACATTGCTGACTACAACTTTGCTACTTTTACTACATTAATTTGCATTTGTTTCAAATTTGTCATTACTAAAAGTTAAAGAGGTAGGCTGCTCACGGCTGAAAATGTCTGGCCTATCAACATTTTCTGGTTTTAAGATCCAGCCCAATTGAATTTGTAATTTAATAACCCTGTGCTGGGCCATAGTTGTATGACACACATTTTTGTTGACGAAATGTTATTTAATTTGGTGTATAGGCTACACAGGGAGCTACTGGAGAGAGGCTAAGGAGGAGCATGAGGCTGCATGTTGCCTTCCCCTGGTTTAGATCGTCATAAAGTTCCCACATCAATTATCTCAATTTATTTTGTGAAGCTGTGCAAGAGGGAAATAAAAGACAAACCACTATTAACTCACGTTTAATCCCACTTTAATTGACCACATAGTAAAAACCCAAAGCGCTCTTGAATGAACACTGCTTTCTTTTAACTCTTCATGGCAAATCGCGCCTCCTGACATCAGACTGGACGTTTTCACACCAGCTCCCTCTGATCCCAGATGAGACATTTCATTATGACAAAATAAAAAAAAGAAAAAAGAAAATCATCCACAAAAAAAAAATCTCTTTGATGCAATTTTCTTCCACCAAACAAAAAGTATAAAAAGTACTCTTTTCCCACTCATCTGCAGACCACAGGGGAAGGCGTTCAGTGCTGTGTGCTAAAAGGCTGTTTCCACCGCCATCTGAAGATTTTATGTCCTC
This sequence comes from Epinephelus moara, assembly GCF_006386435.1. NCBI lineage: Eukaryota > Metazoa > Chordata > Actinopteri > Perciformes > Serranidae > Epinephelus > Epinephelus moara. The sequence continues at coordinate 23,214,077 of NC_065508.1, read as the reverse complement.
GAAAGTCCCCGGTTGTCCAGATCTTTGACCTGAAATACGGAACAAAAAAGACTTGGTTAGAAAGGTCAACTTTGATTCACACAAAAGAATAAGCTGCATAACTTTGTGATTTCCTAAATGTCTCCAGAGAGAGATGGTGTCAGATCTAAACTTGACCAGCAAACCAATTTGGGATTCCCAAATGTGATGATGCTGTGTCAAAACACAGGGTAAGGAGGAAACGTTAGTGGCTTTACCTTGTATATCCTAACCAGCCAGTGCTCTGTTGTGTAGGCCTCCTCCAGCACATCCAGCTCAAAGTCTTTGTTCCCAATCTCAGCATTCCTCACTCTGTCATAACCAGGTGGGCGCTCTGCAAAAAGGGTCAGTGAGTCCATCAGAACGACAGTACAAGACTTGTTTCATATTAATAATGAGGACAAGCATGAATATTTATGCATTACTCCTGCATTACTTATTTATATCTTGTCTCATGACAGTGCAGTTGTCTTTTTTGCACTGGGCATCCATCTTCACAGTCTGGCTCCATGGCTTTTGCCAACAGCTTTAAAAGTATCATTTAAATGAAAGCGCTACACCATTAATCATCCTAAACTAAACAGTCCTTTCAAAAACGCTTATATTCACAATCTGCATCTGATAGCAAGGTAAAGGTGCATGATGAAAAACAGATCACACTAGGCTGCAGAGTTACTCACTGGCCTCTGTGTAGACCTGGCCGAAGCGGTAGTAGCACATCTTGTACATGAGGCAGTTGAGCAGTACAGGGGAGCCCTCGCGGTCCACTCTGAACTCTCCGGTGGGAGTGTAGTAGTCGTGCTCCTTGATGTGTTTGCCCGTGTCCGTGCTTCCGCCAATACGGACCATCCACAGAAACTTGTTGATGTCTGAGGGAGACAGAAAGACCAGTTAGAGAGGTGGTAAAATGCCCTTTAAAAGATTTTTTGCTTCACTTTGCTGTGACATTCAATGACAAACATGAAAATGAGAATAAATATGCCATTACAGAATGCAAGCAAATGAAAATGCTGTTTTAGATGTATTAGACGCATATCTTTGGCCAGATGGAATGTGACTGCATTTGTTGTTTCAGTCTATTTAAAAGCTGGATGGATGAGGTGATACCCTGTACAGTGTCGCTGATATAGATGTCAGAGTTGGTGCTGGATAAGGACAGAATTCAGCGAGGTAATGTTTTTAGATGGCTGAACATGTTAGCTGTGTTGCTTTGCAGCGCTAACAAGTCCCATGCACCCTCTGCACATGATTTATTGTCGCTTAACATTAACAGATGATGATCCGTTTGAGGGGACTAGCTCTTCCTTTTCTGCTCCGGACATTTGTTTTGCATTTTATCCGTCTGCCCTCTGTTGTATATTATTCTTCCACTCTGGACTGCAGCTGCAACATTCAGGGATGTTTTTCACAGGCTGTCACTGCAGGGTTCATGTGCTGCAGCATGGTAGCTCCCCAAAAAAGGAGGCTAGCTGTTACTCTAGGAAGTGCCTGACTTGATATGCAGCCGAGTTTATGAGCAGAGCACGTGTTTTAAAGGTCAATAGCGCACTCTATCATTTCAAATGTGATCAAGATTAGTACTCTATTAACTGTGCAGTTCAACTTTGCAAACAGACCATCAAACCAAAGCTCTATTAAATCCAGCTCCATAAAACTTACACCTAAAGTACCAATGTGTCTGTCGATGTGCATTTTTATGTCAAGCTGCTTTAAAAGCCACAGTGTTGCGAGTACTGCACTGACAGAGCTACTGATACTTGGGACGTACCGTCTGAAGAGTAGCCCGTCAGTCCTCCGAAGATGACCAGGACATAACTGACATCCAGCTCCCTCATAATCTCATAGGCCCTCTCTTCTGTGGATGCCATGGCCTACGGAACAAACAGCCCAGTCAACACAGCAGCACTTTAGAAACACAATTATCCTGAAAAGGGATGCACGATAATATCGGCATGTCATCGGTATTGGTTGTTACATATTGTTACATATCAGCATATCGGCAAAAAATCCAACATTGTGCATCCCTAACGCTTAACCAGCTCACCTGTCCAACTCTGGAGATGTGCGTGTTGTTCCACGTGTTGTTGTCCACTAGAATTGTTCGATTAGCCATTGCAGTTATCTGATAGCCATAATCCCACCACGACATGACTTTGGCATCCTGCAAAGACAAAATAAAACTCGAATCATTGAAAGGAAGCCCTACGATGGTGCGTGACTCACAACAACAATCAATAAGCCTATTAAGAGCTCTCAACTGATTTAAGTATTTTTTATTTCTTCTTATGACTGACCTCAGGAGTGTTGTGGCGGAGCCAGTAGTACGCCTCTCTGAAGTCATCGAAGATGATGCGGCTGCCGTCACCTCCACGGGCTGACAAGACAATTGAGGGAGAGGAGTAGGCTTCGCTGGTCACCCAGGTAGAGTGGAAGGTGTATGTAATGAGGAAGAAGGCCATGACCAGAATCATCCCACTGGCAACCTGGTAAGAATGTGCAACACAGGAAGTTGTCAGGTTTTACCTTTCTGTCCTTGGGGCCATTAATGTGCTTTTATTTTGACAACTAAAACAAAAGATGCTTTGGAAAAAAAACATTAGTATCCTTCCCTGAAGAATGTAATGGCATTTTATTAGATAGAGAATACACATCTGCACAAGCGAGAACTTTAATAAATGCACCAATGTCACAATGTAAAAAAGTCCTGTATTTAAAATTCTAAAAGTACAGAAGTAATCTCAACATAATTTACTTAAAGTATCAGAATAAAAGTACATGATCTACAGAAAAGTAGCTCCTGTGACTGACACACTATATGTAACATTATAGTACTAGTACTAGTACTGGCAGGAGTGTATTTAGGTCTAGCTAAGTAGTGACATCTCAATAGTGTTTCATTATCATGCCTCCTGCTGGTACAGACTGTAGATGGCACCACCCTCTAGAGAGTCACAACTATGCAATGACAATAAAGGCTTTCTAGTTCTAGTTCTCTGCCATGGCTATAATTCAGTCTGAACCTGTCTCTCAGGCCTCCTACCTCATTTTTGATGGGGTAGGTGGAGTCCTGCTGCTTCTTGCTCTTCTTGTCTGGCCGGCTGACATCCAGGTTCTTCATGTAAGTGGTAAGCACCTGGGACACACCGATGCCTGACAGGATGCACATGACTGGAGCCAGAACCAACATCAGACGCACCTGAAAAGGCAACAAACAAACAAACAACATTTTTGTCTCTATTAGGGGGGGCAGCGGATGTTTAGGAGGAGATAACAGGTCAACAGTATATGCCACAGAGAAGTGGTATGCATCATCTGAAAGCTGGGAACCTGAAGCCTTATTGGAGATGTAGCACGACTCTGTGTGTCAAGTTTGTCTAGTCATAAATCTGTATTGAACATTTTGTCCTGGTTAGATGCCTATTCAGTCTTTTAAAGTTTAGAGTATATAGATGTTTAGAGTGTTATGATGGAAGTATATGATGGACATTCCCATGCTCAATTGACCTTTCGCTAAGCCCTGCCCCTTTGTGATGGTCTAACAAGCTGTCAGAGTAAGCACGTAGCCCACACTGTAACTAACTGCACTCTCTGAAGAAATATTACAATATTTGTGGAAAATTCCAGAGAGAAGCAGACAGAGGGGTCCACAGTCTGTGTTTGAAGGATATATCCAGGATGTCAAACTGACTCAGCAGTAGTCTCGCCACCAGACAATCAGAGATCACTGGCTTCTGATAGTCTGGGGACACTCCTTTCTAAAGTGTGTTTAACACACCGGCAAAAACGGCCGGCAACAAAGCAACGCCTCTTGCATTTTTGAAAAGGACACGCCCTCCCGGAAATGTGCGCTCCCCCTTTTCTCGTCCG
>NC_065508.1:23182382-23209743 GCF_006386435.1 Epinephelus moara | reverse complement strand
AGCAGCATGTGTATACATTCAGTAGGCTATATCTTCAGTAGCTAGCTAGCTAACCCTACACTTTTCAGGGTTTGATTTTGGTTTTGGAACAGGGAAGAAACGTATATCTTTTTCCAACCTCTCCAGGTAACGAGTATCATTAATACACGACGTGCCCCAGGCACAACATTTAGCTCCCAAACCAGCCGGAAAATGAAGGAAATCTGAAATGATTGCATTAGAGTCAATGGAGCACAGCTGTGTTGTTGCTGGACCCTGGTCTGAGCCGGCCCCATGCTACGTTATGATTAGCCAGTCTGCGTCTGGGGGCAGGACTTAGCGAAGGGTCCATTATGTCTATTAAGTCATTGCAGAAATTACTGGGTTGACACCATTTGTTTCACAGATTTGGTGCTAAAAAGAAGTTATACAAATGGTCAAAAAAACCATGCTGTGATTTGGTATCAAAACTTTTGGCATTTGGAGATTTGAAGACAGTAATGTCAGCTGATGTTGCAGGTGTCCTAGTGGAGTGGAAGATGTTAACCCATGTGAGGTACAAAGTTAAAAGAATAATAGAAATACACCTTTCTTAATACATGTTTTTTGATTTACTTCAATTATGCTTAACGTTGTGAGTGTGCGGTCTTCTAGTGACACAAACCCCAACAGCAAACAATTAAAGGCTCTCTGAAGAGTCTTTTGAGACACATGTGTGGTGCTGTACAGGACGTACCATGACAGCTGAGAAGTACATGCTGGTAACTCCATACATGATGATGAAGATCCTGGCGTCTGACAGGTTGTTGAAACAGTAGTAGAGACCAACTGTAAGAAAAGGGAGGGATACGGTCAGTCAAAACCCAACAAGAATACAGTAAACTGTGTGTTTCATTTGCATGAAAGATGAAATGATCGCACAGTGTAAACCTCTTGTTACTCTGTGTGTGGGCACTTGCCTGGGAACATGAAGACCAGCAGCTGGAGGTCAAAGTAGTATGAGGACCAGGTTGTGGGCTGGTGCTCAGAGACAGAGGCGATGATGGGAATGTTGTTCTTGGCATAGGAGGGATCCAGCAGGGAGTAGAAGCGACCAGTCCATGGAGAGATCTTACCTGAGGGGAATATACTTTTGGTCAGTCACGGTCCAGAGTGAAAGAATCAGTTTCTCACAAGACAAAAGCAAAACATCTTAAAAAACTTTTCCATTCACTATGATGCCGTTTGCCAATGTATCTACTGGTGCAACTTGTCAACGTTCTTACCGGTCAGCATGAGAACAGTGCCCACAGACAGCAGGATGAAGCCCACCAGGGAGATGACACTCTTGAACAGCACCTCAAATTGCTGGGCGTTGAGTTTGCTGCGCAGGTAGTCCACAAAGGCATGAATCTGGCACAGGCCAAACATACCGAAGGCTGCCATGTGCTCTGATGACTGCACCGGCTGGTGTACGAGGGAAGAGAGACAGGAAGGTGAGTGAAACCTCTCTTCCTAACACGACACTGATTTTTGTATTGCCGAGTAAGTCACGTCACATTAAATGGTATGTTTTCAGCTTACCTGGAAACCAACAAAAGAGATCTGCATGGAGAGGATAGTGCCCAGGCAGTAGACCGTGCAGTAAGCCACATAGATGCGGTGGGAGAATCGGCCTGTGAGCATCAGAACCAGGACGTGGAGGGGGATGAGGTTGATCAGGAACACGTAGCCACCCCAGGAAGAAACCTTTACACACAAACACCTTATCAACATCTCTGTTAACTCCAAATTTATCTAATAAAATGTGCTTTTTTTTAGTTCTCCTCACCATGTAGAAGTAGGCCAGTGCGCACATGGATGACCAGTACACTGACCCTGTTTTGACAGCCTTGATCCACATGTAATAAGTCAACAGCATGCAGAAGATGGCGATCCCTAAATGGGATATCACAGAGGGATATTATTCATCTTTTTGTGATGTTTTATTTAAGTGACAGTGTTGTGCACTTCAGGTGTATACCTTCATTATCATAGGAGCCAGCAACAGAACGAGAGATGTAACCAGGCACCACTGCGATCATGGCAGCAGCCAGGAGCCCGGCACCTGCATCCTACAGGGACAAAAGGCTCTTTAGTGGTAACAGAGTGTACATAATCATATCAATAAAAGCATATTGAACTAATTTTTTGTCTTAGGTCCAAGAAATCCTGATGAGGTAATTTCTTTATTAATTTTGGGTTTGAGACACTAAATACCTAACAGAAAGCCTGTGCTCCCACCTGGTGGCGTGTGGAGATTAAAAGATGTGGGCAAGAAGGGCTTGACAAGCGACCAGGGCTCCTGCAGCTCTTTTAAAAGTCTTAAATAAACATAGAGGAAATTCAAGTCTTACATTATCTTAAATTTACCATAAATTTGCTTGAGGCATTTAAAGGTGGTGCATTTAAGGCTAATGGGAAAACTGCCATGCACCCATGCCTGCAAAATGTCCAATAACCTGTGTTTGTTTAACTTGTTTGTACTAGACAATCGGAGATTCTCCTATTAATATGAGTATTATAGGTTCGCTAGCTTCATTATTTATCATTGCAAACACAGCCTTGGATGAGTCATGACAAATGTCTGTAGCCCTGAGACATCTTCTCAGACATAACAGCTGAAATATATTTGGAAATCCAAGATTAATTTTCGAGAGAACCTTGAAAATAAATCTTGTGTGATCTCCACAAGATATAATTTTAAATGGAAAACATTACAAATGCTGCACTTTTCCTAATCTAAATGCAGGCAATTTTATAAGTTACTCTCTTTTCTATCAAAGAAATTGTTTCGAAGGTTTCTGGATCTTACATTACATTTGTTGAGGTTGTATAAAGCATTAAATTTGACCTTATAAATGGGACAAGAGCCCTGCGAAGGACACAACTGAGTTGCCTTAAGGGAACTGTACGATCCAGTGTTTTTTGGAGCTTAACCCATATTAATAACAAGTCATGATATTTCTGCTGCTTTTATTTTGACCATTCTTTTTTAAATCTGACCCTTTAAACAAGTGTGGATTTTTATTAAGAGTTTATAACATAGTTTGTTGTGTATCTGTGTCTTCTACCTTCAGCTCCTTGGTGAAGTGGTAGGTGACTATGGCGGTGAAGGAAGAGAACAGGGGAGCCAGGAAGACACAGACATTTCGGATGTCAATGGTGATGTGGAAAAAATGTAGGACGTGGTACAGGACGGCAGAAGTGATCATCAGTCCTGGTGAAAGAAGAAAGGGAGACGAGACAACTTTGCATTAAGGCCAATAAAGGCAGACTGTGTGCATAATTCTCTCTTCTGACTTTTAAACATTTGATCTGCTCTACTTCTGAGATCAAACAACCAAGGATAAATCCTTCATTCATTCATCTACTTGTGCTGCTCTCTAATATCTTCCTCTGATTTCTACCTGGATAAATGGTTCCCCCGATGATCCTCCCCAGAGGATACCATGCTCTGTCATCAAACCAGTTGTGAAACTTATAAAATCCTTCTTCTGCCAGGAAGCGGGTGGTACGGTAGTTAAAGTACCTAAAGGTGAGATGAAGGTGAGACGTTACTTGAAGGTGTGAGATCTATTAACTATCCTTGAAAATAACCATGACAGAAGTGGCACTTACGGATCAAACTCATGGATGACACTTTCAAACCTCAAGACGGAAAAGAGTCTGGTGGAGAATGCTGAAGAGGAGGAAAAGCACATGAATCAATGTGTGCAATATGACATTGATAATCAGGCACAGTCTGCTCTTCTCTACCATTGTAGTTCATTTTAGGGACTCTTGTACAGTAGTTACCTCACTCATATTGTAACTCTATTGATTATAGATGCTCAGAAAAGTGTATGGCCTTCTCAAAAGCTCACTCACAGTTGCTTGATGATTTCAGCATCTTCACTTCTGACAGTAATCAACTGAAAGAGTGTCCTCATACAAGTACTTGGGTATATGGATAGATGACAAGCTTTGCTACTCTAGTTAGGAAACTTAAAGTGAAGACTGGCTTTTATTTTAGAAGTATTATTTTGATTTCAGTGCTAAGAAAAAACTTGTGGAAGCTACTTTTCTGTCTGTGATTGATTACGGTGACATATTGTATATGCGTGCAACCTCCTCCATTTTACGTAGCCTTGAGTCAGTGCACCATGCATCTTTACGTTTTATTACAAATGCAAAGTCACTTACTCATCACTGCATTCTTTATGATTTGGTGGGTTGGACGTCACTGACCACTCGCAGACAGCAGCACTTAAATATTTTTATCTATAAAGCAATACCGGGCAAACGTCCAGCCAACCTCTGCACCTTTGTGTGTGTCAGCTCTGGTAGTTACCAGCTGTGCTCCTCCAGGTAGTTGCTTTTTAATGTTGCCTGTGTTTCAACAGATCTGGGAAAAACTAGTCTCCTACTCTGATCTAAGATGTAAAATTAGAAACACTTATATCCATCGATGAATTTAAAGGCATCATAAAGAATGTGGTGACAGAGACATGTGCTTGTTTTTCTATGTTTGAAAAGTTGTTGTTTTATTGTGGATTTTTGTATTATATGTTGCATTTTCATGTGTTTTGTGCTGCTACCTTTCAATCTCAATGGGAATTCCTGGTTAGATAAAAGGTTAAATAAATAAATGAGGCACTGTTTTTTGCTTTGCTCCTTGAAAACACTTCTTATCTTGAATATTTGAGTATTTTGCCAGATATTTAATACTCTATTGTTCTAAAACTGGACCCAGTGAGTAACCCTGACCCGGGGAATCCGCTGGTTATTCTGATGTGAATGTTAATTGTTGTTACTGTAATTTGAAGCATTCTCTGGCACAAGAATTTCCTTCGGGATAAATAAAGTTCTACTGATTTAAGTTGAATTGTAACATCTGTATTTTTAGTTTTAGCAAAGCATACTGATGTGCATGGGAATTAGAGGACTCACAGAGGATAGCAGCCATAGACAGGATGAGCAGCTTCAGCAGCGTGTCCTGCTTCTCATAGGACAAACGGAGGAAGCCCAGCTTGGTCATTTTGGCGAGGGTAGGGACAGCTCACCGTACTACCTGATGAAGAGACAGACAAGCACTGTAAAAGACTACAAACAGGAGGACTGTGGAGGAAAGGCCACTCTCACCTAATATAAGTGTACTTATTGAAATGCATCCTGCATTATAAGAAATCAATGTCAATGCCAGGCTGTAAGCAAGCCAGATTCTCATAAAATCAAAGTCTTCCAGCTGTTAGGAGCCAACTTCATGTCCAGCCCAACCAGACAAGGCCACGCACTAAGATGTGGCGTCAGGAACCAGGAAGCACGTCCACTCTGGAAAACTTCTGCAGGGATTTGTGCCTGCTTTCTTTAATTTAGTGCATTTAGCAAAACCAAAAAACATACAGCTCAACAGACCTGTAATAAATGCTAAGTTCAAAGGTAGCACTACCTGAGCTAACCTTAGAAGAATTGACAGTTAACCAACCTTTCCAGTTTCACATAGCAAGGACATGAGCAGCATCGTTGTTCACTAAATTACCTATTGGCACGAATACTGCGCACATTTCTGAATGAAAGCAGTGTTATTATAGCACAGACAGCATCTTATAGCTGCTCAGCATCAGGCCGGCTAAGTGTTGATGCTGTTTCCTTCCAGTTAAAAGTGTGAGAGTAACGTTAGCTAGCAATGCTAACCTGCTAGCTGCTGTATAATGAACGCCCCAGCCCCGCGCCTCCTCTCCGACTTATTTTACAAATACCAGCGAGTCCTTCACATGTGGCAGCAGGACGACAGCCTAAAATAAAAACTGGTGCTCCTAAATGAGCTAAAAGATTTAATATTTAATGTTCAGGAGGACTCACCCGCTCCGTTCCTGTTACTCATACACTATTCACACACAACCTTCACCGTGAGCTAGTCCCACCCCAACCGCGGTATGCTGCGCGTTTATTGGTTGAGGGTCAGTCAACGGTAATTCTACATGAATGTGATTGGTTCGTCGGCTGTCATTCAAACTTGGTCCCCTGCCTTGCCGCTGTAGTGTAGTGACGTGTCCTTAGTGAGGAGGAGAGGCCCCCTAGTGGTGGAAAACTCTCAGGACAACGTCATCTCAGTGGTGCAGCCGAAGTCAAAATATTAACTGTTAACAGCTATATGACAGTTAATGGTTGGTTCAGTGGTATAAAGCCTGTTGTTTAGATTATTTTCCTCAGTGACCAGGTAGTGCCAGCCATGGATGGATTACTGAACACTGGGCACATTGGGCACAGTTCCAGGGGCCCCAAAGTGTCAGGAGCCCCCCTTGTCTTGATCTGTAAAATGTTACTCAAATTAACACCAATGGGCCAGGAAGAGACTCGAAATGACCATAAAAATACAACAAAGCAATGCAAAGGAACTGCCTAGAGACATGAAATCACTCCAAAGGTATATTAAATAACTACAAAAGAGGAAAAGAACCACAAAGACACACAAAAAGACACAAAATTACTAAAAAATAGGTCAAAACCACCACAAAAGAGCACAAAACGGCCACAGACGAGACAAACTGACCTCAATTAGACACAAAATGGCTACAAAGAAACACAAAAAACTAAGGATGAGACAAAATGACAGCAAAAGACACAAAATTACTACAAAAAGGGCCTAAACAACCACAAAGAAACACAAAATGACCAAGTACGAGACAAAATGACCCCAAAAGATACAAAACGACTTCAAACAGACACAAAAAGACAACAAAGCCATGCAAAGGGACTGCAAAAACACACAAAATCACTTAAAAAACACACAAAATAACTACAAAAGGAGGAAACAATCACATAGAAACATGAAACGACCAAGAGAAGACACAAAAACAGATCAAAACAACCACAAAGAAACACAAAAAGACTTAAAGAGACAAAACAACTACAAAGAGATGCAAAATGAAAGAAAAACAAAAAAACAACACAAAATGACCTTAAAGACACAGGACAACAAAATGCTGCATAGCAACCACAAAGGGACTCAAAATGAATACACACAAAATTACTACAGACATGAAACTGTGTCTTGCTCCTGTGTAGGAGAGGCGACAGGGCCTTTTGCCTATCTGTGCCGAGGGGCCCACTGTCTAATAATTAGCCCATGGCACCAGCCTTCTCTGGTGACCAAAATAAAGTCACCATAACAGATTTTCTTTAACATATAGCACTTTGTATAGAGTACTGCAAACACACTATATCTGCTCATATTCACCCTGCTATATTATAATAAATGGCACACATTGATTTGAAATAGGGGATATGCGTTAATTCAGTGTGTCCGCTTTCTCAGTGAGGTGTTGAACCAACCCCAAACTGCCCCATCTTCATCTTTTCACTGTCGACTCTGTCACGTCCTGTCGAGCAAAACCCAGAACACAGTGATGAAAATACTGAATACTGACCAATTTTATTGAAATCAGACGTATTACTTTTACAAAACCTCACTCACATACATCAGTCTGCACAAACACTATGCTCTTCTTACAATGATTGCACACCGTTTCAAAAATCATGGCCCCCTCCCCATGACCTCTGATGAGTGAGAGAAAGTCTGGTGTCCGGGTCGCTGCATGGTGGCGGACTTCTGGTTGAACATTCAGGATGTATTAACATTATATACAGCGTGTAAAATCAAACAGCGGATGATCTGCGGGGACCGTATATATTTGCTTCAGCTCTATGGGGGAAAACTAGAGCAAGCAGGTCAAGGCTGATCACCCATTTGTCAGGATGTAGAGGCTTAAAGTGTGCGACTCCCTCCTTTGTTACAGAGCTTAGCATTTTAGTGGTTGAAGTGAAATAAACAAAACATAGATGCAACAGTTTGGCAGTGTCATCTCACCTATCACCTACTGAATTCACACAGCTTCTCCTCTGCTGGTGTCACCCTGTGATTTGCAACATCTCATCAGACAGTGCTGTGAGCTTTAATTTGGGATGAGACCCCAAGCTAACAAGAGTGACTTTGTTATTTGGTTTCCATAACTAAGGTCACCAATACTTTTCTTTACAGCAGCTCCTGAACTGTTTTATATATTCTACTAAAAACAAAGCTCTTACAGGATAAAAAAGTCTCCCTTTTTTTTTTTTTAAACTATACAAGGTTATTCCTGGAACTGCTAGGACACCATCATTTGACAGAAGACATATGCATGTGCAACAAAACATTCAATCTGTGAGGAAGGAATGTGACTTGCAACATCGAGAAAACATGAACTGTAATTAAAACAAGACTGTGCTTCGCTTCTGCAAACAAGCCCCTTCGGTTTAAAAAATCCTTTCAGTCACAAGTTTGCTTCAACATATTAAAACTACACCGTTTCTTGTGCTGTAATTTATTAAAGGAGAGTCACCCAAATGGCACATTATACAACACAAAAAAACAAAAAAAACAATTAAAAGTAAATCCACAAAAGAAAACAAGTCAAGAGCTGAGTATATAATGTGTTTTGAGTGTGAGGCACGGGGCAGTCGATTTTTGTGTCACACTGAAAAATGTGTCTGCAAATGGGGACAGATATAAGATAAAAACATGTAAACCCTTCGTCCTAAACCACACATCATCTTCATTTAAGGAGATCCTTCTGGAAGAATCACTTTATCACATTGGGTGCAGCCACTCATCAAACGCGTTCCGGCTTTCCTATCTCCTTGAGGTGGACCCGTCACTGGCTGGGCAGAGGTCTCTGGCGGGTCGGGGAGGTGTGGGGAGACGACAGCCTCTCAGAGGAGGCGGACGACGTCAGGGAGGACTGCAAGTGGACCGTCTTGTGGAAAAGCTTGTTGCTGATCAGCACAACCAGGGAGAAGAGACGTAGCTGGAAGTGGCTGAAAAGATCGGGGAACATAAATGTGATCAGTGGGTCATGCATTAGAAGAAACTATGTTTTAAAAACAACTGTCTTTGTTTCACACTTACTACAGCTTTGTTGGCGTCTTGGCCTCGTTAGCGCTGATGATGAACAGAGGGAAGAGGATGGAAAACAAGCAGCCACTAGGGGGGAAAGGAAGAACAAAAAACTCTGCAGTCAGTAAATGCAGTAAAGAATAATTCGACCCAAAGGGAAGCATGAGGCACATTTTCCAGATTGTACTCCCAATTAAGCACAAGAGGGTGTGCTTTAACGTCATTTGTGGCACCTCAGTGATGCGTATAGACCTTGGTGCTCGCGTTAAAGCACACCGTCTTGTGCAATATTGTGATTATACAACTATTACCAACAAAATAAAATATAAAAATCAAAATGTATTTATGTCGAGGGGCAGTTAGCTCTCAAAATAAAAAACTGTTAGCTTCTCCATTTCCATGGAAATACATTCAGTCGGACTAATAGCTGGAAAAGAATCAGTCACGTCAGTAGACTACTATATGTAATGAAACCTAGCTTACTACTCCAGCACGTAGGTCGAACCATAGTAACGACTTCACATCGGACCTGTTTTCTAGTCCCTGTTGAGTCCACCAGCGAACCGGAGCTTATGCTTTCTAGAGATTGTCGAGTTCCCTAAATAAATACTGAATAAATACCTCATATATAAATACAAAACTGCTTTGCTAGCTCTGTCTTGTTACAACTAAGATACGTGCTGAAAAGATTTAGCTCCTACATCCACAAACTCCACATGTATTTTTAAGCTAGGAGCGCCGAAGATGGAGAATGCCAGAGCATGCCAGACGTTTCCAATCATTCAAAAGCATATTATAGTCTGAAAGTCTTCGAAAAAAAAAAAAAAAAAAAAAGACGTAATAATTTCCAAAATCCACCATGTTTTTATCAAACGAAATATTCTGCTACACCATCCAAACCCTTAAATAAACTCCAATACATCCAGAACCCTGCTGCCCGTCTGCTAACCCATTCCCTATCCCACGATCACATCATCACTGTCCTTCAGAAACCTCCACTGGCTTCCTGTCCCACAACGCATCCAATTCAAAGTCCTTCCTCTCCATAACTTGCTCCACCGCCACACTCCTTCCCGCAGTCTCCGCTGCTCTGATGCTAACCCCCTGACTCCCCCACTCAGGACCAAGCACCGAAGCTGGGGCGACAGGGCCTTGTCCATACTTGCCCTCTCCCTCTGGAACACTCTGCCCAAACACATTCGAGACTGCACTGAACCTGTCCCAGTTCTAATCACTACTCAAAACACATCTTTTCAAAACTGCTTTTAATGTGTGAATGATGTCGTGTGTTGCATCTATTTTGTGGTCGTTTTCAACCAATGTTAAGTGTCCTTGAGTACTTTGGAAAGCGCACTATAAATAAAATGTATTATTATTATTATCAATACATAATATTAAAGGATTTTGTAGACTTCAGCCCATACATGCATATAGAACATGTGTGTGTGGTATGTAACAAAGCAACAGCAGCATCGTCTTTTTCCAACCATTCATCAAACTCAGTCGGCCCTATACAGTACATCAAAATTAACATCAAAACCATCCATTTAGTACAAGTTTTGTAGCCTTCTGGTATTTGCTCTGGCAGCTGCAACGTTGCCATGGAGATGACAGTAATATTTGTAGTGATGAGCCAGGTGTGCGGTCATGCTGATTTGAGCACATTCTAAGTGTCTCGTCGACCAATCAAATTGCTTGGTCAGAACTTCTTGTTGTATAATCTTATAACCTGTGTGTTTCATGGTATTTTTGTAACTGTTCCACATTTTCACCTTTGTTTTTCAAACTCTAAAACAACTCTGGAAGATATGTTTTAATATATAGCATATTGTTTTAAGATGTGTTGCTCTCTGGCATTTATAGAGGTATTTTTGTTCCCTTTTTTATAATCTCATGGGTCTGAGGATATAAAGTGATATTTCTTAAACATTTCATCTTAATTTGTTACATACACTGTTCCCTGTCAAGAATGAACGTCAAAATCAGGGAAATTCCCTCTCTTTCACTGTTTGTCTAATAGGGCTTTCTTACAAAAAACATATATGCACAAAATAATGTAATTTCTAGGTCTATCAAAACATTCATAGACATATCTATACAAATTATGGTAACAAACACATTTTGGAGTTGAGTGGAGCTAAATAGTACAGTAGATCTGTGGTTCTCTAATGGTGTGCTGTGGGATTGTGTGATAACCACACTATTAATGCAATATTCAACTGGGCCTGGGCCTGTACAAAAAGTTATAAATCAATGTTTTAATTGACTGTATCAGTATGTTGTGCATGCCCATTTTCTAATAAAGAGGTAAATTCTAGTTAAAAATGTAATTTAATTTAATTTGATATAAAAAACCTTCACGGGGAGCCTATTTGTCACTGTTTGTGCATGGGAATTATAAGTGTGTGACACATGAAAAGCCCTGACTGGCAGCCAGTGTGAAGGATGATAACAATTAAAAGGAGAAATCCATCAGTGGGACAATGGATCGCTTTATTGTACGGAGCAAATTACAACAAAGGGCCACCAAAGACGACCTACCACCGAAAGAAAAGAGATAGTATAATGAAAGCTACCTGTCTTATTCTTATTTTTATTGTCTCATGTCATGATAAGAGTGATAACACACGTTACAGAAGCTACTGTGCACAGATATAAATACAGGCGTGCCTTGAGATTGTGGCTTGCCCTTTGAAAACCACTGCAGTAGGTCACAAAGTAATTTGATAATAGCTTCTGTGGTAATACGTAAAAACCATCCATGAGGCAGCTGGACATTAGCATACATAGTCGGTATAGAGTATATTTAGGGCATGTCCACTTCCACCCTTGCTAGTTAAACGGAGCCTAATCTGGGCATGAAGTAAGGCGCAAGGGACAAAGGGGTTGTATTTAGTCCCTTAATCAATCATAGGTGTGTTTGGTGTAACATGAATATAATCAATCAGAGTGTCATCTCCCAGGAGTCTTACCTGATGATGTATGAGGAGGGCAGGGCGGTCAGCAGGGCCATGGGCAAACCAAAGCCGAAGTAATAGGGCCAGTTCCTCTCAATATTGGACAGCCGTTGGTGCATCTCAATGCCTTTAACACACATAGATAGCCTCAGTTTTGTTTGAGTTCTCCATCCAGTGAGTCCAGCTGATTTGGGGTGTAGAGTAGTGTAATGTGAGTGTCTTACCATGGTTGAACCAGCGATACTCAAAGCAGTACAGGGAGTAGAGCAGAGACATGTGGAGCAGGCTGACCATCTGTCCAATGGCATCGATGGGAAACAGGCTAACAATCATGCCCTGGAGGACCACGAAGATACACAATGCAATTATTTTCACCAAAGAGAGAAATGTGTGTAATGTATTATTTGTTTGAAATTAAATTAGTATAAATCAAGTGTGTGGCAAAAAAAAAAGTCCTCTTTACAATCTGAACACCAAGTGGGACACCATAGAGCTTTTTTATATGTTGAACATTCTTTGAAATCAACTCAAGAATTATAGCTGCTGCGCAGCAATGGTCGGGGCCAAGCAATTTTAGGCAAAATTAGGCAATTCTGAGCAACACACACACTAAAACAAAGCATATCACAACATAGAAGTTACATCATATAATTATGGCATGCCCTTCAAATTGTGGATGAGTGGCTGAAGTGATCAGACTCATAATATACAAAGGAAAGAAAAAACTCAAGAACAAGAAAGTAAGAATAACATTAACTGCTAGCAATTATGAACAAACTGGCCTGATCTAGCTTAAAGCTAAACATTATCCATGGTGACAAAGATGAAAACATTTTTTAAAATGTAAAAGTAGCTATTGGATAGACTCTGCATATTGACTGATAGCTAAGCCAAATAAACAGGGAAAAGAGACAAGGGATAACAGGGAAAAGTGTTGATAAAGAGTATTTGTCTCTCCGCAAAACTGCCTGGATCATAATTATTTTAACCTTAGTAGTCTCTAATCCACATAGCATGATGCCTGAACATAGGACTTTCACATTAGAATGTCCGTTCTGCCTTAGCTGAGGCTTGAACTCACAACTTCTGAGACTGAGGTCCGTCTTCTATCTCACTGAGCTAATTGGCAAGTGACAGTTCATGTGTGGCTTCACAAATTGACTAAGCCAAGCATCAGGGTGCCAGACAGTAGCCATCCATGCCATGGAAAAGCAAATTTCAAAGTGAAAGTTCCAAAGCTGTAGCACATATGGTTGATTTGTTATGAATTTTCAAAGTTTTGAAATTTAGAGGCTTGCTGTAGCGCCACCATCAGGACTATTGTCTTGTGTTTCCAGTTGAGGACATCTGGCATGGGACTGGACCTTTATGAAAAGTTTGGGTAGATTTCTCATATGGAAATGTTGCACGAGCTGAGGCATGAACTCACAATCTTCAACACCAAGAACCATCCTCTATCTCACTGAGCTAATTAGCAAACAGAAATGTCATATGTAGCTTCACAAATTGACTAAGCCAGTCACCTGTGTGCAAGACAACAGCTGTTAGTGTGTAAAGGCAGATTTCAAACGGCTGTCAAAAATTCAGTTAAGACAAAAATCTGAAAATACGCAAATTGCATCTAGACAGCATGGAGATGTTGGTAATTTGTTTTTAACAATGATTTATTGGCTCCATACATGAAAAACTGATGTTTAAAAATGCCATTTTTGCATTGAGTCCAATTGTCCGCATGAGAGCGAAATTCAAAATGTTGTAAAAAATTCAGTTTTTGAGATAAAATTCTGATATTTTCCAAACATCATCTACCATGACTCCAAAATTTTGTCATTTTTTTAATGAACATTGAAAATGTATTTAGCAAGAATTTGCAAGTATATGTCTAAAGTCAAACATTTTTAATGCACTGTAGGCTCAATTTTCGATAAATCAAAAATCTGTGTGGATCGTTTGTGTTGGACAGTCTGAAGATGCTCTGTAGCATGGTGGTGTCAATTGAGCAAAAATTGTGGGTGGAGATAGGTTTAATACGTTTTACAGTTTTTGAAAAAAAACAGAGTGATGGACTTCATAATTTGCAATAGGTTTAAATGTACAAAAGTTTCTTCAGTATTGGGGCTACGTTTTGGCACATACGGTTGATTTGTTGTGAATTTTCAAAATTTTGAACTTTAGAGGCTTGCTGTAGCGCCACCATCAGGACTACTGGCCTGTTTTTGCAGCTGTGGCAATCTGGCATGGGACTGGACCTTTGTGCAAAGTTTGGTGATTTTTCACGCATGGGAAGTAGGATTTCCTCAGAAGAAGAAGAAGAAGAAGAAGAACATGCAGCAGAACAATAGGGTCCTGGCAGCTTAGGCTGCCCGGACCCTAATTAAGGAATGAAACTGTTGGCCTGCCATGCTGCAGATACAGCTACTGATAGCAGAATGACCAAACTCATAACGAGCATGACTTTGTGACTCATTTAGAAAAGTGATATCATTTGCATACTCTGCAAAGATTCGACATCTGGGTCTACGCTGACATCAGCTTTACTGTAACTGTTCACCTCAGACATCTTATGAGACGAATGATGAGAATCAGATGAAGTTCTGGGAATATGCACTGCAGAGATGCACTGACAACAACATTATTTTTACATGGAGAAAGACAAATATGTACCTGAATGAGGAAGAGTGCCTGGAGAAGGAGGTTAAAGAGCATGTCTGCGATGATCTTACTGACGCTGGGGAACGGCTGCGCTTTACATCCAGACACTTCAAATGCAAGGTCAGCTATATCCTGCAGCAAAGAACAACACCATGATATCAGCAGTCAACAAAGCATATGAGGAGAAACACTAAAACATGAGGATTTGGAACACATTCGTTTTTTGCTTTGGGACGGCAATGTGACATGACAGGAGCTACAAGCTGACAATAAACAAATATGTAATAATATATGTAATACAGTATTATTATGTCCTGATCATCTCACATACAGGTCCTGAGAAAAGTCCAAAATAGCTCTCCAAAATGTGCTTCAGGTTACAAATTAGAATATCAGGCTAATCCAAAGACCTCTGTGTATGCAGTTGTGTGCCTGCAGATTACTCTTAACATATTCATATTCATACACAAATTCAAGTGATGCCTCGTTGCTTCGCACCTTGTTTTCATCAGATTTCCTGCAGCTGTTAGGTTTTCTATTGTGAGGCAGCTGAGGTCACACGAGTCCAGTTTAGTGATATGACATCAGTACTATAGCTACAGGATATTTCCCTTTTTTGGTGTTTTTTGGATAAAGGATCAGTCGGACACATTGCACAGAAAAAATGGACTTGCTTACAAATACTGGGAGAGACAGAGCTGGCTTTATAAATCCCAGTCATTTCGGTAATGAAGTCAGTTGTATTTTACTGCAACTCTATTCCAAAAACTCATATTACAGTCACAATAACACACAATACATTTTGCAACCTTAAAGGTCCAGTGTGTAGGACTTAGTGGCATTTAGCAAAAACGTGAATGGTTCTATCTAGAGCCAGTGTTTGGTTTGTCAGTTCTGGGCCACTGTAGAACAACATGGTGGGCTCAGTAGAAGAGGACCTGCTCCATATGTAGATATAAACAGCTCATTCTAATGTAACAAAAACACAATTATTTGGTTCAATCGCACTCAAGTTCGTTTGCCCCCTAAGTGCAGTTCGTTTGGGCAGGTGTAAACACAGCAATCACACTCAGGCGTGCACCACAACAACCGGACCAAGACCTTCTTGAAGAGGTGGTCTAGGTCCTGTTACAACTGAACTCTAGTGCAGTTTGTTTGTGGTGAGAACGTGTTCCAACCTCGAACTGCAGTCGCATGACACATTGTTTGGGTTAAACATGAGCATGTTACAGTCCTGGAGGATTATTAATGTGCACCTCCAATGACAGCAATATAGTCCACGATGAGCAGCGCTAAAATCAACCTGCGTAGTTGTCCCTGCATTGTGACATTAGAAAGTGTCACATTTATCTTGCAAGTGTACACTTCTTCAACATTTCGTTCACATCCTGGATTTTTTCCACATGGAAATTCTGACCAATGACAAGCAGCTTTTTCACGCAGGCATTTGATCTGGTCCACTTGTAAATGCTGCTGTGAAAACACGAACCAACTCTAGGTAATTATGCATCTTTGTGACAAACTTAGTCCATGACTCGGACAGCAATTAGGGGCGCGAACTCTAGGTCTGAAAGCATGTTTCAGGTGATTAGCAACTTGTGTTGTGAATATTACATAGCATTTCTGCCAATAAACATCATGGTGTAGGCTACTGTTGATGGCGCACACGCTATGAGTGCACACAGAGGAGTTTATGTTTAACCTGTTGTTTGTGGCACTATGCTGTGAAATGCCAGGTGACATACAAACAAAATATTCTGTGGATAAGAAGAGGAACGTTCCAGGAAACGTAGGCTGCCTGGCAACAGTAGTAAACACATGACTGTGTAAAATAAACACAGACGTACTGCCAACAATTGTATTTCTGTACTGTAATTATAACTGCTGTTTACATCCAAGTTGAACTTTTTTGTTTCCATGTGGCCATTATTTAGCTTTTACAGCTATCTCTCATGTTCTCCTTCGCTCTTCAGCAAAAAGCCTCTTCTTTCCCAGTGTGGTGGCTATTTCTTTCCTAGAATTTTAAGACATTTGACGGCCCTGTTGTCTCTCAACGAGGAGTCAGGAGTTGTAGCATGCATCGTGAGCGCCTAGTTACAAAGATTTAGAGGTGCACAACCAAGCACCATGACAACTCTGGGACTTTCACGCTCAACGTCAAGGGGTTGATTACGTCATTTTACACTACAGCGAATAGCCAACCTTGCTTTATGTCACAAAAGCCATTGAAGACCCTTGAAAAGTATGCAACTTTGTGTTATGGCATGTCAGATTGCGCGATGGAATCTACATGTAGATTTTCTATAAGGCCACTTCCTCTACCATCACACCATAACAGCCTAGCAAAGCATGGCCTGACCTGGAACCAGATGGCGTTGACTATCTTGCTGAGGACGAACAGAGGGAGAACCCAGAGAGCACTGAAGACGGAGGTTAGGATGAACTCTAACCAGGACCACACACTGCCATGGAGGGAGGGGTCACCTGGAGCAAAAAACAGCTTGTTGACTTTATGGATCAACCACAAGACCAACAGAGAACCTGCCCCCCAGATTCACGAGCAGCCATACATACCGATGATTTTTGCTGTGAGAGTCTGCAGCAGTGGGATAAACACCCGGTAGAAGAGAAACAGACTGAGCTGGAGAGAGAAATGAGATACTACAGTTAGTCTTCAACTCATGCTTCCACATTCAGCGGGGCTTTTGAAATTAGCATTTGACTTGAATAGTTTCATGGACATTTACACCAGCTGTCATGACTTTTTGGCACCGCAAACAGCACCCATAGGATTAGGAATAGAGGTCCCTAAGGCCATGTGAAATGGGTGTAGCAGAGTTGGTTTCTTTAGCTGACATTTACAAAAAGGACTTTAGTTCTTAGTTTCCAGAGGCTAAAAGATAAGTTTAGGACAACACATTGCACCTGTTAAGTATTCACTAGTGTGTGTGTGTGTGTGTGTGTGTGACAAGGCTGTACTGTAACAGTAGGCTAAATGTCTTACCCAGAACACTCCTCCATTCCAGGCACAGCATTGAAAGATCCTGCTGGCTACTTTGGGGTCACTGAATGAGAAAATACAACATGTCCATCACAGCTGAATATTATAAGGACAGTTTAACTTCACTTAATGTTACTTTTCTTATTTAACCAGAGTCAGACAGAGCCACGGGTGCTGCTCTCATGTCTCAGTTTGCAGATTGAAGGTATCTGGAACAGTGGCTTTTACTCGCAGATATGTACAGTATGGGAACAGATGGAGAATGAGGAGGATATTAGAGCAGCATAGAGCCGTGACTGCTCCAATTAAACATCTTGTATCTATCTGTATTTCCATTATTGACAGTGACACGAGCATACAAAACAAATTCCAACCACTTCTTGTTTGCATGTGCAAAGAGCGACAACGCATGCTCAGGGGGGATTTTGTTGACCTAAATTCAGCACTTACTTTCAGGCTACTCCTGCTCTTTTGCTAGGAATGCCAGGAAAACTAACTTTCTCTTGTCTCATGGTAAATATAGCCACTTGACTGGTGAAGCTTGTGGGAAATGGTGCAGAGGATGGGAGGTGCATAGGAGGATCTACCTAAGAGGATCATGTCAAGAGGAGCAGCAACTTTAACAAGTATGCAGACACACAAAAAATATCCACGAGCATGTCTGACTGGCTAAGTAAGAAAATCGGTAGCACTAAAACTAAAATATGCAGCTATTTTTCTGGCCTACTTGTCCGGTTTGCGCTCCTCACTCTGTGCCCGTCTCTGTGCCAGGGCCCCGCTGGCCCTTCTCCTCCGCTGCTCTTCCCTTTTCTGCTGGATGCGGGCATCCAGCTTGGAGATTGTGCCAATCCCCAATATGGAGTCCTTGATCCCCTAGAGAACCCAGAGGGAGCGAGAACAGACAGGCAGTGTTTGTTTATAACTTATAAAAATAGCTGCTGTAATGGAGCTCAGAAATGTCTCAATAAGTGCTTGTTGAACACAAGAATAAGGCCGATACGGGTATTTGAAGGCATATCCCATTAACAATATTTTAGGACTTCATGGTTCAGAGGAAGTTTTCTGTTATGCATCAATCCTGAAATATGTGTATTTTTTATTCAGTGCCACTAAAACCACTTTTGTTTTTCATATAGCTAGAGCAACAATGACACTAAAGTTATTCTGAATCAACCAACTAGATGCTTCTGTAGTAAATAAATACAGTGTGCACAGATCAATCTCAGACCCCATCAGCTGTCAGTCTGATGACAATAAGCCTCTGGGGACGAGGGCCAGTATTTCGGACTAATCCAGTGTAGCCAGTGGATAGAAGAGTCAAGACTACCTCTCCCATACTCCGATTATTTCAGCTAATTTTTCTAAACAGATATCTACATTTGAATGCATCGGCCAATGTGTTTGCATCTCCACCAGGTCTCTTTACATTCTGTTCAAGCTTAATTGGTCAATACCTCTTCCTACACCAAAATCTTGTCCTGTCACCTACAGGCTCTGCATACATATGCAAAATCTGTTTATAGAAATTACAAAGAGACAGAAACTATCATCTCCTCTTATTCATTTGGCTTAACAAGGCTTGCCCATGTGCCCTGTGAGTTTGGTTTGTTTCTCAGCACCAAACTGAAGAGACAGTTTTAACAGCAGTAGCTGATGTTGGCTGCATTATTCAGAGTTACCACGGCTGCATTATGAATCTAAAGATGTTCCCAGAGAAACACTCTGTGAAGAAAAAAAAAACAGTCTTCCTCTGCCAACAGGAGATAGCTAACACTGCTAACACTAGCTTGTTATGAAAATTAATGATCAAAAGGTCATAAAAATAACTTCCACAGGACAGCTCCACAAGGTCTATTCTGCTGTATGCTGGTTGCAGACAAACACCATTTACGGTATAACACAAGAGATATCAGGAATCATTTCAAAGACAAACAAACAATATCTCTGGACTCTTTTGGAGTACAGCCAGCTAATATTTACGATGATGATACACAATGATAAAGTTCAGGGATATAAATAGGAAGTTAAGTTCAACCGTCCTCATTTGTCCTGGACTAAAGTACACAAAAAGCCCTGCATCCTCACAGGACTCATCTGTTAACAGTTGCCCTTCACACACTACAAATACACCAGTCAGACAATGTCATGTTCCATTATTATCAAGAATTTCTGTGGACATTATGGTCTTCATTCATCAATGTTGCTTCTATTGTGTTCAGTTCTGGACATACACCACCTGTTTTCTTGTATGGAGATTAAATCTTTTGGAGCATAATCTAGAATAGGCACAACATGCGTCTTTTTAGCATCTTTCCACATTAGATTTGGTAGTGAATATATGTTCTACACACCTTGTACGCTCACTGCCCACTTTATTAGGTACACTGGTACAATCTAATGCAATCCAATACTGCATGCCTGCCATTAATTCTACTTTTATAAAGCTCATAAATTTTCAGTGTTTGTTGACGCTGTTTAAAAATGTGACAATTCTATTACTGTGTTTATTTTTGAGGTTGTGGGCGGTGGTGTTGTACTGCCCTGCATTACATCGAAAGGTGTTTATAATATTTGACAACCCTATTTATATACATGAAGGTGGCAAAATATTACAAACACCTTATATTATAGGTGTACCTCATAAAGTGGCCAGTGAGTGAATGTCTCTGCTATTTCAAAACGACTAGTCCACTAGTTTGAATCCATGTATCTGCACTGTCAATGAACAACAGCCTCATGCCTCGTGTCGTTGCTCATGTGTAAGTACAGTGTGTTTGTGTCTGCTGACCGTCGCAACATTGCGGAGGAAGGCCCTGACGCTGTCTGTCATCTCTGGACCAGCTGCAGATCCATCAACTGCAGAAGGAGGGGGTGCTGGTGACCTGGTGGTCAGCTCTCATGGCAGGGAGGGGCTCACCCAGTAACCTACCACAAACCAAAACCAAGGAAATAAAGTGAGGACAAGAGCTAGCAGGTGGAACTCTTTGCACAAATTTACAACAACAACAAAAAATGCTGATCTAACCTGCAGAACTCACATTGGTATGCTAGGAGATTGAATTGCAAGCTTAATTTTATCCAATAGCATTACTAGAACTCAGCACATTCATGCAAAAATAATCACTTGTGGTTGTTGCATTAGCAACATTTGTATTTCTAAATGTGGTAGTTCCTCGTGTGCATACACGAAAATCAAATTTTCCAGTGTTACATTGCTGTTATTTTCCCTTCAAAGAATGACATTAATTGAATGATGACAAAAATCTTCTGGTCTTGAAACAGTTCAAAGATAAATTTACCACCTTTTCAATACTTACATTAAAGGTCTAGCCCAAATTACATGCCCAGTCTCTTTCACTAGCCTGGTGTGACTACATATTTTGACAAATAAACGCCTGTCTCAAATAGTATATATACCGTAAAACTTTGATTAAAAGCCTAGTCCTTTTTTAACTAACCTGGTATGGCTACACATTTTGACAAATAAAGGCCTGTCTCAATTAGACGCATGGTCTGGTTGCCAAGCAGTTCTTTATTTAAATTTTTTTTATAGGAGTTCTTCGGATGTATAAAACCAGGTTGTTGGCTACCTCATATTATACATCCATTCCCCTATTACCCTGTAAGTTATTCATTTTCCTTTAGTCCATAAGGGTCCTCAAATCAAAAGAATCAAACGTGTTCTTCATAAAAAGTAATCCAAGTTGTGAGTATTGTTTTAACAGGACCGTAACTCCCTCTCTCTGATGCCTTGTCTGTCGGAGCTAGATCAAATGAATGATTCATAAGTGATGTATTATTTGAAGCCTGATTTTTAAACAAGTAATATCCAAACTGGTTCAAATAAACGATTGTATTTCCGATCTTTGCTGAGCAACAGTTTTATGTCAAAGGAATTAAAGGCCTGTCCCAAATATAAGCCTGTTGAGTTCAGTGATTTAAGCAGTAATAGCCCAGGCTACTAACTTAAGTTTTCCTGTATATATATTTGGTAGCCATTTTGTGCTGATTCACAGCTGTTATAACATGATTTGTTTCTGTAACCAACTACATCAACTACTTTGGATTACATCGGATGATGTAATGCTAATTTGTGATTTGTCACTTCTCTCTAAACTGTGAATTATTTCCTTTGACACTACACTATAAACTTGTTGTGGTCCTTCAGAAGTTAAACAACATCACACAAAGAAAACACAGGAAACAAACTACTTTCTAACTTTATGAATAGTGTGAAAAACAGGATCTGATGTTAATGTTACCTAACTGACATCAGGAAAGCAAAGCTAACATCTGCATAATAACTGCTGCTATTGTTCTGTCCCTGTCTAACAAACCCATTAATGTGTTTGCATGGTAACGTTATAAAACAGCAGCGTCACCTCTTCATTTCCCAAATGGACTGAATCAGTTATACAAGTTTTGTACCGAGATAAAAGTTAAACGTTGATTCAGCCAGTGTCTCTTGACCATAACGTTACTATTAGTGTAAGTTTACGTTAGCAAGCTGACTCAGTGGGTTAGCTTTAGGAGGTGTAGCTAACAGTCAGTGTTAGCTAGCTCTCTGGCTTGCCGAAAAGTCCAAACTATTTGACATGTGAAGACCCTCATTATGTCGCCGGTCATGATGCCTCTGGTTTTATTATCTTTGACTTGTCTCGTTGGTTTGTTAAGGGCTCTGCTAGCTTGTGTGTCTGTGTTGCTAGCTAACTGTTACCGCTCAATAACTAATTTAACTGTGATGTGTGTCGTTCAGACAACACCTCGACAAGCGAGTAAAGTCACACAGAGCTCACAGATAACGGCGGTGTCGTCCTTACCTCATGCGACAGGCTCAGGGTTGTGATAACTTCGGTAATTCTTTCTTTCGCCCCCCTTAATGTGACAACAACAACACTTAACAGACACTACCAGCCAGGGCCGTGCAAAACATATTGCGCAAGCTCCGACTTCAGGGGAACATGGGAAATGTAGTCCTCCTGATGAACGTCTCATTTAGGTACTGTTCGTTACTTATGAGGGGGTAGAGGGGTGATACAAAAAGGGGAGGCATGTCACATTTAAAAAATATATTTTTTAAACTTAAATGGTTGTATTTTGTTTTATTTTACCGCCATTTTGTTTCTTTTAACACTTTCTCTGCCAGAGTGTTATTTTGAAGTTGCCAGCCACTGCCACCATTTTTGATTATATCTACTAATCTTTCAAGACCCACAGAATAATTTGTTCCATAAATATGTGAGAGGCCTTCTGTTTTTCTACACAAAACAATATTTTATTCCTTTTATTTTTCATCAGCACTTGAATTTGTGCATTTTCATTAAAAAAAACCAAACATTTTGGACAAAAGCTGAGAAAGATTAAAAAAAAGCATTTTTTTTCAAAGCGTGTCATTTTTAAGTACAAAATCAAAATCACATTTACATTTTTTTGCTTTTATTTTCTCATTTCCTTGTGTCAGCTGGGATAGGCTCCATCCCCTCAGCAACCCTTAACAGGATAAGTGGTTACAAACAATGAATGGATGAAAGTTGTATCATATAGGCTAATTGAAAACTTTGTCAGTATAAGAGTTAAGGGATATGTGGATAGGAATAAGTAAGATATACTTTAGTTTCCTATTTTACAGTTAATGTTACTAATTATCTGATGTGCAGACTAATACTGGGACAGTTAACAATTTGAGTTCCACACCATTTTAATGTGGTATCTAGGAAATACATGTGTAGGTGATAGTGTGGCCAGTGATTGTATTGGGTGGCTGTAGAGTTTGTCTCACACCGTGTACAAAGATGTTTGGTTTATCTGGGGAAACATGCAGACGTCACTTCATTACCTCACTAAATTCTTTATTCTCGCAATGAACCATTATGGTATGTTTAGGCAAAGGACATACCACACTGTCACTGGTCGACAACATTATGGATGATCTTTAAAGCGACACTTACCTTTCTGGAAATTTTCTTTGTTTAGGTTAAAATGCTATTAATAAGCTGATGGCACACTAAAATGTAAGTGAATTCCACCAGAAATAAAAACTCAGAATTATACCAATCTCATATGGTTCTAAGAAAACTCCGGCCAATGATTCAAACCGAATGCAATGATTGGCCGAGCGTCCTGTCTGTCTTTCCCATGTGAAGGCCTCCGACTGACGTAACCGCTCGCGTAACATCAGCTCTGCTTTCGAGCAATGGCGAAGACTGATGCAGCTTCATCCTGAGCTAAAAAGGGACAAGATGGTCGCAGAGTTTCTGCTGGACAGGTATTTTTAGTTTGCCTCTAATGTAACAAAGGCTATAATGTTATATATGACAACACAGCATCCAGTTGCTAACGGTTAGCCTACTGTAGCCTAATGTTGCCTGAGCCTCAGTATTATCTTCCTTGTATGTTGCAAGTCACCAGTACTAACTAACGTTAGCATTTATGTTATATTATAAAACTCATTACTCATCACTGACCCCGGATAAGTTTCAAAACTCCGGGGCTGCGTTTGACTGTGCAGGACAGGTAACGTTATGTTTAGTTTGCTTCTAATATAACATAAAATGTTATATGACAACACAGCATCCAGTTGCTAATGGCTAACGGTAGCCTACTGTAGCATAGCCTCTGAAACATTAACGTTATCTTCCCTGTACGTTTCCACTTACTAGTAACGTTAACGCTACTATCTAACGTTAGCACTGTAACCTTATTCTAAAACTCATCAGTCATCACTGACTCCGGTTGAGTTTTAAAACTCCGGGGTTGCATTTGACTGTCTTGGTTGTAACATTACACTCGCTCTCCTCTTCCGTGTATCTAACGTTACCTTGCCAACGCCTATGTCTATCATAGTCGTAATGAGGACGTAATGGAGGAGGGGGGAGTAGGCCTTTGGAGGGAGGTGGAGTTGCAGGAGGAAGGGGATGGGACTTTGGAGGGAGGCGGGAGTTGTGGATGTTCAATTTTTTCTGAGTGCTGTGTGAAATGCAAGAAAGGTAAGAGTTGCTTTAACTATTTTTAAGTATTTAAGTAATAAAGTGAAAAACAACCAGTTTAGTGAGTGTTGTCATTGCTAACCAGCACATGCTAGCACGGGTTTGAGCTTTCATCTTTTCATATTAGTTGAGAAGCTATCTCAGCTATCTCATGAAGACAGTATCTTAACATTGTAATTGAGACACATCATGATGAAAAAAACAAAACAAATAATGTAAAATAATTTGTAATGCCTGTATTTGATTTATTCAGTGCCAATACTTGTTTCAGTGCTAATACAACTTTCCAATATGTGATTGATTTACTTCATTTATTTGAGTTTAATTATTATCATTGTGTCATGCATAAATATTATGCCCAGCCCAAACAGGCTCACAAGACACCATTATTTAGAAAAAGAGACCCGAAACCAGAATAGCAACATAAATTACAAATAATAACACATAAAACCACTTTGACATTTTTTTCAAAGCTATAGAAACAAAGTAGCCAACTTCTAAACATTAAAATGACACATCCATTCTTTTCTGCCATCATCAGTGCACCAAAACATCTCTCAAATACAACATTTCCAATGCCAGTGTGTGCTTTTTCAGTTCAGGACTGGTTTTCAAATTAATTTTCAGTTCCAAAATATAAAGTGTCCGCCCTGGCTACTGGCCTGGTTGAGGCTATGGGGGAAGCTGCAGCACCAAACAGAGCTGGCATTAGAGTATCGGCGAAATAATAGTGAGAAAGGCACATTATGATTTAACTTTATCAGTATAGCTTCAGGGAATTTGGGGTTTAAAAAACCTGAGGAAGAATTCACATTCTACAGTTTGACATAAATCACACATGATGAGATTTTAAGGCCTGATTCTGGTAAATTCAAAACAGTCGAATTCTTAAATGCGACCATTTTAAGGCAAAAACTTCAAATTCAAGTAAAGAGATATCTTATACCCTGAAATATCATACATTTCCATCAGAATTATATTCCTGGCGATGTGTAGAGAGCTTTGAAATAGCCATTTAGACAATCGTGTAGAGGGATAAAATGTGATAGTTTAATTATTATGAATAATGTGGGGGAAAGGAACAGACATTTTTGGTAGTATAGGCATAAATTTCATGGGGAGTAGGATTGCATTGGAGGACTTTGGACTGGCTTTAGCTCTACAGGCCTGGTTATAATGGCAACACTGTATGTCTGCATGAAGATGACTGGATGTAGAGTCAGCTGATAGCCACACAGCTGTGAATGAGCCAGTCAGTGTGAAGCATGAATGACACAGCTGCTGTCGGTACGGCCTGAATTATCTCTGTGCTTCATATCTGATGTTACACACTACACATCTTACACTCAGCTACGTTTGCCTTATTTGTGCAGCACACCTTTCACACTGTAAGAGCCTGTGCTGGCCCCGAGCTAATATAGAGACGTCACTATTACTAACCCTTTAAATACGAAACAAGGCACAGCAAAAACATGCCTATAGTAGTGCAACACAAGAACAAACAACCCCTAGGTGCATATAAATGATACTCAAGAGATTCTGGCCCCTCTCTGTGTCACTCAAATAAAAACATCATTGTCATTGTCACACATTAAAGTTGAGTCTTTCCCTCAGTGTGCTCTCAACTCAGTGCATCTCTATCGTGGCGTTCAGTCTGGTAAGCAGGTCAGAAGATGTCCCCGTCTTTTCTTCCTCATTAGCTCCCAGCAGTCTGACCTACCTTTCTCATCACATCAGTTGGAAAACCACAGTATGAAAATGGTGTACAGTAATGACCCTCAGCAGCTCTCATTAGAAGCATTTCAGTCCTGCTTCTCCTTTGTCTTGGAAAGTTTAGGAGGCTGAGGGGTGGGGCAGGGAGTGAGAGTGGAGCGGGGGCTCAGCTGTCCTGCTACAGTGGGAGAAGTCAGCATGTGCCAACTTTACAGCACATTCAGGAGAGCTCAGTGTTACAGTGTCTCTCCCAGGCTTGGAGCTCCCCCCCCTCTGCACACACCAGCAGGTATGACTCATTCTTCACCTGTGGCAGGCGGACCTAGAGGACAGAAAAACACAGAATAAGATTAACTCTTTTATATTTGATTTAAATTAAATTATATACCAGGTTGATTTTGGCTTTTAACACATCATGCTGTGCAACATCTGTTTGGTAGGCATATTTGAGAGCTATTTGGGATCAGTGGGACTTGACAAGTATAAAACCTAAACAACAATGACAATTAAGTCCCAATGTCCTCAAACAAGACGACAATAAAGTACCAATGTCTTCAGAGGAGTACTTCCTAATTAACAGCGTCTTAGCTTGTTACAGTTGCTAAAATTGGTCAAATTTGTCATCAAACTACAAACATTATTAATCATAAATAAAAAAGTGTCAACCATAAAATGTGATCAGGTTTTGGACCTTGTCCACTTTTGTATCATGTAAAATAATGTGAAACTTCACCCACACCTGTGTCAGTTACTACCGGAAGTGAAAGAGACCAAAAGAACATGTGCATCCTAAAACAAATAATAAACAGCAGAGGCTAAGTACATATTCTGGCTCCTACAGACCTTTCAAAGTGCAAACAGACTAACTTTTTAACACAACTGCATCTTCAAAGACATACAGGCACAAACATATATAGTCAACATATAACAGCTCAGCAGTTTTCATTGGATAACTGATTGAACAGGATTACAAGAGGATAGGGTAGAACGTTCTCCAGTACCTTATACTTTAGTGACACTGCAGAACTGCTCTGTTGTAGATTAAAGAAGCATGTGTGTGCCCGTTGGTCTTGACTCTGGTAAAGAATCTGGACGTGTTCCGAATCGCATCCTTTTAACTTTCAGTAGGTACTGCAGC
>NC_065508.1:23093890-23181882 GCF_006386435.1 Epinephelus moara | reverse complement strand
AGTATTTTGGTCCTCTGACACACTAGGAATAGTCAGGTTTTCAAAGAAATTACATGGGAGATCAGAGTCCCCGCTGCATTCCGATGTATAAAGGTCAGAGTAGAATTGAAAAAAAGCTTTATTTATCTCGTCATGATCTGTTAAAATCTCTCCTGTGTGTGACTGGATCTTTGTAATGGAGCGCGCAGCCGCTGCCTGACAAGCTTGTAGAGCTAGTAGGCTACTCGCTTTGTCTCCAAATTCGTAGACATTATGCCTGGCTTTCATAATAAGGCGTGTTGCCTCATCAGTGGTTAAAAGGTCAAATTCAGTTTGTAATCTCAAGCGGTCCTTGTAAAGATCCGGAGTCTGGCTTTGAGCATATTTCGAGTCGATATCTAGTATTCGTTGGGAGATTTCATGTAATTTGGAATTTTTTTCTCTTTTAAGTGTAGAGGAGTAAGCTATGATTTGTCCACGGATGTATACTTTAAGAGTCTCCCATAATGTGGCAAATGAGATCTTGGGGGAGGTGTTTGTCTCCAGGAAAAGTTCAATTTGGGATGAAATAAACTCTACAAATTTCTCGTCCGATAGTAGAAGAGGGTTGAGTCTCCAGATTCTGTTTGGGGGAGGGCAATTTGGAAGATCCAGGTCAAATTGGATGGCGCTGTGATCTGATATAACAATACTGGAATAAGTCTTAACCTTGGGTAGAAGCCTGTTATCAAGAAGAAAATAATCTATACGGGTATAGGTATGATGTACATTTGAGAAAAAGGAATAACTTCTAGTGTGGGGAAACTGAAACCTCCAAACATCTGAAAGGCCACGTTGACACATAAAATCACTCACAACTCCTGCTGACCTAGAAAGGCTCTGAGGGTTGGTTGATGACCTGTCCAAGGTGACATCCAATACAAGATTGAAGTCCCCTCCTATTATGAGATATCCATTATCAATCTTGGATATAGTCAGAAATAGTTTTTCAAAAAAATGATTATCATCACAGTTTGGTGCATACAAGTTCACTAAAATTACAGGGTTGGCAAAGAGCTGTCCAACAACAATGACGTACCGCCCATTAGGATCACTAATTACTTCTTGAGAGTGAAAAGAAATATTTTTGTTTATTAATATAGCTGTCCCTCTTGCTTTTGCATTAAATTTGGAATGATACACTTGACCAACCCAGCTTCGTTTGAGGCCAGCAACACTAGCATTACATAGGTGGGTTTCTTGTAAAAATGCTACATCTACCTTCAGTTGTTGCAAGTGAGACATAAGTTTTTGTCTTTTAACTGGGTTATTGACCCCTTTAACATTCCAGGATATGAATTTGGTGGGGTTATCAGTTACCTTATTGTGATGGCTACCCATACTGGTTTAGGAGAGTAAATAGGTAATAGGTAGTAGGGCAGGATAGTTTGGAGACAGCAAGATGGTGTCCTGTCTGAAAAGTGTGCTGCAGCAGAGAACACTGGGGGAGGGAGGGGGAGAAGTTAATGCTAAGAAAAGAAAAAAGAAAAAAAAGGAGAAAAAGAAATGAAAGGAAAAAATAAATAAATAACGAAAAGCGATACTCCAATCACGTGTACATAAGCCTGTAAAACCTAACTCTTGGCTTGTGCCGTTACACACTTTGTGCTTTGTTTTACCCTGCACTTCAAACTCTGTCATTATGTAAATCTTTCTTTTTTAAATACAGAGAAAAATGAATTGGAACATGACGAACCTTTACTTCACAAGTATCCAAACAGTAGTATATTAATACAGTGCCCTAGCCAGTGCACACATCAGTAAATAGTAATTCTACATATCAACAGCCTCAGCAGAAGGAAAAACTGCACTCAACGAGCAATAACAATAATGGTGAGTGTCATATCATTAAGACATAAGAGCATAGCCATGACAGCTCTTTAAATAGTTTCTGACCATTTAAGTTGTTTTTAAATCTCATGACAGCTCTTTAAATAGTTTCTGACCATTTAAGTTGTTTTTAAATCTTCAAACAATGGACAAAACAATGAATTTTTTACAAGTGGCCCAGCAAGAAAAACAAAGAGAAAACAAAAATTAATAATAATAATAAATAAATAAAATAAAATAAATAAAAAATGACCTGGGGCAATAAAGGAGATAAACCCTTAAACTTACAAACTAAGATAGTT
Source organism: Epinephelus moara (assembly GCF_006386435.1). Lineage (NCBI taxonomy): Eukaryota > Metazoa > Chordata > Actinopteri > Perciformes > Serranidae > Epinephelus > Epinephelus moara. The sequence continues at coordinate 23,179,732 of NC_065508.1, read as the reverse complement.
GACTCTATAAATCAAAATGTCAATCCCTTAAAACATTCAATGTGAGCCCTTGGATGTCTATGAAGGTTTTTTTGGGGGGCGATAGAAAACTTGGGTAATAAGAAAAAATAATAATAGTAATAATAATAATGATAAAATAAAAAAAAAGAAGATTATACAAAGCCCAGTAGCTGACGTAATGATCGTTTACTGTAATTTATCTGTTCAAAACTATTAGGTTCACAATCATAATGTTTGGTCCAGTTGCCGGATGACAAGCTTAATACAACATCACTGGTATTAACTTATATTAACTAAGGACGGACGGCGTAGGAGAAAAAAAAAGAGCGTTTCACTCCACCAAGCTGACCGGGGTATGACACTAACTAGCCCACTTTTAATGTCATCAGAGCCAACAGCTGATGGTAGCTTAACGTTGCAATAAAGCTATATAGAGTTACACAGAATAACATTAACGTTACGTAAAAGCGGACGAGTCGGCTGAGTGTTTCCACTCATCCCAATCAAGTTAGCGCTACCAATGGTTCGTTATGTTGGTAATAAGAGCGGGGGTAAAGCCAGCCGGCGCTGCTAATGTCATGATACCAAAGAAGAGGGGGGAGGAAAAGAGAGAAAAAAAAGCGCCCGGGTCATGGCCATGGCATGTCAGCGATAGCGTATAGCAGAAACAGACCTCTGACTATATCTAACACAGATAACAATAACAGTAGGTAAAGTATTTTAAACCACACATATATTTATAGTATCCAAGGCACATGTGTGTCTTTACTGGTCAGATAATGTCCATTAATGGCGCGGTAAACAGAAATAAAGGCCGCCGTGTATTCTCTTAATAATATTCAGGTTAATAACATAGTAGGATATATCATTCAGTCCTCCGTTGCTTAACATCTTAGTCAAATCGGCAATTTTATTCACTCACCAGTCTGTCCAACAAAGCTGAGCTAGAAGAGTGCAATGTCCCCGGTTGTTTTCTTCAATGATAGCGTTACGGTTGGTCAGGAGTCTCATTCAGCGGGTAGTCTGTCCTCCAAAAAAGCAGCGACTTCAGCCGGGGTGCAGAACTCGTGCCTGGATCCATCGGCAACCACACGAAGCTTAGCGGGGAAGCGTAGACTGAACTGGTATCCCGCCGCTCTCAGCCGGGCCTTGACCGGAGCAAAGGCGGCTCTCTTCCTGGCCACTTCGGCGCTGTAGTCGGGGTAAATGTGAATCTCTGAGCCTCTGTAGGACAGGGGGCCTTTCTCTCGTGCCAGCTGCATGATTCGTTGCTTCACCTGGAAGCGGTGGATGCATGCTATGAAGGGTCGGGGCGCGCCGTCTTGTCTTCTCTGGGTGGCCAGCCTGTGTGCTCTATCCACGGTCAGAGGATGGGAGAAGGCGTCGGGACCGAGGATCTCTCCCAGGCAGGATTCAATGAAAGAGGTCGGTTGGTTGGCTTCCGCTCCTTCTGGTATGCCTGTTACACGAACATTGCACCTCCTGGATCTGTTCTCGAGGTCATCCACTTTTAGTTGCAGCTGCTCCTTTTCCTTTGTAAGTTTTCCGACTGCCGATTCCAGTGTAGTTAGCCTCCCGTGGAAATCGTTCATTGAAGTTTCAATGGCCTGGATTGTCTGGTCGTGTTTGGCGATGGCGGCATGGTTGGCTGAAATTTGTGCAGTCAGGCTTGTAATAATCCGCTCCTCCATGCCAGTGAGCAGTTTCTGGATATCAGTCAGAGACGCTGCCGGCGAGTTGTCGTTGTCGCCATGTGCGGGGTCATTGCTAGCTAGCAGCTCAGAAGCTAAGTCGCCGTCTTGTTTGCTCTTGTTCCCTTTTTCGGCTTTTTTACCTTTAGTTGTGGTCGTCTTGCCCATGTTTAACTGAATATCCTGGACACAAACTCAGAAGTCTGCTTTAGAAACGGGTTCACCACGCTCTAAGAAGGCAAATAATGCAGCGGATATCAAATAAATGTCGAGTGGTGACAGAGCTCTTCCGACCTGCTGCCTACTCCATCGCTCGTCAAACCGGAAGTCCCAAACCCACTATTTTTAAATATCCCATGGAGAGAGACTCTCACTGCAGCCTGTTCTATTTTGTTCAGAAAATGTTGGCATGCAGCCTCGTTCTGTGGACGATAAACGAGGTGCAGACTTCCATCTGTGTCACCGGTGATGAGGAAATACAGTGAGTGCTGGACGGAGCAGTGAGTGACAACAACCCCGCCCACATTTAAGAGTAAGGTTTGCGGTGGAAACGCTAGGGTCTAGGTACCATGTCTGAAGGGTTACTTTTCCAAAGGTACCATACTGAAAGTGTTTGGTGGAAACGTGCTTAACTGAGACAGGTGTGTATTTGTCAAAATATGTAGCCACACCGGGCTGGTGAATGGGACTGGGCGTTTAATTGAAGTTTTATGGTATTCATATTATTAATTGCATGTGTGGTTTTCCTGCTAAATCAAAGTGTCTGCCATGAAAAAGATTTTTTGAGCAGCAATATTTCAAATTCAAATTTCAAAAGACGTGGATCTGCGCATCAGCTGCATTACAAAATTGTGTAGGTTTGTGAGTGTCATCGAGAGGTTGTGGAGCACAGCGTAGGAACCATGCAGATACTTAAAGGTAAATTGGACTCTATTTCAGACATGAGATCATATAACATTGCACATTTACATAAGAAGGTGCAAGTCTGAAAGGGGCCTTGGGTCTTTGCTTTTTAATTAGGCATGTTTCCAAGTTACTGTATAAATAAAAATTCAAGCTTTAGGAGATGTTTCCCTCGTGGTGACTCACTAAATGTTTAATGTTGAGCACATAGAGCTGGTCATAATTCTTAACCTTCATTTGCTGCCTTATGTGGGAGGCAAGTTAACAATCTAGCTAAGCAATTAAAATTAAGTCAGTGGACAGTCTCATGTCAAGTGGTTTTAGATATTTTATTTTATCCTTGTAGCTTGTCTCTACCAGAGGAATTTTCAGAGCTCACTGTATTTTTTTTTCTTAATAAACTCTTGCAGGAAAAGGCTAACAGGCACACCAAAGTCCCATTGTGCCCAAGAACTTAACAAGAGCAGCTTTCCCCGCTTTAGCAGCTAATCTATCAGGACCACTTATGCAAATCAAGTCACTTGCAATTTTCCAGTTAGAACACCTGAGACGCAGCGCAGCAGCAGGCAGCCAGGTGAGAGAGCAGACTGTGGTTCCCCACCGTACCTGCTCGTATCCGGGAGAAGACGGTGCCGCCGCCGCAGGCTTCACTGATGCAGCTCTGGCATGACTGTTAATGGTTTGTTAATGCATTTGACTTTGTAATGTATCTCTATATCCTCTGACATTTGGAAAAGACTTATTGTCAAATGGAGAACTTATTCCTTCAAACTCTTGTGCCTCTGAAGACAGAAGAGTCTCTCGTGGTGATAAATTAGGAGGTGCCCAGCCTGGGAATTTAATACCACCTGCAATTACACATGAAAATTGACTCCTTTTATACTAAAACAATGGAGGCTATTCACTTAAATCAAACAGGCCCCTGTTGTTACACCTTTCCATTGTCACTTCTCTAATTTAATACATTCATTTTCTCAAATGTGTTAAATTCTCCTGCCAAGTGTGCACCACATTTCCATGTGAGAAATGCTTTTGCTCACAGTTTTGCCCATCAGATCCCATCCTGTGGTACTCAATACTTATCAGTATTACTGGATGCTGCTGACACTCGCATGTTAGTTATCGCATTGTCATTTTGGCAACATTTTCTATGCTCATGTAGCTGTTTGACACATCTTTGTCTCCCTGTCGTCAACAACATAATGTGGTTTCTGTCTGACGTTTGTAATCTTGGATAAAAATGTTCCCTGCAAATGTGTTGTTACCACATTTTGCCAGGTTAAGGTGATTTTTGGATCAGATGAAATTAGTTGGTTGTTTTTGTTTCCTACTTGAAGTAATTTAAAAAAAAATTCTATATATACATGACATTATGTATATTTTTAGTACCCTTATTGTAGGCTGCATTGTAGTGTTACAGATAAATAGTTTCTCTTCACACATGAATCTCTAAATTTCTCACCAAGGTTAACGTCTTTCTTCCTGTCTTTGTGACTAATATCAAAAGCACGGTGTATATGCTTTGTAAATGCTGAAAACCTATTGTCCCCAAAGCTACTCCCACACACACACACACACACACACATACAGACATCACAAACACCAATTACATCGTTCCAACGCACCCATTTTGCACATAATGTCTCCTCAGTTCCCTCTACACTTGTTAGGATGTTGTAATTTTACAAAAAAAAAACCAACATCTCATACACACAAGCACACAGCAACAAACAAATGTCATTCAGGACAACTCGTTCGCTATGCACGACCATGGCGATAGGATAATGGGGTGCTGAGATAGTGTGAGTCACTCACCAGTATGCCATACTCATGCATGGTCATTTGCTCATCGTGCAGTGAGTTCTCCTTATTTGAGATTTCCCAGCAAGCCAGGGGCAATGCTGTGTGATGAGGACAACACAATGATGTAACTACACCGGTGAGTAGCTTGTGCAATATTGTGACAAAAAAAATGTCAAAATGTCCCACTATCATAAAGTAATGACAGAAAAACTTATGACATCTGTGCTTTCCTCACTGATTTGTAGTTAAAGGTAATGTCATGTGCTACAAAATTATTCAATTTAATTTTATTTCTAAAGCCCAAAATCACACATCACAATTAGCCTCAGAGGGCTTTACAACATTCGACATCCCTCTGTCCTTAGGACCCTCACAGCAGATAAGGAAAAACTCCCAAAAAATCCCCTTTAATGAGGAAAAAAAATGGTAGAAACCTCAGGAAGCGCAACTGAGGAGGGATCCCTCTTCCAGGGTGGACAGATGTGCAATACATGTGTGAACAGAACAGATCAACATAGTAGATGTACAGCGATCCATATAATGATATATTAAGAGAGGGAGAGACAGACAGAGTAATGACAATTATAGATATTAATATTTGATAGTATATGTATTAGGGGTGGGGAAAAGTTGCATAGTAGCATTACAATATTTTGCATGGCGATATTGTATCGATACATGGATGCCAAGTATCGATCTCTTATTATATACATCATTCATTTTTTTGCAAATTTTTTTGGTGCTACAATAATAACATCAGTTGCCTTTTTGGTCCACTAGATGGTGCTGATGTTTGTTTTTCTGGTGAGCTTAGCAGAGATCTCAGTCAGCGGTTTTTGGTGGTAAGTTTATCAAAACAAAGATGGAGAAATCAGAAATGTGCCGTTGGTGTTTAAAACAAACGTCTCGACCTATTTTGGATTTTTTAAAACGGAAAGAAAAGAGGACTTGGATATAACACATGCGATTTGCAGGCAGTGTCATATGAGAATAAAATACTCTGGGAATACTACGAACATGAGGGCTCACCTTACACACCACCATCCAGAGATAGCGTTAGCCGCTGACTGCCAAGCTAAGGCTAAACTGCTCCGCCAAAAATTCAACCAACGCTGGACACACTTAGCTCAGCAAAACTACCATCCAGCTCTGAGAGAGCGAAGAAACTAACACAGTCCTACTTCATGTAAAAGATCTGCGTCCATACAGCATTTTTAAAACAAAGGCTTTTGTTACATGCTGAAACTGGAGCTTAGGTATGTGACTCCGTCCCCATGTTTTTTCACCGACACAGTCGTACCCAAGCTCTAAGGAGAAGTGAAGCATAAAGCTGAGGAATCTGAGTACAGCAGGAAGGGTGGCGTTAACCTGTGACGCCTGGATTTCAAGGTCAGTGGATTCATATGTGACTATAACGGCACATTATCTCATAGAGGACAGGAGACTGCTGTCTCACATTCTCCAAACTAGTGCAGAACACTACAGTCACACCGGAACAAACATTGGAGACCTGCAAAATGCAGCATAAGAATGTAACACCTCTAACATGGGTGTTGCCATTCAGTTAGCAGGATACCTGCATGTGAAATGTTTCACTCATGCTTAATCTGGCCTCACAGAGGGCATTAAATCTGCCAGCAGTTAAGTCTGTCAGGTGTATGCAGCATTTCTCACAGGTTTTATGATGGTGTTGGTCAGTCAGATGAACAGACTGAAAAATTTTATCTTATGAGGTAAAATTGATGTTGACACAGTTTTTCTTTTGGGAAATAATTTGCAGGTGGGAATAAATGTTATAAATCGCAGTATATTGCAATATATTGTATCGCAATACTCAGCATATCGCAATAGTATCATATTGTATCATGAGTCCTCTGGAAATACCCACCCCTAATATGTAAGTGATAATAATAATCATATGTGTATAATAACATTAGTAGTGTGACTAATAATAATAGCAGTGGTAGTAGGCATCAGGCAGGACCACGGCAGCAGTGCAATCACGCCCTCTGATCCAAGCGTAGCCATGGTTCGAGGGAACCTGCGAGACAGTGCAGCACAAAGGCTCAGGAGAGGAAGCCGATTTAGTGACATGCAGTAATAGGACATGAATGTTAGCAAATGAATAGGAACCAACTTTTCAGATTCTAAGAGCTAGAGAGAGAGGAGGACAGGGATGTGGAGACAATGTCTGCCTCTGATACCGAAACAGATGGCTCCATTGAAGAAGAGCCTGATAGCACCAATCAGGATTTAGCAATATACTGAAATATCCTCACAACTGTAAATTGCATTGCAGTAAAAGTTTGTACAGACATTCATGGTGCCCAGCAGATACATAATCGTTTTCAAACTTTGACTTGTAACTTTAAAAACTTTATACAAATGTGTTTTTGGTTACAAACTCTTGACAGACACATGTAGCTTAGTTTCACCAACTTTAACCATTAAACTGGTCATCATTTGATACGACTATGTGCTGCAGTCACAGCAGCAGTATGTTGCGGGGAGGTTTCTGTGTAAAACCCACAACTTAATTTATGTGCAGTCTAGGCAATGACTACATGCTTTAAGGCACATAAAAGTAGTGTTTAGTTTTAAATGCTGCAGATGCTCCAACTACATAATTGCCTGCAACCACGCTTTCACTGTATAATCAAAAACCTAATGATGTGAGAACTAAATACTTTTCTGAATTTATTACTTCTCAGTAGGAAAGCTCGGCTTGTACCCATGTGATATATTATGTGATTGCTGTCTTCACCAGTATTCAAGTTACTGTGCATCCATCCTTTGAACTATTTCGGAGCTGATGGAGACGTGTGAAGAATAAAATTGGTGCAGATGAAAACAGCACCCCCGCCACCATTCCAGTCAGCATCCTTTATCGAAACTGATGACATCCATACTCACACTTCACTGATGCAACAGTGTGCCGCCAATGACCCAATGTCCACAGAGTGAGCAATTAAAATGATCTAGTCATCGGCTCCATTAATTTCCTACGGAGCTGAGTTGCCATAGTCAATGTGTGAACTCTCATTAGCCGTGATGTCAAAAAAAGAGTCAGGCACCGCTGATTTTTTTTATTTCTTTTCCTGGATTTCTTTGCTTCCCTGACAATGTGATTTTCTTTTGTCAATACACGGGCTGCTCAGTAAGTGTGAAATGGATGAGAAATAGATTACTGCCATTCAAACCCTCCCAGATCTCTGTAACTTTAATCTGGAAGAGTTCCCATGGATTTCAGACCAAAAATGAAAATGTACAAAGTTCAGACGATGATTGAGAGCGACAGTGATTTACATTGAGACATTCCTTATTTTGCCTCCTGTCAGTGGTAACAGGATAAGCCTCATTCATGTCAGCTAGGTGCCAAAGTTGAAATTACTTTTACTTAGAGCACAAAACCTGGAAGAATATCCATCTGCTTTTGCTTGTAGCATCTGCTTTCTTCATTGGAAATAACAGATTTGTTTTGCACAGTGGTTTGGAGAAAGTAGGGTAAAGTGTAATATTTTTTGTTATAATGAAACAGTGTTTATTTTAAAGATACACCATGCAGGAGTTCCCTAAAAACAATGTATAGACTCATACAGAAGTAATCCGTCTCAATCATCACTTATTATGACCCACTAGAAGTCTGTGACGATGTATTATTCTGCAGAGACTTTACCTGTATATTCTCATTTGCTTCTTATTTTCTTGGACAGGATGTTTATGAGTTTGTACCCCCACAGCTCGCAGGTGAGGTTGGGGCTTCATAAAAAAATAGGAACGAAGTGCCAGACTGGAAGCGTCAGGCATCCAAGAGACACACTGCAAGTATAAGGAGGCAAAACGCCAAACGAGAGTGAATCTGGCTTTACCTTCACTGGCAAGTGTGATTAACGACAGTAACCGTCAATCTTGCATATCATACCTTTAAAGGTTCGGTGTGTGAAATTTAGCAGCATCTAGCGGCAAGGTTGCAGAGCTGAAACCTCTTCAGTGTGCCAAGCGTGTATGAGTACTAAGGTGGCCGACACAAAATCACAAAGGACACGCTCTGAAGTCGTAGAAAACTGCAGCTTAGTCAGTGACTTCTAGTGTCAGACACTGACGAAAAAAGCTGTCAAGCATGATGCCGCAGGGCACCATGAACGTTTAACAGCGCCCAGCAACGTGAGGGGGAGATACGGCCGGACAACAACAAAAGTTAAGGTGGCAAAAAATCCAAGTAAGGTGGTGGCTGGTAGGCTGGTGTTCGTTTCCTTTCGTCATGGACTTTCCACCTCTAGATAAGACGTGCAAGGTACCCTGGGTGCGTTAGTTGTTGACGTTCTGGGACACAGTGTGAAGTTCTGCCTGTTACATGCATTGTCTTCTTTCAAAATAAACGCACTACGTCAGTACAACACCACAAATTGACTTTTTTTTTCCTTCAACAAGAAAAGCACTTGGTTATGTTAAGGAAAAAAAGAACAAGGTTTGGCTTTATAATCTTGCGGGACACAAACACCACTCTCCCAGCTGAAAGTCGGTGTTTGTTGGACCCATCCACCTTACAGGGACTTTTGATGCCTTAACTTCTGTTCTCATCCCACCGAGTTTCCCCCTGATGCCGCCAGCAGCCGTTAAACTATAATGGCTACCAGCAGTGTATAATGCCGACGTTAAAGGGTGGCTTTTTTCATCAGTGTATGACATTGGAAGCCACTGCCTATGCGCTGGATTTTGATGACTTCGGAGTGAGATCGGGTTGACCGTACACAAACAGCATGGTTGAAAGTCCACGTTTGTTTGATCCATCCAACACTGGGCTGAGACTGGCCTGGATAAACCCCCTGTGCACTACCGGCTCAGCAGGGGCCTCCCTAATGTAGTGGTTAGAGCACTCGTTTCCAGGGTTTGAATCCTGCTGGTTTCGGCGTCAGCAAGGGCATGCATGGTTGCCACCATGGTTGGTTCCCACCACCGAATCAAACGGGATCAGATTTCTTCAGGAGGCTTCAGGATAAGACTCCGGAATCTGAGCCAAGTCCTCGACGGAGGCGTGTCTCAAGCCTGTTGTATACGGGAGGTTCCAGACGTAAAAGTGGATTCCTACAGTACCGTCTCAGCACCAAACAACAGACAGATGAAGTTAGCATCTAGCTAGCTACCTAATAGAGAAAGAGGAGCATTTAATGGAATAATAGAAAAAAATAGAACAGAGCTATAAAAGAGGTCACACTGGACTTATTCATTAGATGGCCAAATATCAAAAATGCAATAAATGTAGTCCTATTGTTCTTTTCTACTGGCACATTGCTACCTTTTACAGCACATTACCGCCATATGATATCCCGTAATTATTTATAAATGCACAATTATTTGACGATGTGCACCGCTTCCTATGACTCGCCTCATATACTGTATATGCAAGTTCCTCCTTGCATATTTCACCAACATCTCTAAAGTCTTGAGAGACCTACTGGTGAGGAGGATTGAGTAGACATGTGTAAGTGCACAGCAGGAATCTTTCCAGGCAATTAAAGCAGAGCTGGAGCTCCCAAGAGATCGGTATTGGGGTAGTGCTAAAACTAAGGTTTCAGCAGATTCGTTTTCCTATGGGCATGGGGATGTTCTTATGCAGCAACAAGAAGACAGCCAATAGAAACCTGTTGCACACATATACAGAAGCTTGTCTGTGAGAGACACAAAAGTCATGCACGGATTGGAAAAGCAAGAGGAGCTGCCAAATCAGCTCATTCTGCACTACTGTTGTTCTCTAAGTGTTTCGGTCATGACCTTCATTGAAAGCAGGAAAGATAAACTAAAGGTAAACAAATTTAGTTTTCATTAACCTGGAATATTTTAGAAATCATGATCAAAACTAGCTCAACACAATGTGGCTTTATGTGGATATATTCATCAAGAACATGAACTACATGTTTCCTTCATACTCTACATCAGTCACTGGCTAAACTTTGCTCACTTCAACATTTTTCCTCTTGTCATAACATTGTTCTTTGTGTGCGTGCTGTTTGAAAAATACAAAGCTAAAAGGAGATGTAAATACACATATGTTTATGGGATAAATTGCAATCACTTGAGACATCGACAATCACAGGGAAAATAAGAACAACTGCAGCAGTCACTTTGCAAGTCAGATGAAAGTGCAATCACACTGTCAGAACATCAGTACAGTCCATCATCACTGAGCCGCTTTCGCATGGATGGCACAGATTTTCAAAACAAGCTCGCAGGCTTGATACTGCCACTCTCAGTCATGTTAAATGTTGTAGCTACATCGGAGCTTTGTTTTCAGTGAGGCAACAGCAGAAAACCGCAGCTTACAGAGACGGGTCTTTGAATGTGTTTCTCGCCGGATGAGGTAAACGGTTGTTTTCACTTCTCTGCAGCAGATTTTATTCTTAAACTGTGTAAGATTTGTTAAAAGGTTGGTTTTATCAGAAATGTACGTAGGCCAAGAATGCCCATGCTTGCAATTATCTTTTTAAAAATGCTGTTATTTCGAATTTACAAGTTATTTATTTCATTATCTTGAGAATACAAGCTTTGTTTTCTCAGGATAACGAGATAATCAACCTGTTATCACCAGAAATCAAAAGGTTGTTGAAGCCAGGGTGTTCAATTATCTTGGGGTCTTGTTCACAAGTGAGGGTAGAATGGACCGTGAGATGGATCGGCAGTTTGGTGCAGCGTCTGTCGTGATGTGGGCGCTGTGTTGGACTGTCACGGTGAAGAGGGAGCTGAGCCGGAAGGCAAAGCTTTCGATTTACTGGTCCATCTACGTCCCAACCCCCACCTATGGTCATGAGCTCTGGGTAGTGACTGAAAGAATGAGATCACAGATACAAGTGGCTGAAATGAGTTTCCTCTGAAGGGTGGCAGGGCTCAGCCTTAGAGATAGGGTATGAAGCTCGGACATCCAGAGGGAGCTCGGAGTAGAGTCGCTGCTCCTTCGCGTCGGAAGCGGTCAGTTGAGGTGGTGCAGGCATCTGATCAGGATCCTCCTGGGCATCTCTCGCTGGAGGTGTTCCGGGCACATCCCACTGGTAGGAGGCCCCGGGGCAGACCCGGAACACGCTGGAGGGATTACATATCTCATCTGGCTTGGGAACACCTTGGGGTCCCCCAGGAGGAGCTGGAAAGAATTGCTGGGGAGAGGGATGTCTGGAATACTTTGCTCAGCCTGCTGCCGCCACAACCCACCTTTGGATAAGCGGTTGAAAATGGATGAATGGATGGACTTACAATGTTTATCAGAGATCAGGAGTGCAAGTGCAGTAAAACAGCATAAATGAGTCATTCAGTCATTCATTTTCTGTAGCCGCTTATCCTGTTAGGGGTCGCAAGGGGGCTGTAGTCTATCCCAGCTGACACTAGGTGAGAGACGGGGTACACCCTGGACAGGTCACCAGACTATCACAGAGCTGACACATAGAGACAGACAACCATTCACTCACATTCACACCTACGGACAATTTTCAGTCACCAATTAACCTGCATGTCTTTGGACTGTGGGAGGAAGCTGGAGCACCTGGAGGAAACCCATGCTGACACAGGGTGCTGTGAGGCGACAATGCTAAGAACAGTCACAATTTTAAAGGTCTTGTTTTATGAAATTGTAACGGGAAAAAAAAAGATTAAAAATCTACCGCCATGCTAGCGGTTCTGTGAGTCTGTACTTCCTGTATAAACAAAGCAGTGCTTTGAGCTCAATGCTAGCATGCTAACATGTTCACAATAGCTGCTTTTGCACTGCCTCTTCAAGGTGGGAATGACACGCTGCTATGCCACCTCACAGCTCTGTATAAAAGGTACAATGGTGGTATGTAGGGATGGAATTTTCTATTTTCTGAACACGTTTTGCTGGCTTTTTATTCCTTAACTTTCACACAGGCTATTGTGGGCCATAGCCAACAAACCTGTCTGCTTCAGCAACTCCTGCTCCTCGGCTTCACACGCACAGACTAGAGGAATAACAACTACCCTCCCTCCTCAAACCTCTGCCAACCACAGGGGGGTATCTCACACAAATCGCTGTCATAGGTGCGAGTATTGACTGACAGCATCAAAAAACACACAATTTAGCTGGGATTAAGATGTTCACCGACATTACGGAAAACTCAGTAACTGCCATAACAGACCTTTTTACTGTAGGTGAACATAATACATTCTCAACAGTGACAGAATCCATATAGTTAACACCCAGTCTGTTACAATATCTCCCATATATATTGACATATAGGTGTTGATAAATACCATCTTGTACAGCTACATTATAGACATTTAGTTTCTTTCATCATGCAACAGATAGATAAATTTGCATGAGGCCATGTGTGCTTTGAAATGTACTGCTCAAGCTTTTATTAAGTGAGTTTTCTGCTCTTTGTATTCATTGAGTTTTCTCTTCAAATCCTAAAGATGTTTTTGTTGTGAGAGGTCTCTGTGTGTCCACATCTTTGCGGCCTCGCTCGTGTGTGTGAGCACTCAGTTTATTATTCCCACACAAAGCAGATAAACTCAACATTAGTTCTGCTTCACATTTCTTCCGCTGGTCATCTACACCCACACACTGGGTTTGCGGCACAGTTTGAGAACCGCGGCCGCACCACAGCTCCTCTGCAGGAGGCCTCATGAAAGGAGGGAGATAAAGTTGAAAGACAAAGCTGCGAGAGACTGTAAACAAACGACATGCGGGTGTTTCAAAGTGTAGAACCCGAGCGCAGCATGCAGTCTGCTGTAGGATTGAGTGCCAGTCATTGACAGACTTGTAGCACAGTGTGAAATCTGTGTGAGACAGCCAGTTTCTCGCCCAGAGCTGCTTCTGTCATTACGACAACTTTTAAGATCCTGGCAGGTGTAGGGGTTGACAGTGTTTTTTTCACAAGTATAATTTGCTCATTATTTCAAGATAGGAAAGGCCTTTCACACAGCCACAAAGCATCTTTTTGAAATGCTAAAATCTATATCTGCTGCACATATTATTCCAGAGGTGTTTAGACACAGGTAATAGCCCTCAGTTTTCCTCTTCAGTATTTCATTATCTAGGACTTTCAACATGTGAGCAGCCATATTCCCCTGTCATGCAATAAACTTCTCAGTCGCTAGTTATTGAGATTTTAATTGACTATCAATGCAGCACTAGATGATATTACGGTTCTTTAATCCAGCTAAAAACATAATGTTAACAGCTGTCTGCGGTTCAATGAGCAGATTTGTGCTATTAAAAGAGATCGTGGTAAGGCACAACATAAATGAAGGAGTCGTAAACTTGTTTTTCATTTGCGCATGAAGGAATTACTGACAATTTAATGTTGCACTTCAGGGTGCCAGAGAAAATATGTTAGTAATCTTATTACTGGGAGTAGCAATAACTGCAGAACTTTATTAAAGGCCACTTGTCAAGTGGTGAATCCAATCTTTGGTCACTCTCAGGGACAAAATGAAAAGTTCTTGATTTTCACCGCAGAGACAAAAACTGAGATATGGATTCACACAATGCCAAAGTACTGTACATCCCGAACACAAAGTGAAGGAGGTAACACTTCAGAAATGTCTCTTAATATCCCTCAAAACACACTCATCTGTAAAATCTCATCACCTCTAATTTCCCAAACTGAAATACCTCCACTAACTATAAAAACACTGGGACTGGACCTCATGAGGCTTCAATCTCAACAGGATCAGACATTACAGTTGTGATTTCATGCTTTCACAGGTACGACTTCACAGCTACATAAAAGCAAAGACTGCCCACACCTATTTCCACCTTGACCTTGGCCCCATTTGTGACCTGAGCCCTTTGTACGTTACTGTGATTCAGCCACATAACGCAAACCTCAGGGAAAAAGTCACAAGGTACCTTTTACGCTTTATCCACCGGCGAGATGCATCATCAAAGGTATTCTCATGATCACACAGATGTCTTCCATCTGCCTGGAATGATAAAATGTTTGCCTAGAGCGAAACCAGCATTTCAAGTCAGTGTTTTCACAGACTGTGCCACTCTGTTCTGCTCTTCTTCTTCTTCAGAGGTGGTTTGTATCAGTGCATTAAGAGGACTGCATACAGTTTCCCAAGATAGCACCACATTCGTTCCAATGAAAGCTGCTCACTGTGGACCATACGCCAAAAGACTTCTTCAGGGTTTGGTATTTTTGAGGCTATGCAGTAGAGCATGCACACCAACGTCTAGACTTTTCAAATTTAGTTGGGTCGAAGTCTAATGACAAAAAAGTAATTTCAGGGTGTCTTTTTACAGCTGATGTAATAATTGGGCACGGTCCTTTTTGGGCCAGCGCACATCAGGAGCCCTGCAATACAGACTGTGGTCACTATGCCAAAATTGCCCTAGGGACCTTGTGCAATATTCAACTGGGCCTATACAAAAAGTTATGAATTAATTTTTAATTGACTGCATCAGTATGTTGTGCGCACCCATTTCCTGATAAAGAGGCAAACTAAAAAATGTAATTCAATTTAATTAAAAAAAAACCTTCACAGGGGACCTCTTTGTCATTGTTCACATGTGGGAATTATCAGTGTGTGACACATCAAAATCCCTGATTGGCAGCCAGTGTGAGGGATGATAACATTCAAAAAGAGAAAGCCATGAGAGGGACAATGGATTGCTTTACTGTATGGAGCAAATTAAAACAAAGTGCCAGTGAAGACAACCTGCCGCCAAAAGAAAACAAGAGAAAAAAACTGTCAGTAGACTGTATCACTAAAGCTACCTGTCTTATTTTCTCTTATTTTTATTGTCTTTTGTTGTGATAAGAGTGATAACACACGTTATAGAAGCTGTTGTGCACAGATATAAACACAGGTGTGCCTAGAGATTTTGGCCTGTCCTTGCCTTGGGCACAAAAAGTTTGGAAACCACTGAATTCATGTTTTATGTGGTATTTTCTTTTGCAGGGATTTAGCCATTTTAATGCCAGGGCTCGCCTCCCTGTGTGTTAACATTCCACCAAAACAAATTTCCTCCTAACACTATTTTGTAAGAGCACCATCGCTGCATCCTGGGCTTCTCATTCCCAAGTCCCCGAATACCGCTGCTGTTTCAGTAATTTTAGCATCAGACACCAGTGCAAAAAGGCACCTTTTACAGCAGTATGACACGCTGCCAGGCGGCGTCAGTTTGAAATGCCGCTAGTAACATCCTAATAGAAAGCAACCAGGTCTCACCTGGAAGTCGTCGAAATCTGGCGCTTGGGCAGTGACTTGTGGCGTCAGACACTGCTGAAGAAAGCCCTCCTTTAACGTCGGCGTGATACGCTGCCGGTCACCATTGTAGTTTCACAGAGCTTGGCAGCGTCAGGGAGAAACGCGGCAGGACAAGAACAAAAGTTAATGCAGCGAAAGTCAAAACTTGTTCTTTTCCCCTGAATCTAACCACATGTGTTAGTTGTTGGAAGAAAAAAAAAAGTCAATTTGTGTTGTTGTGCTGACGGAGTGCGTTTATTTTGAAAGAGACTGTATGCAAACTGTACATTTCCTGTGAAAACAGAAGTGTAATTTGAAAGAAGACAATGCATGTGACAGGCAGAGCTTGACACGGTGTTCCAGAACACAGCATCCTGGAATGGCATTAGATGCAAGAGGATACGTAGTGCATCATGTGTCTATGTGAAATTCCACTGACAAAACAATGATATTTGATGAAATGGGATGAGAGCATGTTGGCATTGCACAGAACAATTGTGATTGGTTTAAAAAATTATGAACAATCCGGAGTGTTTTTCTTCCCCTTATTGTGGAATTATGATGGGTTCAGCCAGACATTTCTGCAGCTCTGGCACAGTGATAAAAGTAAGTGCAGAGAGGGGTGTCAGTAGGGTAGTGGATAGTGCCGGCGCCCCACGTACAGAGGCATTGCCTCACTGCAGCCGTCACGGGTTCGAGTCCGGCCTGCGACCCTTTGCTGCGTGTCAGTCCCCACTCTCTCTCTCTCTGTCTCCCCATTTCACACACTGTCCTGTCCATTAAAGGCAAAAAGCCCTAAAAAATAACCTTTAAAAAAAAGTAAGTGCGGAGACAGGTCTGACTTTACGAGACCAGTTTTGCCCTAACTACTCAGCTGATACAAAAGCTGCTGTGGTGGTTGCTGAAAGCAGTGAACATTTTCAAACCAAATGGAAAAATATATTCATCTTTGCCTTGTTACTTCTTCAAGTCAGCTTTCAGCTTTTCAGTCGTATACACACATGTTGTCCTGACCTTTTTTTAAAGATGCACTAATCCATATTTTTCTGTTAATAATAAATCAAATAACAACGTAATATCAAAGAGATTGCTCGCAGCAACAAAAATTATTAACAAACTCTGCAGGTCCTCCCTCCTCTGCAAAGCATATATCAGCTGTGTCTTTTGGCCTGTACTCAATGTCAACACTTGGTGTGATACTGAAAAATGCTTCGGAAAATCTGACCCTGAAATGCTGAAGCTGCCAGTTGCTTCAACACCTGTAGCCCAGTCGCCAGAATAAAATCTTGGCCTTGTACATTACAACAAACCACAGATATGTTACATCTTAATGTTGCATATGTATCATATCAACATTTTATACACCAATCGTCCAAAACATTAAAACCACTGACAGATGAAGTAAATAACATTGATCATTTTGTTACAATGTAATGTTTTTCTGAGAAACCTTGGCTCCTGCCATTAATGTGTATACCTCTTGACATGCACCACCCACCCAAACACCATTACAGACCAATACACTCCCTCATGGCGACGGCACTCCCTGATGGCAGTGGCCTCCACAGGCAGGACAATGCACCATGCCACACCACAAACACTGCCTAGGAATGGCTCGGCAGACGTGACTAAGCTCGAGGCGTCAACCTGGCCTCCAAATTTCCCCAGATTCCAATCTGATCGATCATCCAGTGGGCATGCCGGTACCTTACCTCACAACCCACAGGACTCAAAGGAACCGTCGACAATGCCTTGGTGCCAGACAACACAGGACACCGCCAGAGGTCCTGTTTCCATGCCTCAACAGGTCAAAGTCTCCACCGCAGATCAGACTTGGCTCTGACCTGTCGAGGCCTGGACAAAGGACCTCTGAGGTACTGGTTTGTCCCACAGTTGCTCAATCAGATTGGGATCTAGGGGTTTTGAAAGCTAGGTTGATGCCTTGAGCTCTTTGTCACGTTCCTTGGGCCATTCCTGAGCAGTTTTTGCGGTGTGGCACGGTGCATTGCCTTGGTGGGGGGCAACTGCAATCAGGGTTACTGTTGCAATGAGTGGGGGTACTTGGTCTATCACAACGTTTAGATGGGTGGAGTGTGTAAAGAAGCATCCATGAGAATGCCAGGACCAAAAGAACATTGCACTGTAATGAAATGATCAGTGTTATTCACTTCACCTGTCAATGGTTTTAATGTTCTGGCTGATCGGTGTATGAGCTGGCTCTCACATCAGGTGGATGGTGGAAGGTGTGAGGCCTTCATGCAAGATGGCTGCCAAGCAGTTGACACTGTTCAAGATCAGTGATATTTCCAGCCGTGTTTTTGGCACCAAAACTGGGTATATTTTTTAACAAGATGACGTGACACGTCCAGCCGTGTTAGAGGCAGCCAAACCAGGCATTTTAGGCCAAAACATGTTTTCCTAACCCAAACAAAGTGGGTTTTGTGCCTTAACCTAACCACATGTGAAGCACAACATCGTAATGAAGATAAAATAAAAAACTGAAACGTAAGAAGCATAAAGTTTAACATATCCGCTACCTATGAAATGCACAAATGTAACATATCCATGGTTCACAGAAATGTGCAATGCCAACATTTACTCTGGCGACTGGGTTGACAGCTGTTTGCAACCAAGGACACTGAACCTGAAAAATTCATCCTGATAAGATTCTTACAGCGGAGCCAATACTACAAATATCACTCCCAAATGTCATATCAGTACCGCTCAGACAAATACACTTATTTTGGGGATTTCATATTCATTATTGAGCCTCTGAATTTTTCAGACTAGACACTGGTGAGTTACTGACTTCTCCTGCTCTGAGTAAAGTGCAGTAATCAGTTGTCCTGAAGGCCGTGTGTAATTAACTCACTTGTTTGCAGTACACATGGGTTGTGGATATGAATGTCCTCATTTCATTCCATTTAAAATCTCAGTGAATAGTTCTTTAAATTGATTTTGCTAACATTTTCATTTGAAACGCCTCTCAGCCTTCGTGCAGCTCACTCGAATGGCATCACATATTAGATTAATCCTGAGCATAGAACATTTTCCCTTTAAGATTTACACAATGATAAATTCATCATATTGACAGTATTGTTAGGAAATATTATTACACTGATAAAGGCCTGTGGGCATCCAGGCTGGTGCTACCCAAAGGTTAATAACTGATGATAGACGTGATTGATGGAGTTGACCCAGTCACATTTATAAATCACCCTATAGTATAAAAGTTTCATTCTTAAGGACATCTCTGTACAATAAAAAGTGTCTCCAGAGCACAGAGATGAACACTTTGGCTCTCTTGGTCGCGGTGACCTTATTTGACCAGCGTGAACCGCTGAATCTCGTCTTTGTAATGTCTGTATGAACTTTATAAGCCCTGCATGGCCTCCAGTGCCACTGAAATTGCCTCTTTGTCGATGTAGACTTTGTCCGTTTAGCCTTAAGATGCTTCCGTGTTTGTACAGTTTCATCTCAGCACACTTTACATAATCTTTCTGAAATGTACCCTCTTTATATAAAATACTACATTTGAATATTTGCTTTTTGTATTTGTTGTATTGGTTTATTTTTAACCTTGATGGTGTCACATCCATTATCTCTCCTTTATTAACTGCTGATATGCCTTAATCCAATCTGGAGTTAAGACTATTAAGAAAGGCTTATCTTTTCCAGAGATTGTGCAGAAGGACCTTCCAGACACTGTGTCACATTGGAGGCTGTCTCTAAACAGTATTCCCACTAAAAAGAGCTTATGGGTCACATAGGCTATAGTTTAAATATAGCTTAGACTGAGTGTAAAATGGTCTCATCATGCTTCTTGGGCGCCCAGGATTTAGGGCTGCAGCAGAGGTAGTCTGACATCACCAGACCAAATTGTAAGTGTGAATTTGCCTGGAGCCTCCAACATGTTCTCATCCCAACACGTCAAATATTGCTGTTTTGTCAGTGGACTTTCACGTCTCAAAAGTATCATGATTTGGCTTAACATTCTCAAAGGAAGCGAAGAGCGTGGAAATCTGGGCTTTGTTGGACCCATGCACCTCCCCTCCCCCTGCCCTATAGGGACTTTCCAGCACTTCATATTACGTTGTTTCTGGTGGTGTTTAAAACTGTGACGTCCAACAGCATTATGAACTTATGTCACTCGGTGGTGTATCATACAGCCATGAAAGGTGCCTTTTTGCGTCGTTTCCTGATGCTGAAACCACTGACAAAACAGCAGTATCTGACAACTTGGGAATAAGAACATCCCAGTTCTTTCTCAATTGCCGAGGGGCGTTAGCAACGGGTGTAGACCAAAATGCTTCTGGACACAGCAGAATAGACCTAAAACAAAATAAAGCAACGAACCATGATGGAGTACTGAGTGGAAAAATTTTAACAGATGAGCTGTTATTGTGTAGCATTAATATGAGTGCTGCCATTTTTGCCATCAGGATTTGTAGGTGTGTTTTTACTTACTCTACTAAAAAACTGAAATGGCGCTTCTTTTTAAAGTTGTCTTGAACACGCCCCATAATAGATCAATAGTTGTGACTGGCCCATCAGATTTCAAGTTGCTGGAATTCTGTCCAAACCTGTTTTTCGAGCACCTCCGGGACAGAAAAATGAAGCCATTGCGGAAGTGCTAAAAACTGCAGTTCCTCTAATGGCCACTTGAGGCTGACTCCAAAACAGAGTAAATCACCATAGACCGTCATGTTAAAATGCGGGAAAAAAATGTTTTGGACTCTATAGCTAATTTCAACATCCATGACAACTGTATGGGGGTCTAAATTTATATAACTCAACTGTTTACATTTTATTAAGGTGCAAATTTACACATATTTAAGCGCGGGGCTGCTTTGGGTGACAGGCTGAGCGTCACCACAGTCTATGAGTCAGATCCTCCCCTCGCTCCTCCACAGCTCAGCCCTCTCAACCATATTTGGTCACTTCTGGCTCCAAAAATCCAAGATGGCTACAGCCAAAATGCCAAACTTGAGGCTTCAAAACAGAAGTCTACAAACCAGTGGGTTACATCACAGTAACTACATCCATTATTTTTAAAGTCTGGTTTGGACCAGACACATCTAACAGAGCAAATACAACATGAGCTCACAGATTCGTTCGATTCCCAGGCAAGAGACATCCAATTGTCCAGGACTAACACCCCACTCTCAGACCATTATGTTTACATTGGGAACACATGACATTTCATGAGACAGAAAAAACAAAACAGAACCAAAAGCCCTTTTTTTTCCCCTTGCCCTTAGAATTGTTTCAAAATGTTGAGATTTCACCATAGACTGTATAAATAATGGACGTAGCTACCATGACGTCATCCATTGGTTTGTGGGCTGCCGTTCTGAAACCTTGACTTTGGCATTTTGGCTGTTGCCCTCTTGGTTTTGGAGACAAAAGTGACCATATTTAATAGAAAGGTTGGCGCTGTGGAGGAGTGATGGGTGGATCTGACTCACAGACTGTGGTGAGGCCTTGCAGACAGCCTGTCACTCAAGGAGCCCCACCCTTAAATATGCGCAACTTTGGGTCTTAATGAAATATAAACAGTTGAGTTACAGAAAAATCCACCGCCAGTACAGTTGTCATGAATATTGAAATTAGCTATAGAGACCAAAACTGTCATTTGTTCCAGGCTGTAAACATGTTTACTTCTGCTGTAAAGTTGGGCATTTTAACATGGGGGTCTATGGGGATTGACTCTGCTTTGGAGCCAGCCTCAAGTGGCCATTTAAGGAACTGCAGTTTTAAGCCTCGGAGGTCACCACTTGATTTTCATGCCAGCAACAACAGTGCATTACCATGGTTATAGCTTGTGATTTGTCATCAGTTGTCATTTTTGATTGTGTGATTGCTTCAAGAAGGCAGGTCTTATCTAAAATTAGCCTGGGGCAGCAGTATCTCAGCCCATTGGGACTTGGCTTAGGAGCCAGACGGTCACCGGTTCAAGTCCTCATCTGGACCAAGTTTGGAGTGCGGACTGGTGGCTGGAGAGGTGCCAGTTTGCCTCCTGGAACTGCTGAGGTACCCTTGCGTAAGCCACCAAACACCCAGATGTGCAGGGCACCTGTCCATGAGCAGCGTCCTCGCTCTGACATCTAATGCATACGTATGTATAGGTCCTGTTTGTGCATGTGTGTGTATTTTGGGCCTGTGCATGTAACATGTAGAGTTAAAAAAAATGTATTTACAATAACAACAACAATGTAATTTTGTGATGTAATGTTATGCATGCTTACAGTAGTCCATTAAAGTGGGCCTTGGACCTGGTTCAACTGTAGTGTTAGCATTCTTCACAAGTAGCATTAGCAGCTGGCAGCAACCCACCATCCTCCTAAATCACTCCACCTGCTTGGTTGCTTGAAGTCTCAGCGTGGTTTGGGTCATGTGAGCCAGAGCAAATCCCCCTACTTCTACATTTAAAACACCAGCTGGTCGGGCAAATTAAAACATGCTGCTTCGCTACACAAAGTTAGCAATGTGATTGTTAAAATGTTTTATCATGCTGAACTATGTTCATGACCATTCATTCACCACATGGACTGTGCAGAACAACATTTATGTGCTTTGACTGTCTGAGGGAGTGCAGTAAATTTATTTCAATCTTACTTCACATTTGCCTGGACACTGGAGAAAAGATTCACTCCTGTCAGGCTTTTGTAACTCACCTGGTCTTTGCTAGTGACCGTGATAAATGCAGATCAAGCTAAACTTTACATGCCTGGTTGTTTGGTATCTGCCCTTGCCCTGTCAACAGTTTGTTATTACCGTGACCAGTTGTGAAAAGGTCTGGGTTAGTAAGACTAAGTCATCTGTCGGGGTGTCATTACAGGCCGATGTCAGTAATGGCCGCTTCCCTTTGAATGGCACAGAGTCTGGGAACTGCTGAGTCACAAGTCATGAATATACAGCACTCAACATGTGGTTTTTATTCATAGTTTCGGCCCTGGATATTCATGCCTTTGGGTGCTGAATATATGAATCCCTTTTTAATTTGAATTTACATTTTTTCAGGCAGACTAAAATCCCTGTCGCCATGCTTTCTGTGTGTACTGATTCGCAACAGGAGATTTATTCTGGAATAACAAGCTGTAGGTACAGCTAACCTTGTTGTACAATGAAATCTGTTTATAAGTAAAGGTGTCATTCAAGACTACATTTACATGCACACAATAATGTCACTGTTCCTAACTCTGCGAGACAGCCTGAAGCTATATAAGCTGCAGGAAAAAGAGATGACATAATAATCCTGTTTACAAGACTGAAGGAATTATTGTGACTGTCCAGAGTTCTGCTCATTTTTTACTCTGCCTCTGAATCTCTGCTTGCTTCCTACGGCCTGCCCTCTGAGCCAGCTCGAACCTGCCGACGGTGCATCTGATAGGGCTTATATAATTGTCGTACTCACAGACAGCATGTTCTTATCTGCTGCACAGAAAGTTCTCTGTTACATTATTTTCTTTTATAGATGTGTTCTCAGATATGTTTTCAATGGTTGCATCCAGGCTTGCTTTTGTCTCTTTTTTGGTAGCAATATTTGTTGGTCACTTCACTGTTTTATTTATTTATTTATTTATCAAACCACAAGACTCTGAACTGCCTTTCAGATTCATTTCTGTGTGTAATGTCCCCAAACCTCCTCCAGTTTACCAAAAACAACTCAGAGAATGGTCTTTTCATCCTCCACACTCTTTTCATATTTTCAAAAGAGACTTTTATTTTACTTTCTGTAGCTCCGTCAAATTATTTAGAGTTTTATATCATAAAAAACTTTATGGTAAATGGACTTGCACTTGTATAGCGCCTTTCTAGTCTTCCAACCACTCAAAGCGCTTTTACACTGCAGAGTCACATTCACCCACTCACCCACTGGTGGCAGAGGCTACCATTCAAGGTGGCACCTGCTACTCAATTTAGACATTTACAAGCACTCACACACCGATTGTGCAGCCATTGAGAGCAATTTGGGGTTCAGTATCTTGCCCAAGGATACTTTGACATGCAGACTGGAGGAGCCGGGGATACAGCCGCCAATCTTCCGAATAGTGGACGACCCGCTCTACCTCCTGAGCCATGGCTTTATTTCCTCCCTTTGTAAGACTTCTTGCACAGTGGAACTCTTTAGTGCATATTGGGAGCATGGGAGCATATTCACCAGTGGCGTAAGGTAGTTACGATTGGCCCCAGTGCACGCTATCATGCACATATTGTCTCGTCACATGACCACAGACTTGACACTGGATACATCAACATACCTATTACCCAACAATCATCATTGCATATCTGTATAGAAAGAAAATAAGAAATTAAGATATTATTAATTCAACTAAACAGTTTTAACTGTTGATTTTAAGAATGACAGAGATGGGTTTACCTTTTTCAGTAGAATAAAGTATAAGGTCAAGTAAACCCAAAATGTGATGTCCACATATGAGGACACAGGGTCCCAGGAGGATAGCCCATTTTGGGTTTACTTGACCTTACACTTCATCCTACTTAACTCAGACCTGTTGTCCTCATTCATGGACACTTTTTTGTGCCATCTAGTGGTAGTAAGAGCACAATACACTAATCCATGTAAAAACAAAATGGCAGCCGTTTCTGCCAAGTCAGTCTGCAGCCGATCCCAACACAAGAGTGGTCCAAAACCTGAGTTTGTGGTGGAAACATGTTTATTTTACTGTCATCTAATTTGAGGACATTGAGACTTAATTATTTTTTTATACTTATCGGGTCCTGCTGATCCCAAATAGCTAGGAGAAATTAAAAATGCAAACCAAACAAAAGTTCGGGTCTCAGGGGGATATGGCGCATCCCTAGTACCTCAAAAAGACCCCAAAGAGATGCAAAGGAACTGCAAAGAGACACAAAACTACAGCGACAAAAGGAGGAAAACCACCACAAAGTTTGTGTCTCGTTCCTATGTAGGAGATGGGGTGGGACCTTTTTGCATCCCTCTGCCCAGAGGCCCATTGTCTCATCTCCTCATGATAGCAGGGATACCATTAACTTGTTTTAACTAAGTATTAATGTGAGATAATTGAATCATGTATAATAATAATCTAATAAAAATGACTGAACTTCCTTACATATTGCATGTGCAGCCCATGCAAACATGTCGTCTCTGTGTGAACTGTGACAGACTGAGCTGTAAACAAGGTGTTCTCCATATCGTTGTGTCATATTGTTTGTTAGCAAAGCAACTCTTTCATTTCTTTGCCAATAGTACGCTCTGCATCTCTCAGTTGAACTTAACAATCCCATTAAGCTGTCAGCCTTTCCATGCCCGTTCCTGGCTGATGAGACTTTGCGTCTGAACATTTTCTTCAAAGCCAACTGTTCTCTTTCCCAAATTTGTTTTGCTGTCTCACTAAAAGGTGTGCTCTCTCGGAGTTATCCTCAAAAGCCTCTAAGTCATTCTGCCAGCCGGCGCTCGAGTCTGGACGTTACTCACTGGCACAGATTACCGGCGTGTCTGATTTTTGTCCACATGAGTGCGCACAGTTGCCTCCTGTTGAACGCACAGAGGCACAAGTGTCTGAGTGAAAACTTAACCAAGCCACAAAGTGAATGCCAAAATAAAAAGGAAAGAGGAAGAGTCTGTGACCCTGAATCTCTGGTGTTTCAGTTGTGTTTTGCATTGCAGCTTCCCACACTGCTGACTAAAATTACCATAGTCAAACATACATAACATACAGTACATTATGTACTCTACAGGGAGCCCCTTCATGGATTTAAGGCTTTTCATTTGCCCTCACTGCTGGACGGAAATCCCACTAAGGCCAATAAATGAAGACTGTTGGAACACTACATCATACTTAGATTGTCACGTGGTCCTCAGAGCTACACATGTACTTTCATAGAGACATAGATTTTACATGAGATCAACAGTAGTCATGTATATAATCTAGGACAAAAGCCGCAAGCCGTGCAGCTGCAATCATGATGATAATATTGGACATTTTGACATGTTTTGACACATTTTATCACAATTTTTCTGCTGTGAATCTGGGTCGCCACTGGAATCCACTATGAATCCATGCAGACTGCAGATGCTGGTCTCTGTGAATGAGCAAGCAACAAACATTTCAGAGCCATCTGTCAAGCAGTTTTTAAAGCACATTCTATAATGGTGACACTCAAAAGATTTCTGGCGGATTATTCCGCGTGTGGTCACACAATTTGAGGCATGGATATTTAAGGCTCCTTTGAGCCACTGCTCCCGTTATATATTTAAGAGCGTCCGTCACAGTGTGGCACTACACAGTCTGTCAAATGAGGATCTGACTGTGGCTCCCCTGGAGTTGTTCAGGTATGACGTCGAGTTGGCTACATCTAGCACAAGCTGAGGAGATGAGATGGATTCAGTCTTTTCTTGATTGATGATGCTGACAACAGATGTTGGCAAGTTGGCCTGTCAGATGCTCTGAAGGCAGTCAGAATTTTCCTGAGGGGCGTCATATCTCCTCTTGTCGGATGAAGAAGACAACACCCTGACAACTCGTCACACCAGCTGACCTGAAGGACATATCCACACGCTGTAATTTTGTTGAAAATCTATGAGGTTTGCATTTTGTGGCAAACTGTACAAATACCTCTGCCTTTTAGCCAACACGTTCTCATTCCAACCTCGTCACATATTGAGGTTCAGTCATGGACTTTCCACATCCACATACAACGTGCAAGGTACCCTGGGTGCGTTGGTTGTTGGCGTTCTGGGACACTGTGTCAAATTCTCTTCTTTCAAGATACGCTTATGTTTTCACAGGAAATTTCTAGTTTACATAAAGTCTCTTTCAGAATAAACGCACTATGTCGGTACAACACCACAAATTGGTGTTTTTTTTTCCTCCAACAACAAACACATGGTTGGGTTTAGGCAACAAAAGCATGTGGTTAGGTTTAGGAAAAAAGAACAGGGTTTGGCTTTAGAATCTTATGGGACGTGAAAACCACTCTCTTGGGTGAAATTGAGCGTTTGTTGGACCCATCCACCACCACTCCCGCCCACCCCAGTTGGACTTTCGCTGCCTTAACTTTCGTCCTCGTGCTGCTGCGTTTCCCCCTGACACCAGCAGGCGCTGTTAAACTATAATGGCATCAGGCATCGCATTATGCTGACGTTAAAGAACGCATTTCTCTGTTGGTTTATGACGCCGCAAGTCACTGCCCAAGCAGCAGATTTCGACGTCTTCAGAGTGAGACTGTGCTCCTTTAGCCACTGCCAGATTTGAGCACGCTTCAGCCAGCTGCAGGTGGACCTGTTTGCCTCAAAGGTGAACGCCGAGTGCCCAGAATTTTTTTCCCTGAAGTGCCGGGATGTTCTACTGGGATTAGATGTACAAGCACATGAAAAGCCATAAGTACTGTTCTGACCCCAGTGGCTTTGACTGTTTTACACCAACAAGAGTGAGGGAGAGGTCTTTTCATTGATACTGATAGCCCCAGTGTGGGCAGGGAGCCATTGGTTAATGGAGATTGTTCTGCTCCTCTGGAGCCAGCCATGGCTCTTTCTGCTGCACCGGGACCTGGCTTCCTGAGAGGAGATATTTCATTATTTCATCCTCAACTGGAACGCCTCGCCTTCCAAGCCTAGCCCATGAAAGGTTTAATTTGAATGCGGTGGGGCTCATTCATGTCATTGACACTATTCAAAGTGCAAGGCCATGACCACATGCAGGTTTTTGAACTGTGGCGTGGAAAATTAGAGGTTATTTCACCGCTCTGTGACAGCAATTCTCATTTTCTTCAGGAAATGTTGGATAAGGACAACGCTTTTTTTCCACCTTTAAAACCCAGACACAGATCACGACCTGTCCTCCTGCCCTGTGGGTGGGACGCTGCCCAGTTGTGGTGATCAGGCATCTCTACCAGGAATGACAACATGATTAAATGAATCTGACATGTAAAAGTTATTCAACCAATTCCCCAAAGAGAGAACAGAAAGAGTGCATGTGTGGCTGAGTGAAAGAGCAAGAAAAGGACATAACTATATTTAGATATTGTATAATTTAGTCCTGTGCAATTCTGTGGTTTAGAAGTGAAGTGTATGGAGCTACACTGCAGATTCTGCTAACAATGACAGCCAGAGATTAACATGCGACAACAGCAATAGCTTCATCGAAGGTGCAGCATCAGTAGATCCATGCCATATCAATCAATCAATTCAATCAATTTTATTTATAAAGCCCAATATCACAAATCACAATTTGCTGCACAGGTCTTTACAGCATACGACATCCCTCTGTCCTTAGGACCCTCAGAGCGGATAAGGAAAAACTCCCCCAAAAAACCCTTTAAGAGGGGAAAAAAACGGTAGAAACCTCAGGAAGAGCAACTGAGGAGGGATCCCTCTTCCAGGACGGACAGACGTGCAATAGATGTCATACATATGCATATTCCATTTATGGAAAAGGTGTCAGCTGCTGTCATGTGGGTTCTTGCTAATATGTGGTGATCCCCACCTTTGGGTCAGTATATACCCCATAGTGAGACAAAGGAAACTTAAAGGTCCAGTGTGTAAGATTTAGGGGGATTTTAGGGGCATCTAGTGGTGAGGATTCCAGATTAGAATCAGCTGAAACTTTTCCCGGTTATAACTTCTTTATCGGCAGAGGTCTCCTCCTCTCTAAAATGAATGGACTGGTGATTTGTGGATCCTGTTGACATGTTTTAGACAGTGGAGGAAGATGCCGAAAATTGTGCATCCAGATATACTCATTCTGAGTGCCGGAGCGTACTTTGGCACAAACTGGACCGTTCGTAACTTCTTAGCGCTGTCGGAATGTACCGGGCGCACTCTTAGAGTGAACGTGAGATTAACTTAACCATTCGTTAATTTGTTAAGCAATATAACACTCCGTTTCTTCTTACGCGTAGAGCGTCAGACTGAATTTATGAACTCACCATGTCAGGTCACTCACTCTCCGGGACCGCCAGTGTTACTTGAATAAGTAAACACTGACCAATGGGACCAGACTGGCCGACCTGTATGCTCTCACTCAGTGGATGGATGATTTGACAGGAAGCTTTGTGGTTGATCACTATGCCAATCTTACAAAGGACACTAGAAAAGTTTCCTACAGTTTGTTTTGCTATCTAAGCTAACGTTATCTAATGCACTAAGAAGTTAGCATAATGGAGAAATCCGATATTCCTTGTAATACTTCCCCATTTCCTGATTAGGTGGACATCATAACCCTTAATACACATAATGTTATATGATATGAAGTGTGTGCCACACATGCGAGCATTCTTGATGATGGCCTCCATCCAGTCCTTTCGTCTTGTCGCATTTAACCCTAGTTGTCTTTGTGTTTGTTGACGGGCGGTGGCGGCTGGCATGTGATGAAATTTCAGTTTTGAGCCATGAGTGGCTCCCAATAACACAACAAGACGACATTGTAAGACTCCTATGTAGCCTACAGCCCTGTGTTGGCATGTTGTGTTTTGCCTCTAGCTAATAAAATGATGCCATTGTGATGTCGGCCCTAAAAGGGTATACACTAAAGAAAACATACTTATGATAATATATTCCATTTCTCCCAGTATATCCCCCTAAAGCTCTGTTCTCTGATTGCATAGCAGAGGTGTCTCACCTGAGCAGCCTTTTGGTGTCAAGCAAGGATAAAGTGGGTGACGTTGTATCAATCTCTTTAACGAGAAAAGCAAGTGACTCTGACATCATGACTGATGACATCATGGCTGGAGAAAATGACAAAGAGGCTTCTGAAGATAACGCAGAGAGAGAGTGTTCCCTTTAATAACTATAAGTTCTCATGTGATCAAAGTGTGCCAGGCATCGAGCCAGGCATTCCTCTGCTCCCTCCCACCAGCCCCCAGTCCCATCATGCTACTGCTCCACACAAGATAGACAGACCTTTAGGCCAACACATGCACTTTCAAACAAGCTGTTTGTACAGTCTGAAAAGCTCCTATCAGACAGGCGGGAGGTCTATATCACAAAGTTTTTAGTACTTTCGGAACTTGACACTTCAACAGCTGCCAGGTGTGCGCAGGCATAAAAATGGGCAGAGCTCCAAGCACTCCTCAGGTACTTTTCTCCACATTCCTCTCATTCCTACTTCCATCACCGTGTTCACTGCTGAACCGCACCAAATCGCGCCGGTGTTGACAGTGACGGAGGTGGCATGCCTTCAGGAAAGACATGCGGGAAGAAGTGAGACTCAAACAAAGATCAAGTTCTACTCAATGTAGATTCACCTCCGTTCAATAGTTTTGAACGCAGCTGTCAAATGTGGTGTTAAACACACACAACAGTAGATGAACTTGCCTGGACCTGTTTTACCTGTACATGCTGTATGTCGTCCTCTACTCTATTGATCGCTTATACAAAGGACGACCACTGCTTTATCATTCCAGGTAGCTACTCAAGTACATATGACTTGACTTTTCCATTGTGGCGGATATCTGCATTATCTGACCTTCTTAAAGATCAGATGCCCACAGTTATCCAGGTGTTTGTGTGTAAGGTCAGTCATTATTCAAATGTCCCTCTGTGTGCAACGTGTCACTTGACCTTGAGATGAAATATGTCAGTATGTTGATATCTGCAGTTTGTTAGCATGAACAACATGAATGACATGTTACCAACAAATGTAGTTTTTTAAACCAGGTTCAGGAACAAAGACCACACCTTGAACACATCCCACTTCCGCCCAAAAGTATTTCAGCACACCTGATACATTCTCTTTCTTTTTGAGGCATTTCTCACATCACATCCATCCAATCCCTTCTTGCCTCTTACATCCTTTTCTAAGCTCCTTCCTGCAAACAGGAACCAGCGGGAGCTCTGTCCGAAGCCGAGTTCATGAGGAGACAACTCCACTCATTCTCAAATCCTTGAATCCCTCCAGCGTTCCTGCCTTCAACCAACACATCCATCATTGCCCACGACCCAGAGACCCAGCTTTCATGCCTCGGCCCTCAGTCTTTCATCCCTTCATCCCTCAACCCTCATCCCTTCATTCCTCACTCTTTATCCCTTGATCCTCATCTTGTCATCCCTAACCCGTTTATCCCCTCATCCCTTCGTCCCTCATCCCTTCGATCCTTATCCTTTAATACCTCATCCATTCAACCCTCAGTCCTTCATTCCTTACTCTTCATCCCTTGATCCTTATTCTATCATTCCTAACCCTTCATCCATTCGTCACTCGACCCTCATCCCTTCATCCCTCATTCATTTGACTCTCATCCCTTCATTTCTCACTCCTCATCCCTTGATCAACATCCTGTCATCCCTAACCCTTCAACCATTCGTCCCTCGACCCTCATCCCTACAACCCTCATCCCTTCATCCCTCAACCCTTCGACCCTCATCCCTTTGACTCTCATCCCTTCATTCCTAGACTCACAAGTCAGTCTTTAGATGCTTTGCTTAACTAAAGACTGATGACTTTCTCCCTGATTTTGTGTTTAGATGGGCGGATACAATTTCAGAGTTTAAAAAACTCTCTATGTTGCAGAGCCAATAGTAAATCTGCAGGGCGGTCCTTCGGTGGCTCGCTGAACTCTTGTGCTTGTAAACATAGTCCCACTAGAAACACGTGTTGCGGTACAAAATGGCTCAGCCGTGCTCGCAGAAAACGCCGTCAAAGTTAGTGATGTTTGTCGCGTTAGCGGTTAGCCCTGTTAGCCGTTAGCGGTGTCTGTAATAGGTAATAACTCATTAAACGGTCCGTGAAAAAAATATCTTTTCCAGCGGATATCTTAGTTACAACATGATTGAGCTAGCAAAGCAGTTTTGTGTTGCTATGTGTGGTATTTATTCAGTTTTGGGAAATCACGATGTCTAGAAAGCATCAGTGGCTGCAGCTGACAGGGACAGCTAACAGTAGCAGCAAAGCTAACATCAGGACGTCATCTGTTAAAAGCCTCCCGTTGTCGGATACGACATGAAACTACTCCAGTTAGCTCAATCATGTTGTAACTAAGACATCCGCTGGAAAAAATATTTTCTTCACGGATGAGCACACGTTTGATAAAACGGAGTTAAATCTCTCGGCATCCATTTTCAAGCTCTCTGTGTGTTTGTTTCCTTGCGGACGAGAAAAGGGGGAGCGCACATTTCCGAGAAGGCGTGTCCTTTTCAAAAATGCAAGAGGCGTTGCTTTGTTGCCGGCCGTTTTCGCCGGTGTGTTAAACACACTTTAGAAAGGAGTGTCCCCAGACTATCAGAAGGCGGAGATCTCTGATTGTCTGGTGGCGAGACTACTTCATTCCTCACTCTTCATCCCTTGATCACATCCTGTCATCCCTAACTCTTCATCCATTCATCCCGAGACCCTTATCTCCTCATCGCTTATTCATTCAAACCTCATCACTTTATCCCTCATCCATTCAATCCTCATCCCTTCATTCTTCAACCCTTCATCCCTCAACCCTTTGACCCTCATCCCTTCAACCATTATCCATTAGACTCTCAACCTTTCATCCCTCAACTCTTCAACTCTTATCCCTTCATCCCTCAACCCTTCATTCCTCACTCTTAATCCCTTGATCCTCATCCTGTCATCCCTGACCCTCATCTCCTCATTCCTCAACCCTCATCCCTTCAATCCTCACTCTTTATCCCTTCATCCTCATCCTGTCATCCCTAACCCTTCATCCATTCATCCCTCGCCCCTTGTCCCCTCCTCCTTTTCATTCGACCCTCATCCTTTCATCCCTCAACCCTTCGACTCTCATCCCCTCATCCCTCATCCATTTGACCTTCATCCCTTCATTCCTCACTCTTAATCTCTTGATCCTCATCCTGTCATCCCTAAACCTGCATCCATTTACCCCTCAACCCTCATCCCTTCAACCCTCATCCCTTCATTCCTCACTCTTAATCTCTTGATCCTCATCCTGTCATCCCTAAACCTGCATCCATTTACCCCTCAACCCTCATCCCTTCATTCCTCACTCTTTATCCACTGATCCTCATCCTGTCATCCCTGACCCTCATCCCCTCATTCCTCAACCCTCATCCCTTCATCCCTGAACCCCTTGACCCTCATCGATCCCTCCATCTTTATCCTTTCATCTCACACCTGTCATCCCTTGACCCTTCACCTCGTCATCCCTCCATCTTCCTAGCACTCACTGCCTAAAAAATGTTCAATATTAAGAAGTGTGTGACTTACAGCTGCAGCACAACCCAGACTGTTTAAATCAGTATTAGAGAAAATAGTCCCTATGAAACCTACTTATTTCAAGGAAACTGTTCCTGTAGCTACTGAATCTTTTAGATGTCATTTCTCAGTGCAGTGAGCACCACAAACAAAGTGCCTTTCACCTTACCTCAGATATTTCACAACCTGGACAAATAAAACAAAAATATATTTACACAGCTATAGCAACCCAATCACCAGAAAAAATGTTGGCAAACCACAGATATGTCACCTTTGTCATTATGTTGCGGATATGTTAAAACTTGATGTTTCAACAACCTTGTGGTTAGGTTTAGGCACAGAACACTTGGTTATGGTTGGGAAAAGATCTTGTTTTGGCTTGAAATACCTGGATTTGGGGGCACAATCCCTGCCAGTAACGCAGCGATATCTCAGTGAACAACCTCTTTTTATGCCACTATTCCAAGCAGGAAATGCGGCGAAGTTTTGGTAAGAAACAATTCCTTTTCATGCCACTATCCCAGCAGGAAATATAGCAATGTCTCGCTAAACCACCACTTTTCGTGCCACAACCCCAACAGGAAATATAGCAGTGTTTTGGTAAAAAAAAAAGAAAAAAAGACTTATTTTGGGCAACTGTCTCGACAGGAAATGTAGTCATGTCTCTGTAAAAAATGACTGCTTTTCATGCCACTGTCCTGGCAGGAAATATAGCAATGTCTCGCTAAACAACCACTTTTCGTGTCACAACCCCAACAGGAAATATAGCAGTGTCTTGGTAAAAAAAAAAGAAAAAAAAAGACTTATTTTGGGCAACTGTCTCGGCAGGAAATGTAGTCATGTCTCTGTAAAAAACGACTGCTTTTCATGCCACTGTCCTGGCAGGAAATGTAGCTATGTCTCGATAAACAACCACTTTTCATGCCACTATCCCGGCAGGATATGAAGCAATGTCTTGGTAAAAAAAAAAAAGGAAGAAAAAAAGACCGCTTCTCATGCCACAAACTTGGCTGGAAACGCAGCGATGTCTCAGTAAACAACTGCTTTCCATGCCACAACCTCCGCAGGAAATGTAGCAATGTCTTGATAAAAAAAGGCCACTTTTTGGGCCACTGTCTCAGCAGGAAATGTAGTGATGTCTCTGAAAAAATCGATCGTATTTCATGCCACTATCCTGGCAGGAAACACAGCGATGTCTCTGTAAAAACTGACCTCATTTCATGCCACTATCCTGGCAAGAAATGTATTGATGTCTTGATAAACAACTGCTTTTCATGCCACAACCTCAGCAGGAAATATAGCAGTGCCTTGGTAAAAAAATGACCAGTTTTGGGCCACTGTCTTGACAGGAAATGCAGCAATTTCTTCGTCAGAAATGGCCGCTCTTTATGCCACTATCCCGGCAGGAAATATAGCAATGTCTCGGTAAACAACCTCATTTCATGCCATGACCCCGCAGGAAATATAGCAATGTCTTGATTAAAAAAATGGCCGCTTTTTGGGCCACTGTCTCAGCAGGAAATGTAGTGATGTCTCTGTAAAAAAATACCACTGTCTTGGCAGGAAATGCAGCAATATCTCGNGACCGCTTCTCATGCCACAAACTTGGCTGGAAACGCAGCGATGTCTCAGTAAACAACTGCTTTCCATGCCACAACCTCCGCAGGAAATGTAGCAATGTCTTGATAAAAAAAGGCCACTTTTTGGGCCACTGTCTCAGCAGGAAATGTAGTGATGTCTCTGTAAAAAAATACCACTGTCTTGGCAGGAAATGCAGCAATATCTCGGTAAGAAATGACCACTTTTCATGCCACTATCTTGGCAGGAAATGTAGTGATGTCTCAGTCAAAAATCACTGCTTTTCATGCCACGTCCCTGCTGGAAACACAGTGATGGGTCGCTACAGAACACCCACCTTTGGTGCCTAAAAAGCATCTGGAAACATAACATGACTCATTAAATCATAACCAGTTTTGATGTTTTTTGATCTGGAAAAGTCACGAGATGTCACGCTATCAACAAACCCCTTCTCCTCCCAATGACAAAGTCAGATGTTGATATGATACATATGAAACATGTAAATGTAATGTAATCACGGTTTGCAGAAATGTAATACAAAAGAAAATAGGTTGTTTTATTGTAATTTGGGTGAACTGAACTGTTAAACCCTGCAAAATTTTACACACAATATTTCAGCTGCCTACATTATCTTGTATTAGATCAGTTCGGTGTTTGTTAGTGTTTGCCTGCCACACAAATTGACGGTGTAGAAAAAACAGGCATCTCTCCTTATTTTCTTTGTCCAAGAACATTAAAATGTAAAATATTCTCTCCTATTTACAGGGGCCAATTTGTCAGACACCGTTTTTAACTGCTGGACTTTCAAATGTTCTACATTGCAGATGAAGACCTTGCAGAATGATAAATCAAGGCCATGCTCTCAAACTTAAATTATTTGACTCACTGGCTTGGAAACCAGTATTGTCTGCATGGGGCTATTCCTCATTTTTATTGTTTATTATGTTTGAAAATATTGTGTCCTGTCCTTTTATTGCGAAAAAAGAGAACTGAACACTGTTAGTTTTTATACTGCAGCATCATATACTACTTTTATATGGGCTCACATAATTACATTTGTCATTCGGAGACAACTTGGCATGGACTTAGCCATTGATTATGTGTCAGTTTTTGGGTTAATGCGCAAATCCCACTTGGGCTCTAATTTAAACCATGTTCAAACTGGTGTCAGAGCTGTCAACTTCTATTACTTTTTATGGGAACTTAATGAACAGCCTCCAGACAAACAAAGCTCAGTGTTCTCCCAGGCCTTGGTATATAGATTAGAAAGCAGTTTATTTTAATCTTTAGTACTTTTTATAATCCATGTAGCATCAGTTGTGCTGGGAATTTTGGACATAATGCTATTTAGTTGAGCCTGCTTTATGTATATTTAGGTCACAGACTGGTTTTGATGAGTAAAAATTGAAACATATTGTATCTGTAGTCAGCTTAGTTGACCACAGATGCCAAGACAACGTCATCGTCCAGCTTTTTGTGTACAATAATATGTATATTTTTGTTTAAATGGCTGAAAATGGGCTCAAAGATTATTTAAGCAACCAGCCTAAAGTTTCACACAGATATATTTAGATTTTAATGGACTGTTATTTGTGTCATACCCAGGTATCTCCAGTTGAGGGCAGCAATACTGCTGAAAGGGATATAATCTCCTTCAAATAAAGAGGCAGAGGAAGAGGTGGAGGATGGACAATGAAGACGTTTGCTGTAAAAGAAGAAGAATAATGCAACCTTCAGGTGCACCTTGTAAGCCACTAATTTAAGGCTGAGGAGGGCTGTATGCTCAAAGCTTTTGCGAGCAGAAGAAAAACATGATTATTTTTCTTATGTCTGTTGATCATTAAATATATTTATGCTGAATGAAGGAAAAAGGTGTGCAGATATATAACTGGTTAGGACTGCCATGTGGAGTTTGTCTCAAACTGGGAATGAGGAATGCCCATTTGTTACTGACAGATAATATTCCATCATCCTTGATGGCTTCGTTATTTCCCCAGGAAAAATACACTTTTAGAATGTATTTGATGAGACTTCACTTACTGATACAGCTTGACTGTATCTCCTGCTTATGTATGAAACCATGAATGGATATACTGAATGGGCCTACTGGGCACAGGCACAGGGGCCCATGGTGTCAGGGGCCCCTTTGGCCTTCATCTGCAAAATGTCACTCAAAATCAACATGTGTGGACCAGGAGGAGTCTCAAAATGATCACAGAGAGATGTAAAGGAACTGCAAAGAGACACAACATAAATCCAAAAACAGGCAAAACAACCACAGGGAGACACAAAATGACTACAGAGAGACAAACAATGACTACAAAGAGATGCAAAACTACTACAAAAATCAGGCAAAACAACCACAGGGAGACAGAAAATGACTATAAGGAGATGCAAAATGACTAAAAAAAACAGGCAAACAACCACAGAGAGACAAAAAAATGACTGCAAAGAGGCACAAAATGACTACAAAGAGGCACAAAATGACTACAAAGAGATGCAACATGACTACAAAAACAGGCAAAACAACCACAGGGAGACACACAACGACTGCAAAGACTAACAAAGTGCCTACAAATATGGGCAAAACAACCACGAGGAGACACAAAACAACTACAAAGAGACACAAAACAACTACAAAGAGACACACAATGACTACAAAGAGATACAATTTGACTACAAAAACAGACAAAACAACCACAGAGAGGCACGCAACGACTACAAAGACTTACACAGTGCCTACAAATATGAGCAAAAATAACCACAAGGAGACACAAAACTACTACAAAGACACACAAAATGACTACAAAAACAGGCAAAACAACCACAGAGAGACACAAAAAGACTACAGAGATGCAAAACGACTACAAAAACAGACAAAATAACCACAGAGAGAGACAATGAGGCTATGAGATGCAGAATAACTACAAAAACAGGCAAAACAACTACAGAGAGACACACAACAACTGCAAAGACTCACAAAGTGCCTACAAATATGGGCAAAACNCAAAGAGACACAAGCTGAATACAAAGAGATGCAAAACAACTACAAAAACAGACAAAATAACCACACAGAGAGAGAGAGACAAAGAGGCTATGAGATGCAGAATAACTACAAAAACAGGCAAAACAACCACAGAGAGACACAAAAAGACTACAAAGAGATGCAAAATGACTACAAAAACAGGCAAAACAACCACGGAGAGACACAAAAAGACTACACAGAGACACAAAATGACTACAAAGAGATCCAAAATGACTACAAAGAGACACAAACTGAATACAAAGAGATGCAAAACAACTACAAAAACAGACAAAATAACCACACAGAGAGGCAAAACAACTACAAAAACAGACAAAATAACCACACAGAGAGACAAAAAGGCTACAAAGAGATGCAAAACAATTACAAAAACAGGCCAAAGAACCACAGAGACACAAAATGACTATGTAGTGACACAAAATGGTCAAAAATACACAAAATCACCCCAAAACCACAAAAAGATGCATAATGGCGTCAACAAAAAGCAAATAATAACAATAACAAAGGCAAAACCACCACAAAGTTACGTGTCTTGCTCTTATGTGGGAGAGGTGGTGGAGCCTTTTGCATATCTGTGCCCAGGGGCCCATTAATCTTATAATCCGCCCATGTGTGACACAAAGCAAAAATATTTAAGTTTAAGAAATATCCTCACACTGTTTAAACAGACAGTTAAATTCTAAATCAATAAAACCGTAGGAGCTCCCATGGGAGGGTCCTTATCTGGTGCTTCGTTGCGTTTAATATGTTAGACAGCCGTTAAAAGTTCCTATCTATGGTTGGTTCCCACAAACGTGCCTCGAATTTCTATTTTCCCGGCGGTCCCTGAAGGCAGCCGCAGAGGAGGAAGGAACCCTGGCAACGCTGTCACAAAGCTAACGCTAACGTTACCCGTGTAGTGCTGCTAAGCTGCTGATGCATCAGGTTTGTCAACATGCACTTACAAGTCTATCAAGGCTGGGTACCATTTGATCTTTACCTCGTAGCTTCCCCCTAACGCGTGTTAACAAATTCACAATGGAATTTTTTAACGAGCCGAGCTAGCAGACTTTTTCTTCGTCGTAGCCACAGTCAGTCGACCAGCTATCCAGAACGAGCTGTTGTTAGCTTGGTGAATATGGCGATTGTGTCTGGCTCCTGTGCCAGGGTAAACGGGTCTAGAAATGGGCCGTCTGTGTCGGCTACACCCTCCGGATCCGTCGGACAGTCTCAGCCCATGATAGCGGTGTGGGAATGGCAGGATGACCTGGGCTACTGGCGGCCTTACAGCGGCCAGGTGAGCGCCTACATCGAGCGGTGTCTGTCACCGCGGGGCCAGAGAGGAGGAGGACCCGGCTCAACGAGCATCTGCCTCGGACAATCAGACCCCAGCCTGTCGCCTTATCTCATCGACATACCAAGCTTGAAACAGTTTCGGCAGGACACAGGTGAGCCACGACATACTTTATTACTTTAATACATCCACGTTAACCCAACGTTACATTTGTAATCATTTTTTAATGTTGTGCCTCGAATTAAAGTAAAAGCAGTTATCAGGCCAGGCTAACAGAGGACGCTAGCTAGCTAGTTAGCTTTAGCTCACAGGGGCGCTGTTGTTTTGATGAGTGTTTACACAGCTCTAAGCCAAGATTAGCGAACTGCTCAGGATGAAGTTATGAAATTTAGCCTCAGGCGTCTCTGTTACATGCTTTCCTCTTATCAGACGTTAGCTAACTTATCCACATGACCTGTCTACACTGCTGACGCCTGTAACATTAGCATGTTCTGTTGCTTTGAGCTCAGCTGATTCCTGCTAGCTAGTTTGAATGAGGAGCAACAGAGCTTGCAGATTAATGGCAAATAGTTGTTATAAAACACGTACAAATCCCAGTGCTCCTGTAAGTAATGTGAATAAAGAAAAACATTAGCTGAGTAACTGAACTGGCAGCCATTTGAGATAAGCTTGTACCAAAGTAGGGATTATGATGTTTACATTGTTGACATTTATAAATAAGGGTTCTTATCTGTGGGAACTGGGCATTTGTCTTTGTTATGGTGCCACATTGGGATTTTGGCTGAAAATGTGGATTTTGTTTTCCATATAATGCTTGCATGATCAGTTGAAATTATCTTTTTATTCTCAGGAAAGACACGGTCAGTACGTCGGTCCCTGTTTGCCCAGTCCTCAGGCCTCGGCAGTGGTGTCTACTGGGAATGGCTCAACGATGAAGGAGGATGGACTCCATATGAGACACGAACCTCTATCCTTTTGGAGCACAGCTATCAGGCCCGCCAAGGCACGGCAGATTTGGGCCCTCATGGATACAATTACATAGTGGATCTCACATCTCTGGCTCAAGTCAACAAAGCGACGGGCTTCAGACGGCAGGTCCGGCGACAGTGTAACCTCCCCTATCCACTGGCTTCCTCTGGCCCCCCGGCCATCCCCTCGGGCCCTGCCTGCTCCTGCCAGCAGTGCTTGAGCCACAGCAGCACAGGACCCATGCCCAGCCGTTCACGACATTCCTTTTCATCGGGCAGTCTGAACCGGCCCAGTCTTCAAGGGACAGGAAGGGCTGCCGCTGCTCACCCCACTTCTGTCTACTCGCCGTACCCCAGGAGACCCCTCTCTGTGGGGGGAATGTCCTGGGGCAGCCCCTGGCCTCCACCACCCTCTGGTAGTCAGCTGTCTGCACCGCTTCTGACCAGCTCTACCAGCACCAATGGGTTAAGGTTGGTATCTGTTATGTGTATGGGATTGTGATTGTGTTTGCAGTGCAGTCAGTTTGGTGAAACATCAACAGAAAGATGCCCCTATGGATAAATTAGCTGACCGAGGATGTATGCTATGGACCCCTCTCCACCCTTTCCTCCCCTTTCTTCTTTGACTTTCCTGTCAGTCTCCACGTTGACCTATCTTGTAAAACAGGATTTACAAAAAAAAACTGTAACTACAGCCCTGCAGTGGCATGTTTGTTTTGGCTCAGGTCCTGTGACTCTTGTCTGTGTCATCTTCAGCCTGCCTTCTTTTCTGTTCCTAACAGCATAAAACTGCTTTCAAAGAATTGCTTACTTAAGTGTTATAATGGGTACGCAGTTCACCTACAGTTTCTCTTTGCTCTAATTAAGTTTAATTAAGTGTATCGTCAGCCACCGGAAATTAATAATAGGATAGTAAAATGCTGGGTGCTTGCACTGTGGTTAGTGTTATGAACCTCATTTTTCAGTGATTGTTCACACTTCTCAATGATTACTCTGGATGGAGTATCTAGTAAGGACAGATAACAACATTTAATAGAGTTCTACATTTTATGCATATGTATATTTATTTGTTTTGACACAGTGGCAGGTCAGTGTATTTAAAAAAAAAAGAAGTAATTTAACAGCATATGCAAAATGCCACTATGTTCTAATGTGAAAGTGATAAAGCTAAGAAAATGTATTATTTAAAAATAGTGGTTATTTTTCTTACTCCATAGAGCGATTTATAATTATGTTGCAGGTTTCTTTTGACCGTAGGTTAGCTGATATCGAAGGGCTTCTCATTATCAGTGACACATTTCCTCCTATTGTGTGACCAAGTCCTCTTATTTTGGGTAAAACATCCACACAGGGTTTTTTTTTGTTTTGTTTAACTTGTCTTCATTTTGACAGATGGGACAACAGGGTTAGTGCTGAAACAAGAGGGAGATGAGTCGATCAGTCGACTGACAAAAATGTAAATAATTATTTTGATTACTGCTCAACAGTTGTAAATTTTATATATTTGTGCCTTTGACTATTTGTCAGACGTAAAAAGCAACGTGAAGACTCACTTTGAGCTCTCTGAATTTTCGAAGGCATTTTTTCACTATTGCTTCAGGGTGTCTGCAGGTTCTTATAAAGTCTTAAAATATCTTAAATTCAATTGTATAAATATTCGGCCTTAAAAGTCATTAAACAGGCATAAATTTGAATATGTGGTCAAACATTTTGTCTAATTTAATAATCCATCTTTTTATTTCTCTTTGTCGACATGATTCAAGCTCTTGTGCATCAACATAATTTCTGATGTTACAAACCTTTAAACCTACCACTGAAACAAATATGTACCTGTTGGCAAAATGTAAATTAACCTAACTCCCTCTAATAACCATATTCCTACATAAAGCCTACCTCTGCACAGGACCACATTTATTGTATACTATAAAGTTATACTCACCTACATGCTTGAGTAAAAAAAGAGATATTTGTCCAAAATTTAGTCTTAAATTTGGTTAAAAATGATCCAGAAAAGGTCTTAAAAAGCATTAAGTTTAAGTGTCTTTCACCTGTAGACACCCTGTATTTGGCATTTTGTTGACTGAACTGTTAATTGAAAAAATAATAGGGGCTGCGACTAATCATTTTTAAAATTTTTCCATTAATCCGTCAATTATTTTCACGATTAATCGTCTAGTTGTTTGGTGTATAAAATGTCGTTAATTATGAAAAATGTCAGTCAGTGTTTCCCAAAGCCCGAGATGACGTCCTAAAATATTTTGTCCACAACCCAAAGATACTCAGCTTACTGTCACAGAGGATATGAACCAGAAAATCACACTTAATTTATTTATTTTTTTTATTAAAGAAATTATTCAAAGGGATTAATAAATTCTCAAATTATTTGCATTTGCATTCAAACCTAAAAGATCAATCTTTAAATTATTGCAGCTCTTATGAGTATCACAATACTTCAGTCATGATACAGTTTTGTTGTCATTTTAAATGTTCTGCAATATGCTGAGTATTTACATAACATATTTCGTCACATGTTGGATTTATTATTTTAACTGCAAATTATATCCCCAAAGA
The DNA here is from genome assembly GCF_006386435.1 of Epinephelus moara. Lineage (NCBI taxonomy): Eukaryota > Metazoa > Chordata > Actinopteri > Perciformes > Serranidae > Epinephelus > Epinephelus moara. Next base: position 23,137,553 of record NC_065508.1, on the reverse strand, counting down.
AAAACTTTGCCAACATCTGTTTTATCTAATCAAATAAGGTTTTCAGTCAATGTGATTAGAGGACTGAAAAAGCTTCCAAAAGTTTAATTGCATTTGCAATATTAATAATTTATAATAATAAAAAACTTGATGCATGGCGTCCATGAATCAATACAATATTGCAATACTATGCTGTATTGATTTCTTTTCAACCCCGAACTGTTTTTGGTTTACAGCTCTATTATACTTCAGTACTAACAATGTCTCATTTCTTTTCTGTGAAGGCTGTTTTGCACAATGAGCATATTTGTTGGGCGCATATTCATCAATATATTGGATGTTGAGTCACGCTCCATAGTTGCATTATGCTCATGCAGTCAATATTAAGTTGTTGTTAATCAATCTCAGAATGGCCTAGTTATTTACTGGCCTGTCTGAATGTGGTCACTTTTTTCAGCTCCTTAAGTAAAAGGTAAATAAACCCTTGCAGTGAATTCACAGGCAGGTTTTATTTTCTCGTCTTGATGTGGGGCCAAAGCTATTCCTAACGTCAGCATGCTTAAATGTTCTAATCCTGTGAAGTGGATCGGAAACTGAAATCGTTGTTAAGGCTTTGTGTTGTTCTTTCTGCCTGGTTCATTGTTGCTGTTTTTACTGACTGAATGTCCTCTGTCCTTGTTTCCTGTCCTGCAGTGTTCCTTCCATCTCTGTGCAGCTGAATGGATCCACCAGTGTAAGCTCTGCCCTGGCAGGTAAACGGGTCACTGACCATCCATCCTGACTGTTGCCTCTGCTCTATTTTGCACCACGCGTCTGAGTCGGTCGCAGGTTTCATTCAGTATAATGTTTGTGGTTCATGTGCCTTTTCCTCTGCGTTTGTCTTGTGAGTGTCAGTCTGTTCGGGAACAGCATGCCACAAAAAAAAAGCTGGAAGAAGGGGGTTAATAAATAAAAAAAGAACGCACCTCTAACTTGAAGAGAGTGGGGGAAACAATGTCCCTGAAACCATCAGAGAGAGGCTTCCATTCAGCGAGAAACAAAAGTGATATGATCCTGTTTGTTTCAATAGAAAACATGAAAACAGCCTCCACACAGGCTTGTTTTTATTGAGAGCCCACACAAGTTTCCTCGTGCTCTACAAAGAATTTGGCCCTGGATGCAAAAAAAAACATGATTGACTTTAGTTTGAAGTCTTTATCCTGTAAGACAGCTCTCGTCTCATTGGTCCATGCCACTGTGGTTTTTGTAAGTTGGCTCAAAGCTAAAACATAATAGATGGGACAACTAATAACAAAAACAATACACCTACATAAGTGGAATACATTAACTTGGATGATTTGTATTTCACATAACTTGAATGTTGATGTAAAAATATATCAGTGAAACCAATATTTTATAAAATGTTTTATAGAGAGGTGAAGTCCTTCCTCTTCTTGCGGACCACATTTTGCATTAAATATGTAGTTATGAAAGACAAATGATTTTCTTTTATCTTGTTTGAATTGTGCCATGATTTACACACATGGTCATTGTTGATATAAAAGATGTTTTTGCAGGTTAAGAAAGTCAGTTTGTTGTAAAACTATTGAAGTGCAAGACTGTGAAAATACATAATTAGAAAGACTACACAAGTCACATAGGTGACATCGTGGCGTTCTCGTGCTGAAGCTAAGATGCCTGTGTGTTTTGGACTCAAACGAGCAACGAGTCTTGCCCGTTCTTTCACTTCCCGACTGATAAAAAGACTAGCGATGCATGATAATATTGACACGTCATGAGTGTATGTCATTAAAATGAAATTTTTGAATCAGCCGACACGCTGAGAATATCGGTACATCATTGATATCGGCCAATATCGGCTTTAAGATTAATCACAATCAGCCAACATGCTTTTTTTTATTTTAATGTGCGCTTTTCCCCACAGATGTGTGAAGATTTAACGCCATTCATCTCACCGGTATAAAACAGGCCGCAGCGCTACCTTATTAACGACCGTAGTATTGAGAAGCTCCAACATAACCGGCTCTTTCATCTGTAACTGTCACTGTTTTTACGTTTGGGTGTAATTTATTATCGTGCTGCAGCAGCCGCTCCTCCTGCTGTCTGTGGGTCGGGGCTGCTGCGCCACTTTAATGCACACACACGAACACGGTGAAGAGACGCTGCTGTGGAGACAGAAGTGAAGATAACTCGAGCTGGTGACAGCTGCACTTGTTAATGTAAGTGCGCTAAGGGGGCGGACTTTGCCTCTCTGTTCACAAACAGCTCAGGAGTACTTTGAGAGACTTACCCTTTACACACCTTGACCTTACTTTTTGACTCAGCTCTGTATAAAAAGGGACACAACCCTATATTAAGGTTCTCAAATTGAATTTCCCATAATTGTTGTTGAATGTTGTGCTTTTTTAAATCCAAAGATACCTGACGAAAACATTAGTATGTGTATTTTGGCGTATTCCTCTCATTCATTTTTTTTGCATGCGTCCTGTGCCTGATAAATTTGCTTTCAGTTGTTTTTTTGAAGGCCCTTTTGTATCCTCACACATGCTTGTTTGGAGCGTCATGTAGATTCCTGCTCTCCCAGCTCCCCCTCAAAACATATTTGAATTCTTTTCCATAAAAGGAAACATTCAGCTGAAACACAAAGTTTCAGTCAAGAGTGTCTCTTGAAATTAAAAACACCCAAGTGTGCCTCAACTTCCACAGAAACTATAATGCATTTTCTGTTCATGACGCCCAACTCACTAGTGTCAACATAATGCTTTTTTTTGGTCATTTCGTCATGTTTAAATATGACTCAGATCTGACAACGTCAGTTTAAGTCAGGAGAATTTACAGCCCTGCTATGTGATAACATCGTAAAGCTATTTGAAGAGCTAACAGTTATTCAAAGTATGCATATTTATCAGATACATCAGAAGTTCAGTTTCATGGAGAATATTGTATTAGTTCAAGATAATGGGCAACTGAGGTAAAAAAAAAAAGCTAATCTTAATAGATGTATTTAGCGGTGAGATAATGTATGGAGATTTATGCCTTTTCAGTAAATCATGATAATACCATTGACTTAATTTAGATTTTGTATTCTCAGTGCGCCGAGCTCTAACATTTTGGTCACCTTGTTACCGTCTGGGGCTTATTAACACTCATGCAGCTCAGCTTGTTCTCTGTATAACCTAGGACCTGTCCGATGTCGCAGGTGTACTCACATTTCATTTTTTAATATAATGAAGTATTCTATATTTTAAATCATTGCATACAAGGCCATTGTGGTTGTCTTTTAGAATTTCACACATGGAATTTAATTTCCATCTTGTAATGACACACGGTCACGTATATACTGCTTAGACTTTCCCTGTAGTTCTGTAGCTCGTATAGCAGGCGGGCAAGTTGCTCCATTGACATGCAAAGTGAGCTCTCACTCTGTCTTCTTATTTATTTTTTTCCGCTGCACACTTCTCAAATTATAACTCCGTTTCTTGGCTGTGATAAGCTGACTGAATCAATACAATCAGCCTGGAGGAAACTGGTGGACCAGAACCTCATTAGTGCAAAGCACCGTACCATGACTTTGGCGAATCATTTCAAATGGAAGGTCAGTCATGCGGTGTCTTCTTCAAATGTACCGTTTTAATGATCACGAGTCAGTAATGAAAATTAGCAGTTAATCAGCTCCACATTTCATGCACTTTGTTTATTTTGTATTTTCAGTATTAAACCCGTACAATAAATACAACTGCTTCCGCTATTGTTGGAGGTAGAGTTAAAAATGGGAAGAGAAGGTTCAGTATGTGTTTACAAGAGTTCGGTTTTTCATAAACAGGTGTTGAACAACATTAGATGACTAAATCAGCCTTATACAGTGACCGAAAACTGCATATGCTAACATGATTGTTGCACTCCTTGGGGTGTTATTGACTATATTTACATTCACGCTAAAGTTCCATTATTATACTGAATTTCATTTTCATGTAAAGAGCACATTTCATTTGCATATTCTGAATTAGACCTTATTATTATTATTGTGTTCAGAGTATGCATCTCACCTGCAACACACAGCCTGTTGCCTTTTTCCTGTCAGCTCTGTGGGTCGTCACAGATGGGGTAGAGATGCAAAAGAAAAGGCCACATTTCTGCTCGGAAGGAGAAACACACCTACTTTAAAACATAATGAAAGACTGGATATCAACAGGTTTTTTTGAGTATTGACAGAGAAGAAGGTGGTTGAAGGAATGAAAGAGGAAGGCTGCGTTTGCATTTGAACAAGATCGCTACCGGTGAAGGACTTTGAAAAAAATCCTATTTTTACATAAAGAAACAAAATGGCACAAGCGGCTCCAGCTGTTCCACTTTTCTATATTTTGATGTGACAAACGACCATTGATTGTATAAATAATGGATGTAGTAACTGTTACATCACCCATTTGTTTGTGGACTCCTGTTTTGAAGCCCCAAGTTTGGCGATTTGTCCGTCGCCATCTTGGTTTTTTGGAGCCAGAAGTGACCTTATTTGGACGATAAGGATGAGGTGTGGAGGAGTAAGGGGTGGATCTGACTCCCAGACAGCCTGTCACTCAAGCAGCCCTGCCCTTAAATATTCATTGATTTAAGCCTTAATAAAATGTAAATGGGTGAGTTGTATAAAAATTCACCCCTCATACAGTTGCCAGGAATGTTTAAGTTAGCTATAGAGACCAAAACTATTTTTTGTACCACACTTTAAACATGTTTATTTCTGCTGTAAAGTTGGGTATTCTAACATGGGGGTCATGAGGAGTTTGCAGGCGGCCTCAAGTGGCCATTCAAGGAACTGCAGTTTTCAGCACTTACGCACTGGCTTCATTTTTCAGCTGTGGAGGTCGCCTCTAGGTCCAAACCACCAGATTTTCAAACTTTAAAAAGGAGTTAAGGCAAGTTGATCAAAAATGGTTTTGGCCATTCCTGTTGTTTCAAATACTTTAGTAGAGTAAGTAAAAACGCATCTTTAAATTCTGATGGCAAAAAATGGCAACACTCTCTGGACATATTGATAATACCGCATCACAGCTCATCTTTTTACATTTCTCTATCACTCACTGCTACGTCACATTTCGTTGTTTTATTTTGTTTAAGTCTATCCAGTTGCGTCCAGAGGCTTTTGTTTGCCCTTTGCTAATGCCCCTTGGAAATCGAAAAAGAACTGCGAGGTTCCAGCCCGTTGTCACTCCCATGTTGTCAAATTTGTCTGTCAAACACTGACGCAAAAAGGCACCTTTTACGGCGGGATTGACTCGCCTCTAGAGTCAGTCTAGTGGTCGTTCAAGGAACTGCAGTTTTTGGCAAGCTTCGCGTCGGCTTTATTTTCAGCCCCGAGGCTTGCCACTCGTGAACTACAGGTTAGGGCACGTTAATCGGAGTTCGTGCAGCTGCGTGTTAACAGGAATACTATTGGAATATTTACTTTCATTAACCATGTAAACAGCTTTGTAGGAATCTTGTTTTTTTTTTTTCCAGAGTAAGGTCCAAAAACAGGATTTTATTGTGTATGTAATGCAGTCAGTGAGTTTTGCCTCCAATTTTTCAACCTGGAAAATATGGCAGCTACATTGGGAACATTGTCAGGTTTGGGCTTAATGGTCTATTAAAGTAAGCTACTTCAGTTCTCACCTCATCAGTTTGAGGAGAGACACAGGCCATGCATGACTTCACTTCATGTTCAATTTTTCATTTGTGAAGAAAAATTAATGTTCCATTTCCTCTCCTTAGAGGGTACATGGTGTTGCCTTAGAGCAGACGATCGTGCTAAAACTAAGATCTGCAACGCCCAGTCTGCACTGCCAAGCTGTTCCCAAGGATTGTGGTTGTCATCATGTAAACCATTCCTCATAGTCTGCTGATTGATTGGTCTGACTTCCAGCTTCTGGGCACCATCAATTCTCAGTGGATCTTTTCCAGACTCCCGAGATAACTTGTAGTCTTCACTTAGCTCATGAGATTAATGCTAGCTTGACAACAGAAGTCCTGATTGAAAAAACAGCTTCACTCATTAATCAACAAAGAAGAGACAGAAGATTCATAGTCAACAACTAAACCGACGGCCATATGTTAAACATGATCAGTTTGGTTTTAACTTGAAGGTTCTTGATGCTGTGACTGACTCCAGTGTTTTGTGTATGAATGAGCGACACGGTGAAAACATCAGATGCTGCTACATTTCTCATACCTTTGATTTGTTCCTTTCTACTCCTGCATATCTCCACTTGCTCTCACCCCTCACCTGCCCCACTTCTGCCCCGCCCCATCCCGCCTCAACCCAACCCCACCCTACCCCCCGCTCCAGGCATGGCCTCCATTTTGATGTCAGCAGTGGGACTCGGCGTGCACTTCACCACTGCCCCCCTCCCTCAGCAGCAGCTACAGCAGCAGCAGCAGCAGCAGCAGCAGCAGCAGCAGCAACCTGCTCCTTTCTCTCTTCCTCCTCCTCTCCTCCCCCCTGCCAGCAGGCCCAGCAAGCCCCACAGCAGCAGCAGCAGCACCACCACCACCAGTACAGTTAGGAGAGCAAAGAGGCAGCACAGGAGAGGTAGCTACCACGCCACCAGCCCTTCCTCCACCTATTTTTCTCCATTGTTCTCTTTTGCTCCAGTTATCACCACCACAGGCTTGAGGAACATTTCATCCAGCATCCACTCACTCTCACTTGTCTTCATGTGTTCATAGGGTGTGTTAACACTACTCAGCTTAAGTGTTAGTCGGAAATAAAAGTGCTGCTTCTTGTGCAACTGTGAAATAAGAAGATAAGTGTGACCAATGTGCTCTAAAACCAGACCTTTGACTCGTCTGATTCAGCCTCTCTGCTCTCAATATCAGCTTGCCTACCTGCCATAAAATCCTGCTTCTCTTAAATATTTATCAGCTCTCAAAGATGAAACATGCAGCACTTTTTTTCAATACAGTCTTCTAGTTTCTCCAAGACTACCTTAATTAAAAAACGGGAGCCTGGGAAATGTGGAACAGTCCAAACTCTGCTGTGTAAGCACAATGATAGTGAAGAAAACTTCCACCATATGCTGTGGCCTTCACAGCCACCAGATCTCAAAGAAATGTCCCAGGAGCCACTGCTGCACTAAAGAGTGCAACGATTAGTCGATTATTAGTCAGTCAACAGCAAATTAATCGGCAGATATTTAGATAACTAGTCCTTTGGGTCTTTTTTTTTTAACCAAGCAAAAATGCCAAAACAAATGGGCAGATAATGAAAATGATTGCAGCAGTTGCAGCACACGAAGCATCTGGCCTGCTTGAATCAAACAAAAGACATCTTAATGCATTATATTTACTGACAAAGTTGGTGTTTGTTAAAGGGGGTTTGCTTATAGATAAGTTGGACATAAAAAAACCCAAACAAAACAAGCACTTGGATTTGAATTATGAAGCTGCACTTCATCGCCGCCTCTTTATTTCTGCCTGACTTTCTTTTTTCATCTCCGCATTGTCATGACCATAAATTACACCTCCTCCACACTCATTGTCTGCCACTTCTTACTTGAAATTCCTGCTCTTGAAATCAACAGGGGACAGACACACAAAAAAGCAGAAAAAGTGTTGATGCCGAGAAACTTAGCAGCGAATATATTTTTTTCTTTTTTCTCATCCGGGAGAAAATAGCCTCCTAACCTTTCAAAATCTGGAATTAAATGGAGCTGTCTCGTGCGATAAACTCCGAAAAGACATTCGAACATTTAATAAGCTTTCAGAAATTTGCTTCCTAAACAGACTTGACACTCACACGTGTGCGTATGTGGGAGAATATGGTCCATACATGCACTAAGTGTCTGTATCCATCGCTCACGCTGCCCATCACGGTTGCACATGAACATTGAATGTTGATTCTGTCATCATGCATTCAAGTTGTCTCTGTGGCTTGTGTGTTTGCATGTTTTGCATCCTGTCTGTGCACATTTATTTGTATGTAGCAGACACAGAAAGAGGAGAAATCCTTAGCTTATGTGGCCAATGTTCGCTTGAAATTCTAAAAAATTATTTGATGTTGTAAAGAAAATCATTTCCTTTCATCTCAGCAGAGTCTCATCTTTTTGTTCGGCAGGTTGTTGGAGTCACAGTTTTAGTGTCTGGGCCTGTTGCAGCTCATTCATCTCTTTGTGCTTTGTCTTTTATCCCTCTTTTTAGCCTCAGCTCAGAGACCCGAGGAGGTGATTCAGCGCTACATGGAGGTAGTTGGAGGAGTACCAGATGAGGTAAATGTTTCATGGTTAGGTTTTTTTTTCCCTCCTAGATGTCACAGAACTAAAAGAAGGTTTCGGTTCTTAAAATATAGAAATTTCAATGCAGCATTTTGATGGACTGTTCATATGGCTGTTTGCTGTTTCTGGCCTCAAACTGTAATTGTGACACTAAACACTCTGTTCCTGTGTTTCCCTCAGGACTGCATTATCTGCATGGATCAACTGTCCAATCCGTCCGGCTACGAGACACCGTCCGCAGAGGAGGGAGGCCAGAGCATCCTGCCAGACACTGTGGGGAAATTCATCAAATGTGGACACACCCTGCATATGCTCTGCATGCTGGCCATGTACAACAATGGCACAAAGGTACACGCCTGTTAAATGACTGCATGGAAACTGCTGTTTTTATGCCTCTGTGCCAGCGATGGCCGTGACCGCAGGCATTATGTTCATGGGTTGTCCATACGTCCTTCTGTCCCATTCTCATGAACAAGAAATCTCAAGAACACTGAATGGGAATTTCTTTAAATATGGCACCAGGACGAGATGAACGGATTTGACTTCGGTGGTCAAAGGTTTTTGACATGGGTCTGCACTGTCAGAGAAACTTGTCTGGTTCGTGGAGGCATACAAACGCAAAATGTGTGTACATATTGATCTGAGAAGTCTGCCTTGAAGTACCACATTGATGGACTGCACTTGTACAGCGCTTTTCTATTCTTCTGACCGCTCAAAACGCTTTTACACTACGAGACACATTCCCCCATTCACACACTGGTGGCCTGAGGCTACTGTACATGGTGCCACCTGCTACTCAGTAACCATTCACACACACTCACTGATGGACAGCCACCAGGAGCAAATTTGGGGTCAGTATTTTGCCCAAGGATACTTCGACATGCAGACTGGAGGAGCTGGGGATCAAACCTCCAATCTTCTACCTCTGAGACAGCCACCTGTGTGTTCGTAACATTAGCTTTACAAAAGTTAAAGATACAAAACACTTTACTGTTACTGCTAGTTCAGACTATCGCAGTTGTCACTTTCACAGCCAGTGCTACGTTGTGTATGTGGCAAATGTACTGAGGTCAGGTGCATTGTTGGCACATTGCTATTTTTAGGTAGCGAAAAGCAATTGGGTCATTCACCAACAAAAACCTGGTCTAAAGTCAGAGTGATGCATTTTTTTCCCGTAGTTTGAATAACATATTATTCAGGTAGTAAGATGCACGCGCGTACACTATGCTTGTTACATACACAGGGACACACGGATGGATTGCAAGTGGGTGAAGTGAGAGAGAAAAACTGCCCTGTAAACAGCCTGCACCTGGCTTTTAAAGGGAATGGGAGGTGACACTGGTTGAATCCACATTAGGCCCTGAACAAAATCTTGTAGCTACAGTACACAATCCATTGACTACCTAACCATAGATACTCCATATATACACACTTAACAAGGCAGAACTACTTTCAGGTACAGAGCATCTTGTGTATTCCTAACTGAAATCACAGTCAAGCATCTAAAATATATTGGTGTGCTTTAAAAAATGGTTGATGATAGTGTTAAGTATGTTTTAATGTGTGGAATGGTCCTTTAAAATGTGTGGCAATAGACTGTTTTCCTGCTCACAATATGTTCTAGTGTTTCATTGCTTTTTATTTGAGGTGTAGTGTATAAACTGAATACCAAATAACTCAATCATACATACAAGTGACGAAGCACTGGTTGATGAGACCAGAGGCGTCGAGACTTGTTGAGGGAAGGGAACACAAAACAAAAGTCTCATCAGTGGATCGATGAGTATTTGATCAGCGCCTAACCTGGTTTATATCGATCGTTTAAAAGGCTCTCTGGTCGTGTTTTCCCCTCAGGACGGCAGTCTGCAGTGCCCCTCGTGTAAGACAATCTACGGAGAGAAGACCGGCACACAGCCCAAAGGCAAAATGGAAATTTACAGCATCGCCCAGTCGCTGCCAGGCCACCCAGACTGTGGCACCATCCAGATCATCTACAGCATACCACCTGGCATACAGGTACGTCTGCACACTGAGCTACCACTCTGCCAAGAATGCAAAGTAAATCCAGCCATGCATTTTGATTTTTCCCTCCAGTCTTTTATTTTCTACCAGAGCTGCAAAATCAGAGCATAAAAATTGGGTTTTTAGCACGAAAGACACCATGATTTCTCCTCCTGAACCAAACTTAAGAATTGAAAAATTAGGGAGTTATAGTCAAGGGCTTGACAGATATGTATTGACATTATCAGATATTCTATTTGAATGGAGAGAGTACTGGCTGCTACAGAGAGTGTTGCATTATGGCTTGTTTGGAGCCTTTAACGGTAACTTCAGCATTTTTCTCTGCAATGTTCTAAAATGGTTTTGCCTAGTTGTGAATCTTTGGTCTGAACTGGGCCTCAAGCCGCCCACACATGATCAGTGGCTAAACTGTGCCACAGTTTTCCTGTGAGGACAGCAGTGGCCCCAGACTAGACAGAGGCGCTACCCTTGGCGTGGTGTACTGCTCGAAATTGCCACGGAGCACTGCTGTCAGAGTTCAGATTATTTAAACTTCGACCCAGGTTGCCGTTGACCTTTCAAAGCGCATGGCAGCGAGATAACAGCTGTGTGTGACATCGCCAGAAGCAACAAGCAGGGGAGATGGAGAGTAATGGAAGAAAAACTCATCCAGAGCTCTGTATAAAATCATATCACGATCTCGCTAGGTAAAGTAATGCATAGTGAAATGTCAGCAGTCAGACGGGACGACCAGGTTTGTGAATAGCTTATAGTTTATGAACTGAGCTAAATCCAAAGCTGAGGTTAGCTTGTGCACTTTTTGATGAAGTGTATCTGCGCCATGCTCTGCGCCCTCCCTCACGGAGAGTGAAGAGCACATTTCTTATCACCTGAAGGCAGCTTAAATGTGTGATTTACATTATGGAAGTATTTCATGTATCACTTTTATGAGAGAAAAGACTTTGAGGACGATGACTCTACTCTTTGGACTGATCTCAGGGAAACTTATGAAATGACTGCAGGGGAAAGTGCAGTCTGGACCGAAGCTCGTTCAGTGAGGTTTCCAAATAAGTATTTTAACAGATTGATGTTCAGGCTCGACTGTGGGAGAGCACTCTCCTCTGTCCTATTGTGTGTGGCTCACAGTGACACCCTCCTTTGTTACAAGACTTTGTTTGTCTTGTGGGAAAACCTTAATTTCTTTCCGTGTCCTGCTGTAACCATGCGTGCGGATAAATTGCAGCGCATGTATCAGCGATCTAAAGTTACAAGAACGTGAATTAGATTTGTATTGAGCTGTTTGTCTACAGTTATCTCCAAAACACAGTTATTAGATTATTGTATTGTTCCAACTGATCTCTGCTATTAAATGTAATGTCTCTCCATTCATCAATTGGTTCTTGTCCTCCTCCTCCTCCTCCTCCTCCTCCTCCTCCTCCTCCTCCACCACCACCAGGGCCCGGAGCATCCCAACCCAGGACAGCCGTACACATGTAGAGGCTTCCCTCGCTTCTGTTTTCTACCGGACAACGACAAGGGCAGGAAGGTAAAAAGCAGCACATCCCACAGCTGGGACCGACTCCACACCACAGACGCCTGTATGCAGTGTAAACACGTATCCATACCCTACCACACGTACAAACAATCAATATCTTCAGTTACATCATCACTGGAGAACCAGAGTGGAGCCAACATGACACATGAGGTGCACACAGTTCGATACCACAAACACAGGACTCCATCAGGACTGGAGTGTTTCACTGTGATTAAATTAGGAACATTTTGTGCGCATTATAAAGTTGTGTTGTTTCCATGGTGAATTAGTAGCTCATTTCCTGCTCGCTGGCAACTGCGGCCGAACACTTTAGCTTCTATAAATAATCTCCGATGTAATTCAGTAATGGAAAATTGGATTAGTTTATCTGCGCCCGTGCCTCAGACTCACTTCCTTCATCAGAGTCCCTGGTGTGAGGATATTCCGCGGAGAACACGGATTTGAGAACGGACACACAGCTCGTCCCGCAGTGTGGTAAACAGTTTATAAAACACCCTTCACTTCCATCAATTAGGGAGCCTAACTGTCATGAATACCTGAAGTCACATAAAGCCATAGAAATAGAATGAGAGTAGAATGGACTTTCCCATTCAAAGGATGGTCAGAGCAGCGGCCATTTTTATAGCAATCATTGTAGGCGGCTAATTGCTATATAAATTTATATTTATACAAACCGACTTGTGGCCACAAACTCACTGTAGTGAGCAGTACCGACTAAACATGCAGTGGAGTAGTAATGCTGGGTTCACACTACATGATATCAGCCCGATTATGGCCCGACACAGCGACGTATGGTGTCGGCTCGGAACGTGAACAACAGTGAGTGTCGTACGCGATAATCCTTTGTTTCATCTCGTGTAGCGTGTCATAGTAGACGACAACCGATGCCACGTCCGGGACACCTCACGACAGCTGTCACTGTGCTCTTCATGCACAGCAACGCAACAAGTGCAACTGTCGTCAACTCCAACTCTCTGCCGTCTGCCTGTCTCTCCACTCCATGTGTGTGCGCAGCAAAACACCACACACCATAAACAACAGTAAAATGCAGTAAAAGACTGTTTTGTTATTTACCTAAATTTTGTGCACTTCTTTATATTGCTTAGCTTGTCTGTCATCTATGGTCCATGGTGTTTTAGGGCGGACACTCAGAAAGCCACCTCAAGTGCAAGAAAAGCCAAATGGGCAATAAGAGTAATTTATTATTGCAATCTGGGCAAAACATGTACAGACGATGGAAATAAACACTCACTGGAATACAGTTCATTCAGGTAACTCAGGCAGGGGCTACATGGAAGGAACAAACACCAGAGAATACTCTCGTACAGGAAAAGAGAAATTCTCTCGAGACAGCGATAAGGCCAAAATATCAAAGAGAGGGTTTGTTATTTTATACTTTATTTTGTAAAACCATTAAGAAACAGCTTGGATGCAGGGAATGTTTCTTGACGCATCACAGAGCTGTTCATTTGATTGATTTTAACAGCTTTAATGTACTTTAAGTGTGCACTGAGCAGCTGTATCATCTAGGAGAATAGACGTATCAGATTGAGACTCGGTATCGACAGACACTCAATATGGACTCAGGCAAAAAAACATGGTTGGGACATTCTTAATTAGGGCTGCAGCTAACAATTATTTTCTTGACAAGCTCTTGACAGTTTCCTGACAGTGTCCAGTAGCATTCAGTCCGCACAGGAAGTCACAGAAACACTCACATCCTGTAAGATCTGATGTCGATTTATTAAAATGTTATCAGACTCATATACCGCCTCGCTTTCGTGAGATTACCGTTGTCCACTTTTGTACGATGTCATAGAGAGTCAGGGTGAAGTCGGACACAAATCCAACCTGTATGAATTATGCCAGTGATCGAATCTGCACAGGCCTGACTCATCTTTGAACGACCCTGTTGTCTTCAGATGGCTTGTTTTGTCTAGACTATACTGTCATATAGACAAAGAGAACCAGTGAATGGTCACGTGTGAGAGGCTGGAACCAGAGAATGATTTTGCTTTGTGTTGATTTACAGATTGATTTATTGTTTCCACTCTAAAGTATACGCATTAGTGCTTTGTGGGTTTTGAAATCGAGCTCTCTAATGTTCGCTCCATGTCTCATTAAAAAGGTTCTGGAGCTGCTGAAGGTGGCGTGGATGCGACGCCTCATCTTCACCGTGGGAACGTCCAGCACCACGGGGGAGCCCGACACAGTGGTGTGGAACGGCATCCACCACAAAACCGAGATGATGTCCAACCTGTCGGGCCACGGCTACCCCGACCCAAACTATCTGGACAATGTTCTGTCTGAGCTGGCCTCTCAGGGCGTGACAGAGGACTGCTTCAAACCTCTGGGTGGCTGCAGCAGCAGCAGCAGCTAGGTCACAGCTCCGAGCTTCACACACTTCCACTCACTGCTGAGTTAAAACCCACCTCTGCGGCCAGGTGGACCTCCTGCAACCTCCTGTCTGTTCTTAAGTTCGTTCAAACCTCATGGAGTGAGCAGAAGGGGGAGAAGTGAGCTGAGAAAAGGTCTCGAAGCGTCTCTGGAAGAATGCAGAGTGGAGGGCTTGCTGATAACGGTTTACGCTGCACTACATTCCTGCTCATCACAAATTCCCAGAGTCTGAACTCAGAGAAAACTGGAGCCACTTTTTTCAAACCTCCACAAACTGGAAATTGTGTTTTTACTTTGTTTTGTTTTCCTCCATCATGAGCCTCATTTGTATCCCCTTGTCCAGTTACCATGAGACTGGCAGCTCACACTGGGGATAAAAATCTCTCTCATTAAGCACTTTAGTTCTGACAGTGCGTTTAGCTGACAGCGTGTGATTTCCCGGTAAAGGGCGGCGAACTTGTTTTCAAATTGGGAAGTTATGCAATTTAGGTGTTTCTGCTGAAAACCTTTGTGTTTGACACAAAGTCACACTGAACCTTCTCGTAGCAAAGTGAGTATATATTAGCCTATTGGATGAGAAGAGGCAATACTTAACTGATGTAAATAAAACAGACAAAAAAAGTGAATGAAAAAAATAATGTAAAAACAAACAGGTTGTGTCCACAGACGCCAGTCGAGGAGATAAAGTTGTTTTTACATTTAACACTACTTCTGATTTGACCATCTGTTGTTATATTTTAACCTAATTTGATAAGCAGATGTCTGACGCACTCACATGGTGATTTGTCATGTTATAACTTTGCAGTAACTGTGCCCCCGGGCGCTCTGCAGCCATTGTTTTTGTCACTTAGTATGTTAAAGTTTGTGTGAAGGGACAAGGTTACCATCGTATATAGCTCGACGACCTCAATCCTTTTGTCCAAACAGATGGGACGGACCGAAGAGATATTAAAGAAGAAGAAGAAAAAAAAAAGAAAAAGCTCCGGTTAAGAACATTTTACAGTGTGACAATCAAGGTCATCGAACTCGTCTTGATTAAACAAGACACGTGAAGCCGCGGCGAGCATGTTAATGTTCCCGCCGGCTGCAAACTCACCTCCTGTATCCACATGCATTATTCTGCTCACAGTACTGCAGTACAGATGCTGAACTGAGTCTTGACATGTATACAAGCAAAACTGAAAAAAAGTCTCTGCAATAAAGAAATAAGGCAAAATGAATCCCGTGTCTGACCTGAGTTTTGTACGAGCGATACAGCAAGTTTTCTTTATTTTAGAGTTTTTATTTTTCTAAAGAAAGGCCTTGAGTTAATAAAGGTGCTGATCTACTTCCAACAATGCTGAAATTTATTTATTTAACCAGGAAGTCCCGTTGAGATTGAAAGTCTCTTTTGCAAGAGAGACCAGAGGCCTGTACTACGAAGTAGGATTTGAAGTCATGATAATGTTACAGCCAACGGACAAACTGAATCTAAAAAAGATGTTCACCAGTAAGCTCAGAGTATGTACTGTATGATCTGAGGTGTACAGTACTTACATACATATGTTGAAAAAACGATGCTGCAGCCATAAACTCCATCACTACCTGTCTTTTGGCAATAAGTAAATGGATGAGCAATAATTTGTTAAAGTCAAATGAAGACAAAACTGAAATCCTGCTTGTCGGGCCTAAAACAAAAAGAGAAATGCTGCTTAATAATCTGGGGATTTTAAACCTCAGAGATGACACGTCTTGGTGCGATCCTAGATTCAGATCTAAGCGTCAAGTCCCAAATTAACAAGATAATGAAAACATAATTTTCCCACCTCAGAAACATAGCTAAGGTACGACCATTTCTAAATGAAAAAAGATGTTGAGAAATTGATTCATGCCTTTATTTCAAGCCGACTACTGTAACGCACTTTTTACTGGCCTCCCAAAAAACACCACAGAGAGACTTCAGCTGACTGAAAACTCTGCAGCTCAGCTATGAACCAGAACCAAGAGGAGAGAGCACATCAGGCCAGTCTGAGCTGCTCTCCACTGACTTCCTGTTACATTTAGAATTGATTTTAAGCTCCTCCTCCTTGTACACAAAGCCCTACATGGGCTGGGACCGAGCTACATCGCTGACTCCCTTGTTAACAATTTGCCTCCTTGAACACTACAATCATCTGCTGCTGGTTTATTGGAGGTTCCCAGTAACAGCCGGAAGAAGATCAGGGATGCAGCCTTTGTCAGTTACACAAAGCTATGGAACACACTACCTATAGATATCAGAGAAGCTAGCTTGCTAAATGTTTTTAAAAGAGAGCTAAAAACGTATCTGTTCACTTTAGACTTTAACTAGCTCTGACTTCCTGATACAGGTATGAAACTCTTTCCATTTAAGCTTCACATTGCTGCAATTCTTAAAATCTTACCTGAGTTTATGATTTATAGTTTTACAACTCTATAATTTGCTCAGGAATGACCCGAGGAACTTTACAAAGAGCTCAAGGTGTCGACCTGGCCTCTAAAATCCAGACCCCATCCAACTGAGCATCTGTGGGACTTGCTGGTACCTCACCTTGCACCCCACAGGACTCAAAGGATTCGCCGCCAGCGCCTCTGGTGCCAGACACCACAGGACACCACCAGAGGTCCAGTGTCCATGCCTGAAGTCAAGTCTGATCCACGAGGCATGGACACAGGGTCTCTGGGGTACCAGCATGTTCCACAGACGTTCAACTGGATTGAGATTTGAGTTATTTGGAGCCCAGGTCGATGTCTTGAGCTCTTTGTCACGGTCCTCGGATCATTCCTGAACAGTCTTTGCAGTGTGGCATGGTGAACTGTCCTCCTTAGTCATGAGTTCGAGGTCCCACAGTTTAATACTTTCAGCGTCATACTTGTGTTTGGCCGTGTCGTCGAGTTAGTTTGCCGTCTCTGTCAAGTAGCTGTCCCTCAGTCAGTAACTCTACAACAGGAAATGTCACTTAAAATGGAAGCTCTGTGCCGGAAATTCACTGTATTTCAAAACAAAGTGTGTGATTATCTGTGATTATCTTCGGCACTCAGCCTGCAAAATAAAGTGAATCAACATGTCAACACACACCGTACCACAGAGCCTTTAAGTCCAAACAAAAGACATACTTTCTAGTACAACAGCGCATGAAGCACCTTTAAAAACAGAGTTCACAAAGTGCTTTGACAAACAAAGCAAAGCAGTAGCAAAAAACCCCAAAGGAAATATAACAGTAGAAAGCCAAACAGTGATGTTGAAACCAAAGCAGGACACAATGAAGGTACAATGTAGACAAAACTGAGTGTTGTTTTACTCACCTGTCTGTGGAAGACTTAAAAACTCACAAAATATCTCTAGTCCACAATCTGCTCCAGATTCAGCTTCTCTGCTTATTCATCCCCAGTGTAACCAGTCCACTCAGCCTCTCTGTCCCACTGTGGTCGTCAAATTAACAGTCTCAAACAGCAGGAAGCCCTCACACACCAGGGCAGTGCATGGCGCTGCTGTTATGAGTTTAATTTGGGTCAAGTCATTGCATTAAATCAATGATTCGTAGACCTTCTTCATTGCAGCCATTTTGACTTGACAGCAGGACAAACACAGGTGAAACTAATGACACTAATTGGTGTTGACTCTTCTAGCTATCCAATCAAACTTCACCACCATCTCTATCAGCCAATCAGGACACTACTCTCCACACCCTCCTCCACCCTGCTCACCTGCAGCCATTGTATCCAGAGTCCAGACCCGTTCCCCTACCCAGCCACATCATCAGCACTTCTCCATCTTCACCAGCGTCTAAGGGTTCTCTATTCGACTATGGATTCATCACAGCACCTTAGATATTTACCATCTCGATGGGGTCTAATCTCCAAAGACTTTTCATATTTTTCATACTTATGTGCACGAGTTCAGTTTCAGCATTCAAAAAGCCAGCAGCACCCTGAAACGAGCTCACTTCAGTGGAATACAGTCACATATAATGTCCTCAGTTACACCTGTGCTTTTCCTACTGCAGGGTTCCTACAACTAAAGGTAAGTTTTAATACTTTAGACCCCCTTTGCCTTCAGACCTGCCTTAATTCTTGGTGTCATAGATTCAACAAGGTGCTGGAAACATTCCTCAGAGATTGTGGTCCATATTGACATGATGACATCACACAGTTGCTGCAGATTTGTCAGCTGCACATCCATGATGTGAATCTCCCGTTCCACCACATCCCAAAGGTGCTCTATTGGACTGAGATCTGGTGACTGTGGAGGCCATTGGAGTACAGTGAACTCATTGTCATGTTTGAGATGATGTGAGCTTTGTGACATGGTGCGTTATCCTGCTGGAAGTAGCCATCAGAAGATGGGTACACTGTGGTCATAAAGGGATGGACACGGTCAGCAACAATACTCAGGTAGGCTGTGGTGTTTAAACCATGCTCAGTTGGTACTAAGAAAATCTCCCCCACACCATTACACCACCAGCAGCAGCCTGAAGCGTTGATACAAGGCAGGATGGATCCATGCTTCCATCTGAATGTGGTTTTTCCAATCTTCTATTGTCCAGTTTTGGTGAGAAAACCCGTGTGAATTGTAGCCTCAGTTTCCTGTTGTTAGCTGACAGGAGTGGCACCTGGTGTGGTCTTCTGCTGCTGTAGCCCATCTGCTTCAAGGTTGGACAAGGTGTTGTTGCTTCAGAGATGGTCTTCTGCACACCTTGGTTGGAACCAGTGCTTATTTGACTTCCTGTTGCCTTTCTATCATCTTGAACCAGTCTGGCCATTCTCCTCTGACCTCTGGCATCAACAAGGCATTTTGGCTCACTGGATATTTTCTCTTTTTGGGACCATCCTCTGTAAACCCTAGAGATGGTTGTGTGTGAAAATCCCAGTAAATACTCAGACCAGCCCGTCTGGCACCAACAACCATGCCACGTTCAAAGTCACTTTTAATCACCTTTCTTCTCCATTCTCATGCTCGGTTTGAACTTCAGCAGGCCAACTTCATGTCCTAAAGTCTAAATGCATTGAGTTGCTATACAATAAACACAAACAACAAAATGAAAGTGCAAGGCAACACATTTTATTTCAAAGGCCTAATTGGCGTTAAGGTACAGCATATTAAATATCGTTAGTCCAGAGACAGTCATTGCAGAATAACATACCATTCTTTCCTTTACATGATACATTCAGGCTGACTTTAAATGAGATATTTTACATGTTGTTAATGTGGTGCTAACAAAGAAAGGCTGTTTACTGAAGGTCTTGTGTTTACCGCAGGTACTTCCTGTCGCCCGCGCGAGCAGAGGTTCTACCTGTCAGGCAAACGTCGAGTCCGTTTCGTCTCCTGTAATTTCTGATGGCTTGCGGTCGCCACAGCGCCCAATTAAGACACTTCACTGCTGCTGTTTAATTTGATTTCAGCGGTTACCTGTGGTTACTGAGTGACTAGTAGCATCTGCGTTAGCGTTGTGGTAGTTCCTCGAGGAGCTGTATAACAGAATAATGTATTTTACATCCCTGCACATAATGTTATATTTCAATAAATATAATAAATAAAAAGTACAAATATCTGAATATTATGGAACCAGATCGTTATCAAAGACATTTTTTTGTCAGTAATACATTGCAACCAAATGCTGGATACAACAACATGACTCAGTGGATGGACACGTCAGAAATGCAAGGGCAAATAACATGACTTCAGTAATGTCTTCAGAAACAATATTACCGTCATGATCAGCTTCAGAAGGAAAATAAAAAGTGACGTCTGTCCTGCCGGCGCTGTGAGGAGGTGGGAGACAGAGAACAAGCTTTTTGCCCTGCGACATTTTTGATCCACATACATTCTGTTGTTCCTCAACACTCAGGACATCATTCACAGAGTCACACCTTCAGCTCTCTATACTCAGTCTGGAGAGATCGTTTAGTCGTAGCACTCTGACAAAGTGTTAGTGTCGCATGTGGAGTCAAGAGTCATGAATATCACTTTGACACACTCCGCCTTTTATCCCTTTGCTGCAGTCCAGGTTCGTCCTTCAGTAATTGACTTTCCCGGGAACCTGCACATTCACTCCGCTGTAGTCCACCATGTACATGGGCCACTGCTGCAGGCACACACACACAGACACACACACAGACACAATGATAGAGGAAAGTCAGTCGTAACAGTGGAGAAAATGCTTTCATTTGTACAAAGAGGTTGTTGACCTTGCCTCAAAACTTAATATTCGGCTTCAGTAGTTACAGTTAAACACACGGTCCTATCGACCTGGAGATTCTCACTCAGAAGTGAAATGAGATAACAGCTTCAAGCAACACTGGACTGCACATTTTGAGGGAAGCATCAGTGAAGTGTTTAAGGAGATGTCTGGAGTTATCCTGTAGTTTTTTCTTCAGGGGGTCTACAGGTAACAGACACTTAAATGTGATGCTTTTTAAGACCTTTTGAAGGTTAACTTTTGCCAACAGACAAGTGCAAGTTTAAAGTAAAAAGACAATTTCTGAGGTTCAGTGGTTTAAAGATTTCGAACATCAGAAATTAAAAGATGGATAAATGAAATTAGATAAAATGTTTTTGGAAATGAGACCTCACAAATCCAAATTTAAGACTGTTTAATGACTTTTATTTATACAATTGATTTTCAGACTTTTGAAGGACCTGCAGACACCCTGTTCTTATTGTCAACAAATTCCCTGAAAGGCCAAAATCCAACGCTGAGTTAATCTGTCTCTCGATACTGTTGGTTCCTATTGACTACACGAATCTTAGGGCCCTGACACACCAGACCACAGGTCGGCTGCTGGTCAATGTTGGGCCATCGGAGTGTCTGTTGCCCTTGTTGATGCAGTGTGTCCCCCACCGTTGCCTCTCATCAGCCCCTGTCTGGTTTTTTTTTGGCTGATTGAGCATGTTGAATCAGCATCAGTGATGGTGGAGCCTGTTGGTGATTGATTGGCAGTTCAGCTCAGCGCAAGAGAAGAGAAACGCAAGTGAGGAATGTAAATGAATGAACGAGCTTAAGTCAAGAGGGAGTGAGACTAAAACAAACTTGTTACATGAGGAGAGATTATTTTTCCTTAGCCATTGTGCTCTTCAGCAGAAACGTTTCCTGATGGTTTTTGTCATTGTTCACTGGCGCACGGTAAATATGCTCTGTTCTTTGAACACTTTTATTGTTATTGTGCTAACTGGCTAACTAGCGTCAAGACGGTCTTCTGGTTTCCCTTTCTGAATGATGAATACAGACTACCGCTAACACTCAGCAACTCACACCCAAACAACCTAGATTGAAAAACAGCACTACAGGTACGAGGGACACACATTATATTACATCAATCACTGGTTCATCATTTTCCAAACTCACCATGACTGGAATCTGATTGGTTGATATCCCCAGGTCAGAGGAGGCAGGGACTCGGTTGCTCTCCTGGACTCTCTTGCGCTTTCGTCGATTGGTGGATGCGTCTGTTCCTACTGGAGACACATAACGGTTTTTGCTTCCATGTGGCTTCAAAGCACTGAGCTCTATTTCTACTAGCATGAGGAATTATACAACACCTACCTGTGTTACAAGCTTGGCTACAGATTTCTGCAAAAGGTCTGTGTGAGAGAGAAAAATCACGGCAAAAACAATGAGGTAATTCACATTCGAGCACTGTTCAGACTGAACTCATTTCATACCTAAAATTCTGCTTGAGGTAAGTCTTTGCCTCCATTCTTTCATCACAGCTTAACTGCTTCAATGTCAAAATATTGTTCACTATTTCATATTATTTACATTTGCTGCTGAGGGAGATTTATTCTCTGACATCTCAGAGGCTGGATTTAAATCCCAAGCATAAATAAACCATAATGAGCTTAACTACCAGGAGGCGAAACCCTAAATTTGCACTGGAATATACAACGTGGTGACAGCGAGCAGGCTGCTGAATATTCAGGTGTCTCAACACTCACTGTAGCTGGCTCTTGATGTTGAATGTTATTTTATCTGCGGCTTGAAGGATTTTCTCCAGGCACACGATGTCGTAGGTGTTGGGGTTTCGGAAGGGGATGTCATCTGGAAGGCCACTAACTTCTACAGACTCTGGACTGCCTCGGATTAGCTTGTATGGGACCACGACGGAGCGGTCTAAGCCCAGAGCCTCACCTGAACACACAGCATGACAATGTGATCAAAAACACAAAGCAAGGCAGAAATTAAGCTTTTTGGTCAGCTGCAAAGAGCTGCTGACAGGAGGACAAAAAGGCTTCATGCTGCTTGTTTTTACCAACAGTTCTACAACAAAAATACATGCAAATGTTCTTCTAAATAAAATGTAAACGCAGGTCTTCATCTGAAAAACTAGTTTATGAAATTGGTCCAGTACTGAGGAAGAGGGCTGCAATGTAACAACTCTGAACATGTTCACACTGTCAATTTATGTCCACTACAGGTGTTTGTTTTGCCACTTAAGTGTCAGACAACATTATGGAAATTTAACCGAAAACAGACAAGAATTTGCAACTGCCAAACACACCAGATTCCACTTTGGGTGCTTTCACACCTGCTCTGTTTGGTTCGGTTAAATCGAACTCAAGTGCAGTGCCATTACAAACGAACTCTGGTGCGGTTCGTTTGTGGTGAGAACGTGTTCCAACCTCAGTCTGAACCAACTGCAGTCACATGACACATTGTTTGGGTTAAACATGAGCATGTTACAGTCCTGGAGGATTATTAATGTGCACCTCCTCCTGTACTGCCTTAATATGCACATTCAGCACATCCAATGCATCAAAACATTGTTTTCTAGTTGGAGCCGCGCCTCGTTTTCAAACTGTATGGTTTGACTAAAATGAACAATGACAGCAATATAGTCCACGATGAGCAGCGCTAAAATCAACCTGCGTAGTTGTCCCTCCATTGTGACATTAGAAAGTGTCACATTTATCTTGCAAGTGTACTCTTCTTCAATGTTTTGTTTACTTCCTGGATTTTTCCCACATGGAAATTCTGACCAATCAAGAGCAGCTTTCTCACTCAAGGCATTTGATCTGGTCCGCTTGTAAATGCTGCCGTGAGAACATGAACCAACTCTAGGCAATTATGCAGCTTTGTGACAAAATTAGTCAAAAAATTAACTCTTGGTCTGAAAGCACCCTTAAATTAAGAGTAATTTTAGCATGGGGTGAACCAGCATATTTTCACTTCTAACTGGGTGAATTAAGGGTTTATTCGAACCAAACCGGAGTTGGTGACTGCTGGAACGATGGAAAGACAAATCGAGATGTTTTTATGAGTTCTATTTGGTTTCTGTTTACTTGAATTCAGTGTGTTTTATGATGACAAAATTACTGTTTATGTACATGTAGTCTGGTGGGTTTTACTATAACAATTTTGAGACTGTTTCTGGTTAAACAAAACGGATCTTGTTCTTAAATAAAAAGGTGTATCTCTGTAGGGATCCTTTCCATAAACTGTCAAACACTGATAATAATCTGAGCCTGTCAGTGGTGAAAACAAGCACTTTTAGTGGACGTAATTGACAGTGTGAAGATGCCCCTAATGGTTACATCGCAGCTTGGACCAATTTCATTAAATGTTGTTGCCATTAGTCACTTACATTTGACTGATGGTTGGGCACTCGACACTTTTAATAAGTGTCACTCACCAGAAATGACGGATTTTCATCAGAAAAAAGCTGCTTGACACTTCTGTCATGCACCTGGAGAATTTTGTTATGTCGCGGACTTGTCATACAGACCAGAATAGAAGTCTTGTACCAGTACAATGAAATTTTTAGAAACACAAACAAGTGACAACCCAGAAAAATACCTCAATCACATCACCAATAACTAAAAATAAAATAAATAATCAATAAAGGCTCTTGCAGTCTGTTTCGTAGTGTCACTCACATCACCATGGAGATAGCAGTTTTTAATCCACATCGACTCCGACCTGCGTTCAGTGTCTCCGTCAACACAAGCAGCCGTCGTCTGTCTTAACCAGGCTGACTGACAGCAGACATTTACTGAACCAAAATGTTGTTTCTGTCAGCGCCACTGGAAGAAATTAACAGTGCTTCTATCGATTGATCAATTGATTGTTTTAAATTCCCAGCCCACTACAGCGAGTGAGGGGAATCTGCCGCTCACAGACAGACTGGCAGCAGCCGAATCGATGAATACACAGTTAATTAGAAAAATTTAAAACACACATATACAGCTGGATATCTGTGTGATTTAAACAGCTGTCTGTGCAGATTACACTTCACTTGATGCGACAGACTCGGACTCTGGTTACCATGGAGACAATATAAAGCCTTTCAGTGAAGCAGATATTAAAAACGATGTGCGGCTGTTAAATTTCTTTCGGATGACATTTAACAGAGGTGTCGGGTGCCCAACCATTAATCCGGCTTTAGACGCATGAACACGGGAAGATAGGGTCCATTTTGAAAAATACCAAATTTACCATTTAAGTAATTCAGGGAAGCCAACAGTAGCTATTGATCACATGTAAATGACCATGCAGAAGGAAAATGATACAACTGTTTAGTGCAAACATACAACAACATTCAGCCCATTGTTCTTAGTCATTGAAAGTCAAATATTCACTGTAACAAAAACTCAAGTTGACGTATCACACAAGAATCAAAGTCTACTTACCATATTTCTTGTTGAACAGTTCCTTGACTTGCTCTCGAAGGACTACTTTCTCCCCCATGCGGTTAATATCGTCATCATCTGTCAGGTGGGGAGAATCAAGTTAATGACAACTTTTAAAATAAAGTTCCTGATGACGCATCAACAGGAAAATGTCTACTGTAAAGCATTTTCTACTCACCACTTATTGAGGCGTAGGCCTTCTTTAGTAAAGTGACGCGTCGAGGTGCTGATTAAAATGATACATTGTATATTATTATTAATATGACATAACATTAGACATTGTGATTATTTATTCAGATTTTTTGATTAAAAACCAAACGGTGTCATTACCTGGTTTTGGAATGAGTCCTTGAAAAGGTCTGCAAAGAACAAAGTGATGAGTCATCCTTCAATCATGTTAAAGATTTAACAGATAAAACAAACATTTAAATACATTTCAGCGGGAATAAATTAAACTTGAGGGCCGACCTTGAGTAGTACTCAAGCAAAGATATTGTCAAGACAGGCCACAGTATCACAGCTAAGGGGAATTATTTGGACCAATTAAAGGAATACTCCCCCCATTACCATTTGTATATCAGTTACTCACCCCATGTCACGTTGAACGGTGAACAAAAATTCCAAATACAAAAATTCTTGATAAATTAAAGTCATAGGAGTCTGGGTTTCACAACAAAACCATATTGAAAGCCCCGTTTCCACCGAACACTTTCAGTGTGGTACCTTTGGAACCAAAATAACCCTTTGGACATGGTACCTAGACCTGGGAGGGACAGAAGAAGTCGCCAGTGTTTAAGTGATCATGTGACTGGTGATTCCCACCTGGTGATGGTAAAGCTGATTTTGTCAGCGACCGCCAGGATCCTCTCCAGGTTCTGGGAGCCGAAAGTGCAGGGCTTCCTGAAGGGGATGCCGGGGGGAAGGCCCTCGATGATGACCGAGTCTGGGTTGTTCTTGATCCTCTTGTAAGGCACTTGGACGGGGTACTTGATGCCCAATGCCTCCCCATACTTCCTGTTGAACAGATCTTGGACCTGCTCTCGCAGCGTGTTGGCCAGGTCGATCCTGGACAGCTTGGACTCCAAGCACTCTGGAGACGGAAGAGAGAAGAGAATTCCAACATGCTGTGTTTGATTGGAGTCTGCTGTAGTTAGTCAGCATATTACCCAGTTTAACTTTGAAAGTGAGGTTGATAAACTGTTCAGAACACAATGGCCCATTTATGTATGAACCTGATCGTACCCGAAAAACCAGGTCTCTTAGATATAGCTGCAGTGTCATCTGTTACTGGTGTTGCATCCTTGGCATCCAGCTCTGTGGAAAAAAAACATTTAAAGGTTAAACTTTTGTTTTTGTTGCCTCTTAAGATTTACTGGTGACAACAAACGTTAAGAGCTGCTCCTTGTTCCAGCAGCTGAGCTTTGTCACAAATAAAAAAGGTTGAGATAGCTGCAGGAAATCCCTGCAAGGACTTTCTTTTTCCCCTTAGAAGAGCAGTTTTAAAAATAGCTCGTGAACTGGATTTAACCTCATAATTTCAAGCATGCAGAGGACAGAGCAAATAGCATCTTAAACCTGCATTATGAGCTTTCCAGATGGTGGAATATGCAGAATATTCCACCACAGCGCCCCTCCTCCCTGCTAAGATAGTACTTTATCTTCAGAGTGTTTAATATTACAGTATGTATGGCGACATAATTATAAAATATATACTGCATGTACAGCAGGATTAAAAATTACTTTGCTTATGGGTTCAGTTTCTTGACCTCTACGAATTTTTATTATTCACAAAAATTTCGCTGTCAACAAACCCTCAAAAAGATTACACAACTGCCAGCACTGACCTACTAAGAATCACATGCTTGAATCCCAAAGAATCATGGTCAATGTAGTGTCCTGACATGCTGGATTTAGAAGCTATTACAGTGGCTATATTTCTTCATTGGGGCTTTTAGGGAATCTTTTCATTTTATTGCAGAGGGTTGGTAATTAAAATGACTCCCTGATATTGTTGCATTAAAAAAGCCTTCCCATCAGGCTGGAAAGACTAAATGATGATTTTAATGTCATTATTCTGTTATTTACATTTACATACACAAGCCAAATATAACACAAGTATAAGACGGACATACCTGAATCACAGATGGGCATGGAAGGCAACTCTTGTTTTACTTGCTCGGTTAACAGCTCAGGCCTGGAGACAAACAATTAGCACAATTTTTACAAAGCTGTGAATGAATCCCTTGATTTAGGTGTCACTTCCTTGTCTGAAGACGACCTTGTTTAACATCTAATACGAACATTTTCCCTGTTTTAATCCTGTGTCCCTGTGTTAATTATATAGACTGTATGATTAATCGATATGACTACAGTGACATCACTCATTTGTGTGTGGACTGCCGTCTTGAAACCTTGAGTTTGGCAATTTGTTTTGACGACTTGTTATGTGTGTGACCCACCGTGCAAGATTTAAAAAGCAGCTACTAGCAGTTAGCGGCTAACTCAAAGAAGAAGAACAGTGGCCGAGGTCTGGGAGCTCCTTAACCTCTGAGCGGAGGACGAGATCAGCCGCCAAATAACAGAGAAGCTAAATGATGGTTATTGCCATGTTATGGTTTATGAAGCGCTGCCTGTGACGCCTCTTTTGGTTCTGCGATGCTGGCACGCTACTTAAAATGATGCCACTGTCATTTGGTCCTGTGTAAAAATGCAAAGGAGGCATAAAGAAGGGACTTAGTAGCGGCTCCATAGCACGATCTTTGTGTAAAAAGGGCCACAGACACCCTGCCCGTCAAGCGACCCCGCCCTTAAATATGAGTAATTTTGATCTTTATAAAATGTAAACGGGTGAGTTATAAAAAAAAGAATTGTGCCCCCCATACAGTTGTCATGAATGTTAAAATCAGTTAAAATCAGTTATCAAGACAAAACCGTTTCTTGTTCAAGGCTGTAAACATGTTTATTTCTGCTATAAAGTTGGACATTTTAACATGAGGGTCTCAGAGGTTGAATATATGTCAAATATATGTAAAAAAAAAAAATCAGTTCCACTATATTTTTATATCAAAATCTCTGTCCTGTCTCCTCCTTCTCCTTAACATGCATGTTATTGTGCTATTTTTATGTGCTCTCACCTTTTAATGACAAACTGAATCTGACTGCTAGCAGCTAAGATCTTGCGCAGTTTGGCCGCTCCGAAACAGTTGGGCCTTCGGAGGGAGATTCCCTCTGGCAGCCCGGTGACGCACAGGTCCTCTGGGTACATCTGGAACTTGGAGTAGGGCACCTTGGCTGGTTCAGGCAGGCCCAGAGCCTCAGCTGCGGAAGAGGAGATGGCATATAAGTTCACTGGTTGCTTATTTGCTAATACAAGTAAGGTCTTAACAAACAAACACTTTCCAACTGTCACATAATTGTTATGCACAATCACCACTGCTCATTGTTACAGTGCTGAGATGTTTTGATCAGCTGTTTCCTTCGTACAGCAGCTAAAACTCCAACTCCAGAATCCTGAAGCTTGGCACATGAAATTGTGATAGATCTTTTTCATCTCCTTTAATTTGCCCCACACTTATCAAACTGATTCTGATGTGTTAAATTATTGAGAAAACTTAAATGTTATAATATAAATATTTGAAGAGGCTATAAAAGCTTAACTTTGCACTTGCTGTACACTGGTAAAGGGTGTGTTCACGGAGGAGGAGATAAAAGTCTTACTGCAAAATGAATGGGCCCGAGATAACTTCCTGCCCTCGTATGAATGAGGGTTAAACATGGCGTCCACAGGTAGCTTACCATACTTAATGCTGAAGATGCTCTCCACTTGTCTCCGAAGCTGAAGAATCATTTCACCAATGTCCTCCACCAAACTCCCTGCTGAACGAGTCAAACACACGAAAAACATTTTCACTGAGAGCGTTAAAGGAGAATTATGATGTGAGGGCAGCTCGGTTAGTGGGAGGCTTCCCACCTGTGATCAGAACAACTTTTCCTCTCGCCAACTTTATTTTGATTAATTCCCCCTGCCCTACGCTGGCCTGGTAATGACAAACTGACTGTGTGGTGTATTAATCACCACAGACCATAACAAATGGACACAGGAGGGAAGAGTGGTGAAAAGTTGCAAAAATGGGGAAAAAAACCAAAGTAGAAAATCTTTTTGAGGTGGATGTGACTAAAAGCTTCAAATTAACTGTGCTGCACCTGAGGTAAATGCAGATAACATATCTACATGTTCAAAACTGCAGTTCAAGCAAGAGCGTAGAAGAAATGAACTTGAAGATCATGAAAATAGCCTTTATGTCAAACAAATAAAGGTGATTTTATGCGCATCTGTAACATGTACCTTCAGAGGATCTTCTGATGCTCTGGGAGGCCGCACTGGGTGACAGAGCTTCAGCTGCAAGATGAGAGACAAACATGAGGAGGGCAACACATACAGCTGCTTTCAAACCATTGCAGAAAAAAGAATTCAGATGTATGATATATTATTCAGGTAAAAAACAAAAACAACGTTGTTAATGTCTTGATGGTACACTGTTAACTGAGCTCGTGAAAAACATCGGTGGCTTTACAGCAGTCATGAGCTTATAGTGACTAAAGCAGTGATTATTACATTTCTAAAAATGTAGCTGGTGTATAAACAGGGGAAATATATAAGCTGCAATAATTCAATATTATCATCCACTGTACTATATTCTGGGCAAACTGTAATTAAAAACTCACAAAATAAGCTGTTACTTTTACACCTGTGAAGAGTTTCCTCTGATGTACAGTTAATTGCATTGAACATTGGTTTTTTTTTGTACGTACAACACCTGCAAGTAAGATACAGCAATAGAGATATTCATTACAGCCATGTTGTTTAATCCGACAATAAAGTGCCGGAACTGAACTTTATTAAGTTGACAAATGTAGTATATGATATGGTGCCATTTTTGGACTGCATTAACCCTATGAAACCTGGAGCAACATTACCTTTCCTGTTCTGCTTTCAGGCGCCGTTCACAAATATTCACACATTTGATAACTTGGTAAGAAATGTCACACAGAATTATTATAATTTTGAAGCACTCTTTCCTTATAATTTCCTTGTTTGTTTGTTATTAACTTTCTTTTTTTTAAACTAATTTTCTAATTAGTACTAACTTACTTAATAATTTCTTGGGTCATTTCTTCTGTCGTTGCTCATGACCTTCTTCCCATGTTTTTAAAAGAAATCAAACCAATGTGCTCAGGTTTCCAAGGGTTAAAATGCAAAACCTTCCTCACTCTTTGTTCATTAATAACTTTGGACACACACACACACACACACACACACACACACACACACACACACTTTATGACAGTTAATAAATTGACTGGTGTATTCAGATCTGGAACGGTGACTGAGGAGGTATCACTCTTTTGCAAGATGTC
Source organism: Epinephelus moara (assembly GCF_006386435.1). Classification (NCBI taxonomy): domain Eukaryota; kingdom Metazoa; phylum Chordata; class Actinopteri; order Perciformes; family Serranidae; genus Epinephelus; species Epinephelus moara. Next base: position 23,107,336 of record NC_065508.1, on the reverse strand, counting down.
TTCACCATCAGTAACATAAACAGCCCACGGATATCGGAGTCAGCCCTGTTAACTTCAGATAAAATCCTAACAACAGGCTAAGAACTGATTGAATATTGTGTGGATGACTGTTAGGTGTCCCCACTATGATTTTATGTCAGTGTAGTGATGTGGAACAGCTTGTTACATTCTCTGGCTTGGCGCATTTGATCAGCAACTTAGAAACCTCCTCGCAGGTAATTCTGGTATGTATTATTATATTCCAGTCGGCCTCTGTGTAGAATCAAGTCATGTTCAACCAGTCTGTTAGTTTTTCTTCTGTAGCATCGTTTTCATGCTAAATTATGCAAGAAGCACTTGCCACTGACTGACAAGAATCCATTATTTTGTTTGTAAATGCTGTCTGCCTGAGTGGGACACCTTCACATCGTCTACATATATAGAGCTAATGAACTTTGTTTCTTTAAGGCTCATTTACACTCCCTTTACGTACGAAAATAGTTTCATCCGTTTCAAATTTTGTAAACGTCACTGCCTCAGACTTCTGTGCGTCCTTTATGTTGGCATAGATACAACCAACAGGTGGCGCTAGAGGACAGAGTCATAAGTTTCACACCACAACAAACAAGGCGACGGTGGAGGAGGTCATAATATTGTAGCTTTAAACAGAAGTAGCACTGTAGACGGCAGTGGTCTGTGCAGCCATGATGAATTCCTTTCAGTATTTTTCACTATATATTATTGTCTATTACCAATTTTTTTTCCGTTCCGCCATTGTTTAAATTTCTTTGTCGTCTCCTACGATCTTATCTTGCTTAGTGGTACCGCTCCATTAAGTCAGTTTCCGTAAGCTTTCAGAAAATGTGCACAAATACAGACAGGATTAACGCAGAGTACAGACAGAAAGCTCCGTCTGTCTCCGTATCTAACACTGAGCATAAATGAGCCCTTAGCATGACTCCGTCTGTGTGAAACCTCAAAAAACCCTATTTTCCTCAACTACGTGTATGTATATAATGTACAACAGCCAAAAATGACACTTAAATAAAGAGCATGTAACAGCAAATAATTCTAAATGTGACATTTGCTGCACTTACCTCCATTTTCTTTCCTTTAGTGGTCATTTGTGAAAGAAAAGAAAACTTAAACAAAGCACAATCAAATCAACAAAATAAAACAAAATGCCTCCTGAAAGCATCGTAAGCTAACCCAAGATCACATCGAGTAGACTCTTCATTCTCTGTGGCATTGTTATAGCTCCATCCAAATATATCCAAATATAAAAACAAATGCCTCATTAATATGTTGATTTAATTTATAAAAAGACATCTAAACGTCGATTTTGTTTTTAGGAGCTTTTAGCATTTAATTAGTAGTTTTACACACATGCTTCTGAGATATCCCGACGACCCAAGGACTTTTACGCAGCCATCCATTAACTTTTATTCAATGCCTGTTTGCAAAGAGCAGCTTAAAGGGTAAGTTCACCAAAATGACAGTACAGATTTATGCTGCCACCCCAATATAATGGAGGTGAGCTGATTTTGTTTGTGTTGTTCACAGCATTGTCAGAAATCTCAGTGACACATGTTGTATCTCAAGTATCTGCTAAGCTCAATAAGAAAATAGGTTTGTAGTTTAGGTGAACTGACCCTTTAAGGTGAAAAATGAATAAACAAGTCACTGCTTGTGTATTAGCACTTGATAAATGAGGCTTTTGCGGTTTAGAAAGAGAGAGCAGTCTACTCAAATGTCTTGGTATCTTTACTCTAGTCACCTGTGCTTTAAAGGTGAACAGTTTGGTGTTAGATGGAGGGAAGATTTGGGAGTATTGAAAGGATCTTTGAGGAGCAGTTTTGTCTCTAACACATGAACTATCTCTAATCATTCTGGGGCTGCAGGACTACAGGACGATGTAACTCAAAATCAGGAAATATGCACAATGCATCAGTCTTAATATCTTAAATGGCAAAAAATGACCACATGGAAAGTTTTAATATACATAATGACTCAAAGACTCAAAAGCAGAGACAGTCAAACAGCTGATGCATGGTGCTTTTTCACAGATGAGAGCCAGTATTTGTAGTGGGAGAAGAGAAGGGCTACAGTGGTCCAGAGTTGGGGAGTGGGGATTCTTAAGGTTGGGGGTGTAGCTACGAGTGGCTGGGGAGGTTTAGTCGTGGGGCAGTGGGAGAGTGGATGAAAAAAGTATCTGAGAAAAGTGTTTTCATACGTGTGGCAGCTTATCTAGCTCCCTAAAACACAGCCAGAGTGTGGGGTGGCAGTGGTTGGCGCTGGGTGGCACCACGGTGGCTGTAAGGGCTGTGGGTGGAGCTGGCATTCCGGGGGGCTGCGGTGAGAAGGAGGTAGATGAAATGGAGGTGGGGGCTGACGGGGCTGAGGTTACCTGCGTGGTTTTCCATTTGGTGATGGGGAGCAGAGGGAGCAGGGGGGACAGAGGGAGCAGAGGGCGAGGCTGTGGCTGGACACACTGCTACTGCTGCTGCTGCTGCTGCTGCTGCTGCTGCGACCGGCTCGGCCACAGACTCGCTGGCCTCCTCCCCACTTGTACCAGCGTCTGGAGAAACAAATGTACTCATGACCTTCACAAGCTTTTTACAAGTTTCACTGTACACAACATGAGAGCAACAGGAAATATAAGGCTTCCTGTGACAGGGTGATATTTCCTGTGTTGCTGTTTTTAGTTTGTTACAATGTAATTCTGATATGGACAGGTTTTATACAAGACGAAACTGATCAACGTTTGACATCTGATATTGGTTAGTCCTCATCCTTAAAGTCTTTAATCTTGTAAAAGCGAAACATAAAGTGCAGAAAAAATTCACCTGGCAGATAGCTCCAATACTTGGGGAACTTAACAACCTGTAACCTGGAGCTTCCCAAAACCTGAACTTGTAAGAACTGGCAAGGCTTTTGTTTTGGGATCTGTTTGTGTTTCCACTGTGTTTTATGATATAAATCATCGACCAAAAGGAAAGTCTGTCCAGGGGCAGGACTTGGCAAAGGGTCAATTCCCCTCTTAAAGGGGTCACTAAGTTCCTGTACCTTCAGTGTGACAGTGACATTCACGTAATATGGTAAACTAACACTAGATATCAAACAAAAGCCAGAGACTGTATCGTATTAAGTTGTTACGAGCTGTTAATTCACCACATCTAAGCAGAAAGCAGAAGATGACATTATTTCTGAGCCCTACGGGACAAGGGCTCTCTTCTTACGGGCAGCTGCCTCTGTGTCTGCAGCTGCCTGTTCCACAGAGCAGCGTGACAGTGAGAAGCGCTTACTCTGCAGCAAAATCCGGGGACGAAAACATCCCCAGAAGCACACTGCACATTGACTGGCAAGAAGAACAACAAAAAACATGGACTGCTTGACAATCTCAGTTGACTGAGGGGTCTCCAACTGATGATTCTAATCTCTGACTTTCAGAAGGCAGCCCTAGGAAAATGTCTGAGTGTGTGGTCTTCATTTCTTTCTTATCATATGCCAAGCTGCTGCCTATGATGTATCCACTGCAACTGTGGCTATCAGCACTTACCAGATGTCAAAGAGACCATACTACAGTCTTTCTGAGGACATCATAGCTTTACATTTCAGACTAGTGACACTGTATCACACACCTGTGATAGGTCTGTGATATTCTATGAAATCTGCATGTCTGGATACTCTGTTTATAATCTAAGTGAGCAAATTTCAAAGCTAATAGCTGTAAAGCATGTGCACACTTACCTGGCACTGTAACTTGAATGATTTCCCCATCTGGAGGCTCTGTTTTAATCCTTTTCAAAGGAATGCAATCTCCTGAAGGACCTGCGGGGATTGAACAGTTCATTCTGCCTGAGTTGCCATCAGTGTGCGGCTCTGTGTTTTATGGCTGCATTAAACAGATTTAAGTAGGTGATAGAATGTGTTTGAACTGACTGGACTGCAAAACATGGTGGGAGATTTTCTTGAGGGACTTCCAAGGACTGTTAACATTGCTTTAAAAGTTTCATTTGATACTCAGGGCTTAAATCTTTTGTTAAAAATCATTATGAACAATTTTTTAATAATGCGGGATTGCTTTTATTTGCACATACCTGCTTCACAGTCAGCCAAGGGACTCACACATGCACTCGCTGATCTGTGCAATTGAATAAAACACACTCAGGTGACTACCAAAATTACAAAACTGGTTCATTAACAATACATGAGCAATTTTGCTTTTGTTATAAATGCAATTAAATCTGGCTACATGCCACTATCCCATATTTCGACATTTTAAAAAAAGGTCTGCGGGGTAATGCTAAATTTCTGCGTGGGCTGTGCTCTGACCTGCTGCTGTGAGGATTGCTGACCAGCTCTGCTGTTGTAGGCGGGATGCTCAGATTGTCAAGGAAGCTGTCTTCAGGCATGGAGCCCAGGTCATGCTTGCCCTCCTCCCTTGCAATCTTGCCAGCAGCTTCAACAAACAAGACACAGAAGATAAACAAACACTGCATCCCATTAGCGAGGAACATCTGTGGGGTGTAAATATATAAATAAAGACTTGACAGATGAGTTTTCTGTTAGCCAGTTACTGTAATTAATTGTAAGGATTCTGACAAATATTGTACAGCTAAATGCCCAACTCAAGCCCCCACACAAAGCACACATGGAATCCTACCAAAATAATTACATTTTACCCAAAGTTCTCCTTTGAAAAGATGGAGATCATTTTTCATTTTAATGAAAATACAGGCTACACTTTGGCCACGAGCCAAATTACCTCTGATTTTGTTTCAGGCTGCATTAGTTTCAGCTGGGCATATAGAATAAACTGGAAACTGAGGGATACTGCCTGCAATACAGACACAAGTATACGCTACTATATGATGAATTTAGCCAGCTTGGATCCAAAGGTCGGTAAACTATTATCTCAGTTTGCTGCCACCGTTTTTTCCAAACAGAAACCTCACAATTCTAGAAAGACTGGCACATTTTCATGTATAATTAGAGACAGTGGCAATGAAAAGTCATACAGAGACGGATCAGCAGTGTTTTATTAATGAGGCAAAATCACAGCTCATATGCATGAGAAAATTGTATTAAAACAAAAACAAAATTAATCACACTCTTACCAGTGAAAATCCTTTCATCAAACATTCTGGAATATAAAAAAACACAGAAAACAGGCCATTAGTCACTGAGTTCAAAAGAGTGTTTCAGCTCTCAGGGCAGAAGTCATGATGCAAACCCTGTGCATGTGGAGGAACATATTAACAGCTTTTTTAAGCACATTAACCGCTCTTTACACAATCAGTTGCAGTCAAACAATCACGTAAATGAGTCATTCCTTTGTTGCCACTAAATCCCACTGACTAAAATTAGCTGTGTGGATGTGAACTGAACTCCCCCTCCTTCTGGTGCATGCTACTGCTCGGTCTGCCACCGAGACATTCCTCTCCTGCTGTGATTGTAATTAATCTTTACACACAACTATTCCTTTAAGTCATGTTTATTTACATCGATTTGTAGCATTTTTAGATTCAGATGAAACTTCTAAAACTGGTGAAAAAGGGTGCTGTTTATCAGTACTTTCCTCTATAATCATTGAGCTACCTGACCTTTTAAAGGGAAAACTTTATTTTTTTTTTCATCAATTTTTTTGTGTCAAAGTGACTAATGGGAACAACAATTTTTGAAATTGGTTGAGCTGCGAAACAGGCCGCATTGTAATCGTTGGGGTTATATCTAACTGCTGGGGGCAGCAGTAGCTCAGTCCACAGGGAACCGGAGGGTCAAGTCCCTATCCAGAGCAAATATGGAGTGTGGACTGGTTGCTGGAGAGGTGCCAGTTCACCTCCTGGGCACTGCAAAAGTGCCCCTGAGCAAAACAACGAACCCTCAACTACTCGGGGCCCCTGTTGCTCTGATATCTCTCCATTTAATGCATGTATAAGTCCTGTTTGTGCATGTGTGTTAGAGCGCAGCTCAGGACGCATTTTCGTGACCAAACCCGACCCGAGTCTGACACAGTTATAACCAAGCCCGGCCCAACCCAGACAGACTTTCTGATTTTTAAGTCCGAACCCGACCCGAGCCTGACGCAGTTTGTTACCTGACATAGTTATTGTTATCATGGTTACAGCTTGTCTGTTTACAGTGATCACCCATGGACAGTGTGTAAATGACCATCAAAAGCGTGCTGTTACGCACAGTCAAACATGCCGCACGCACAGCAGTGCAGCATATATTTTACATTTTACAAAACCAACTTCTTCCTTATCACCTACATTGATGACTAAATCGAAAAGCGTCCACACTGCTGATTTCCCTACATGGTTTTTCGGCAGTTTTAAACTTTCCTGACAGCAAGTTTTGTCTAGCGTCCTCCATTTTCATTAGTTCAGTCTGAATATTTACCGCCTCCTGTCTGAAATGTAACTATTGGCCTGTGTTGCGTTCAGGCGTTGTGCCACAGCACAACACAGCAGCATGTCAAGTTGGCCGAACCTGAACCGAACCCAGGCAAAATTTCTAAACTGTTATCCGAACCCAGCCCAAGTCGGATATCCACACTCTAATGTGCGTGTGTATTTCAGGCCTGTGAACATATGACAACAGAATGAAAAAACAAATGTACTCTTCTTCTTCTGCATCCATGTACGTCCAATTAAAGTGCTTGCTTTTGCCTCTGACGGGCTCAGGCTGACACTGAATTAAAAATCGAATCATGGCAGACTTTGTAATATTGGCAAATATATCGTTGTCCTCAGAATCGATATAATATTGCATTGTGGTGGAGCTAATAATTCACACCCAAGCTGATGGTATCCACAGCAATAGAAAATGTACGCTCTGAGATTTTAAATACCTTTAAGCCATCCAAACACAAGTGGACAGCCAAGCAAATCACCGTTACCACCTGTGTCAACCATGCCTCTCCAAGGCTTGCAGCTGGTCACTTGTGTTCAGATTTGATTGATGCCTATGTCACTTTGGCTAGAAGGTCAAAGGGCTCTGTGTATAGTTATTACATTCGCACTCTTGCCAGACATATTAGCGGTTATGTTGGTACAGCTGGTAAAGACACTGCTGAGCAAGACTACGCTCTACAGCCATTACACAAAGCTCATAACACTAGAGGCAAAACACACTGAGAAACAACACTGCTGTTATTGGTTCTTTACCAGTAAAATATAAAAAAGTAAAACATTTGAAGTTTGGTCTGAGGGCTGGTGATTTCTATATTGTTCTTCTACTGTTCTTGTTGTTCTTGAACAAATTCCACAAAATTATCCACACCAACAATGACTTGATCCTACTAATGATATGTTTTTGTGGATTCAAAGCCTGACACGGGAGCACAGAGCTCAGAGCTCAGTGTTTTTCTGGGTGACATGTTCCTTCATAATGATGAACATGGGCGCAGTCGTTTATTTTTAATTCAGTCCCACATACACTGCCCACCTGCTGTGAATACTCTCGAGAGCACCAAATGTGGACTAATGTGATGCCAAAAATAGTTCCAGACAAATACACTATTTACTGTTGTTTGGGTAACTTTTGCTAAAATCTACTGTGTCCAGCTGTTTGAGGAAATTAGTGAGCCTTTAAAAGTGGAAAGTATATATTTGTGAGTGAGAAGATTTATATCTTCAGTGGGAATGAACAGGCTTGAGGTTGAGTGACACAGACAGAGTAGGGATGTCGTAAAGTACTGAGGGACAGAATAACACGATGCTCATTTTGGTCTTTTCATGGGCAGTAAGAAAGAGTAACAGTAAGAAAAATATACAATAATGTCATGGCACACTAACAATCCTGCATGGTTCAAGGTCTCCTTATTGGCTGTCCTGCATGGCTGTGAGGCTGGGTGGGTTGGACTTACCTAGGGGTAGAGGCTGTTTTAGTTTGAAAGGGGGCGTGCCAAAGTATTTAATTTCTCTTTTCCACCAAAATTAACACAAGTAAACCCACTAAAAATAGGCTATAGACTCCTTTCCCATTACCAGTAGACCAGAGCTGTGTACATGGCTCTGCAGCAGACGAGTATGACTTTCTCTGTGTGTGCGTGTGTGTGTGTGTGTGCGGGTGTGTGTGTGCGGGTGTGTCATATTCGACGTCATGGACAGGCTGGCAAACAGGTAAGTAAACAGTAGAAAGCAGCATGAAAGCCTGTGAAAACTTCAACTTCTACTTCTATATCTCGTACTTATTCAGTCTCTCTTTCAAACTCGGTGCAAACTAATTTGGATCAATGTTTGAGCGCTGCTTGGGTGGAGATGGATGGCATTTTGTGGTGGAGTGTCATTGCATTTTGCTGGTTAAGGGGCTAAAATTAGCCCGTCCACTTGGGTGTTGCGTTTCCATCAATGCCGATCGGAGCCGGAGCTGATACATACTGTATCTGTGACAACTGCAGTCATTTGACTCATGTAAGAGTGTTGATTTGGACCTTTCCCATTACATTAAAAAGCCAGATGTTAGTGGGTGTCGTTGGGTTTTTTATGCAGTGGGAAAAGGGGCTTAACAGAGATGATTCGGACCAGGTGGGGAAGCGCAGTTGATGAGAGATTTCAGAGTGTTCAAGTTTTGTTCTAAGTTACTGTCTGCGTATAAAATCATAGACATATAATGTCTACTAATAAACTGCTAATGGAGTACCGACGCTATGCAGTGTGGACCATGGAGAGGAAGCTGACTAAGTGACAACCTTCAGATCAGTGCTGGGACAGCAAGGCAACAGGTTGGCCCACATCCCTTACCTCTAGCATGGCAGCCGAACGCTCGCTCTCTAGTAATATATTTAGGGGCAGTCAAACTATGGCAGCCCGAGAAGAGTGTTTGCCCTAGGTCATAGTATCAAGTGCCCAAGGTTGTGTTTACTCTAACAATAATGCCAGCCTTACTCTTTAGGATTGTTTCACAAATGTTAAGGGATCTTTTGATGACATAAAGTGTTGGAAAAGTGGGAATTCTGAAATTGCGGCCACTCTAATAAAAAGTCAGGGGATCACCAAAGTCAGTAAGATTCATCCTTTGGTGACCACAATCATGCCAAATTTAATCCATTTATTGCTGTTGAGATATTTCTCTCTGGACCAGATTATTTGACCAACTCGCCAACCACATCATCTTCCCTTGAGCACACTCCTCCAGTGTGGTTATGGGATTTTTATTATTATAAAAAAAGCCAGTAAATGTTGATCTATTTGCCCTTAATTATGAAATTGAACTGCCCACAACATGGATTTAAAATTAGGTTTTTATGACGTGATATTATCTGAGCATAATCAATAGCAAGGCTACAGCTCTAAATGAGAACAAAATTTTGGTTCCAGTTAAAGCAGCCAACCGTCATAATAAATGATCAGTTAGTTTAAAAATGAACGCAGTCTGTCAACAAAGAACATGCCAAAAAAGAACATCAGGGCCTGCATCTGGAACATCTCTCAATGACAATGGGAATGTGATGTAATTCTGAATTAATCACATTTTCAATCTTTCCTAATTCTATTAGCACTAATGAGCTGCCTGCAGGATTCGTTAAAAGATGTGTTATCTCAAACAAGGCATGGTGGCTCATTTAAATTAGCTTAAACAAATGGATGGAAGAGCAGCCGTTAGCGCAATATGCTGGAAAGGGAAAGTCATTTGGGACATGAATGGAAATGGTTTACCAGTCAGCGGGACGTACTGTGCTGAAGAAACAGACGTTTAACAGACAGATGGTATAGGCTGGCTCGCTTGGTGGCTGCTTATTAAAAATCTTTTTGAAATAAAAGTTTCTGAGACAATTCCATACTTTAGTTTTGTGGATGGTAATGAAGTGCCAAGTGGGTAAATCGGCAATCAGTGACTAAATTAGACTTAATTAGACATGGAAATGAACGGTTCCTTGAAAATCTACTCTGTGAATTACACCAGCCTAATACTTTAAATTCATCCCAAAGAATTATATCTGCCTAAAAAGGTATATCGTGCTGACAACATTCTAAAATAGCACTTTCCATATTGTAAAAATTGATTTGATTTGATTTTCCATGACTGTTTTAATATAAAGCTTGTGTAGGTGCTATATAAATACTGTGAAAGTACCAAAGCGCTCAACCAACAGAGAAATGCGCACAGTTTTCAGAAACTGTGGCATTAAACAAGCTGTCAGGACTTCCGTGAAGTTGTGATGTCACGACCATAATTTATAGACTGTTTTAAACTTGAAACATAAACATTTAATTCAAAACATATCTCATATCTACAGACCATAAATGTGAGAGCAAGTATGGGGGTGACGAGGCGTATAACCATCACATTTTTTGGACCTGCTGAAAGATATAATTGTTTTGGGGTAATATCTGAGGAGTCATGCAGGAAATTCTTGGGCTGCCGATCCCACTGACATGCCTGTCACTTTATTTGGGTGACCTGCCAGAAGGAATAACAGGAAATGACAGATACCTATTAAAAATATTTAAAGTAGTGGCAAAAAAAGCAATCACTTGTAAATGGCTACAAGTCGATCTGCCTGCTGTAGATAGCTGGCTTGAAATCATCAAAGGGATTCATAAGATGGAAACACTGACTTTCTTACTTAGATTGAGAAATGATGAGTTCAATGCAAGATGGACAAAATGGATACCATATTTTTTTGGAATAAGGAACGTGTTTGCTGGCTCAGCCCGCCTGTCCTTGTTGCTTCAAACGTAATTTACTCCCCTTCTGCTGTCTGCTTAGATCAGGGATCGGCAACCTTTACCATCAAAAGAGCCATTTTTGGCCAGAAAAGGAAAACAAAATCCTGTCTGGAGCTGAAAAACATATTTGAGCCTCATAATAAAGGTAACACAGCTTTCTGGCAGCACAGTGGTACAGTGGTTAGCATTGTCGCCTCACAGCAAAAGGGTTCCTGGTTCGAACCCAGGGTGGAGGAGCCCTAAGTCAGCGTGGCTTTTCTGCGCATACTCTGCACTAAAAAAAAAGGCTTAATAAAAGCTAAGTGCCCAAACAAACATAAACACTTCAAATGGGTCCCTTTGTATTTCCTGTTAGACTGATTTACAGTGTATGTGAATGACATCATCTGACAGCAAGTACACCTGACATCAAGCATTTGTCTGGCAATGCAGTTCCAGTGAAACGGTCTAAAGTGCTACCTCACTGTCGTTACAATCATTCCTTCAGCTGCAATCACCAATAGTGCAAATGTGGTAGAACCAGAAACACTGACCAATCAGAGAAGACTGGGCTTTTTTGAGAGGGTGGCTTAAAGAGACAGGGACTAAAATGAAGCAGTAAACGAAACCCAAAATACAAGCATGAACCTGAAATTTAGCAGAATGTGGAACCTTAAAAGCACCGGTTACCGTTTGACAATGAAGCGGATTCCATGGCGCTCGTCCAGGATGCGTTTGAGCTTGGGTACTCCATACGTGCAGGGTCTCTTGAAGGGGATCTGGTCAGGAATGCCAATGATCTCCACGGCCCCTGGGTCACAGGCTATTTTGCGGTAGGGGACAGGCACCATGTGATCTAGACCCAGGGCCTCAGCTGGGGAGACAAAACAATAAGCAACCACATGTTTAAGAAAAACAATGTGACGCTACTTAAATATTACCTCAACTATGAGTACAGCAATTGTGGTTCATTTATCTTAATGTATTTGTTACTCGACAAACATTAATTTGCACAAGGAGAAGCAGCCTCCGGTGGAATGCACACCCCATGTAAAGGTTTGGAGAAGTGAAGACATTCCAACTAAATGAGAAATTAAACTTTAAGGGAATGATAATCGGTGCTGTGGGCTTGGATAGAAATAAATCTGAAAACAGATCCCATGAGCCAGAATATGGGAATGCTTTTTCCTCCTTAATTTGTAGACACTGCTCATAATAGACACTAAGTATCCACTGAATAAGTGCAGTTGGACTGCTTACAAGCACCTTTTGAATGCTTTAAATAAGTGGCAAAACAATGCAAATATTTCCAGAAGTAAACTTGTAATCATCTGTATATTTCCTCTGGTTGAGCTCATTTTTTGTAGGAATTAGCAGCGTACTGTGCCCACAAATACATGTCTTGTGTAGGAAAAGATGATCAAACCAAAGCACTGACCCCAATCCATCAACATCCGTAGATACGCACAGAATCATCACTGTGCATGAAGAATTGCTTGAGGAGGCAGGGATACCTTTGCAAATCGCTGCCTTATATGTGATACTGATGCCCAAATAAAATTAAAAATGCAAAGTGAGAGGCTTTCCTTACCATATCTGCTGTTGAACAAGATCTGAACACATTCCCTCAACGTGTTGATGTCCTCAGTTTCCCGAATGAAAGAATCCCATTTTTCTGCGAGGAAAGAACCAACTCGTGTCAATGCTTTACATACAGTGACACAGAAACAGCCTTCTCTGATTAAAGTCTATCGGAGCTTTAACATTCAAATGAGCTTTCTTTCACTGGAGCGCCAAAGATCTGAAATTAATCTTCTTCATCTACTCAATGTCAACTTGGGAAATAAGTACAATCTTCTTATAGGATTACTCTTGACGTCTTAGTAGCTTAGCCCTTAATGGTTAAGGTTTAGTATAGTTTAGCCTTTGTTCAGTAAACAATGCTTGGCTACTGTATGAACTTGTAAATCCAAGCAGCACACAGGAGACAGAGGAGAACACAGGCGACGACGTGGAACAAAATGCACAAAATCCTCCTCTGGGATGGCAGATTTGAACTTCTATCATTATTCAGAATAGATAGATTGTGACAACATATTACAGCCCAACTGATGCTGAATCTTTGAGGCTGATCCTGCTGCTGACACTCTGCAAAATGTGTGAGCTTAACAGTTAAAAAAATAAACTTGTAAACGGTCCATGGTGGACAAACTATGTTGGTGTCACAGTTTATAATCAACATCAAACAAGTCTTTCTGCACATCAGTTTCTTGATACTTAACAGCCAACATCAAAGCTGATCTCAAAGATATTAACCACCGTATCAAACTGAAACTGTCACATTTAAGATTATCTAGATTTAAAATCTCATGGCACACTTTTTAAAGGAACAGTGCCTCATTTTCGGAAATGCTTATTGACAATAGATCGATACCTTTCTCACGTCTGTAAATATAAAGATGCCCGAGGGACACAAAATACTCCTACTAGCACCTGTAAAAGGTCACTAATTTCTTAATGTTTTGTGTGGATTCAAATACGAGATGTAAAGTGGAGGGTCCATCAATATGAAGTCTAACCCACAGAGCTATTATTTCTAGGGATGTCCCGATCCAGCTTTTTCACTTCCGATCCGACACTGATATTACAGACTTGAGTTTTGGCCGATACCGATACTGATCCGATCCAAGCGCGTAGTCATGTCATGTCAGTCATGTTAGAAAAGGTTTGATCAAGCGATATTACTCTAACAAGAACAACTACTTAATCAGGTTAGTTAGAATGATCCACAACAGCTGGTATGAGAAAC
>NC_065508.1:22958466-23093567 GCF_006386435.1 Epinephelus moara | reverse complement strand
GCGTCGGTGGCTTAGTGGTAGAGCAGGCGCTCCATGTACAAGGCTGTTGCCGCAGCGGCCCGGGTTCGAGTCCAGCCTGTGGCCCTTTGCTGCATGTCATCCCCCTTCTCTCTCTCCCCCTTTCACACTCAACTGTCCTATCCATTAAAGGCAAAAAAATGCCCAAAAAAATATCTTAAAAAAAAAAAAAAAAAAAAAAAAAATGCAGTTCCCCAAATGGCCACTTGAGGCTGGCTACAAAAGTGAGTCAATCCCCAAAGGCAACCACATTAAAATGCCCAACTTTACAGCAGAAATAAACATGTTTACAGCCTGGTACCAAAAACAGTTTTAGTCTCTGTAGCTAATTTTTCCGTTCATGTCGACTGTTATAATTAAGGACATGTCTGCTTTGAGTGCCAGGTGGGTGCTACCCTGTGGCAGCGTTGGTGAGGCAATGTGACCATGGCTTAACCCCTAAAATCAGAGTTTAGCCGTAGCCGCGGCTGTTATGACATAGCATGAAAGTTAATTGCAACTTTCTGGTTGCATAAAAAGTCTTGTCCAGCGTTTGGTCTTGTCCAGCTTAATACAATGTCAGTGAAGCAGTGACATTTAACGTTGAAGCTAATTGAGAGGAAATCTGACAGCAGTATTCAGAACATCAAGGTTTGCGCAGTTAAAATCTTTCACATCTTTAAATATGATTGAAAGGCTGCTCTTCAATGTTGGCTTTCAAAGCGAGTACAAAGTATTCTGTCAGTTGATAAATCTGACTCACAGGTTATTGTTGTTGCTCATTTACATATCCAAATATATAATTGTTGCCTGAGACAAAGGATGTGACGAAGGGTAAACTTGCTCAGTCTGTCTGACGCCTCTTTGAAAAACAATAAACCAGTGTTATGCATTTAAATGAGGCCAGCTGCTGACAGTAATGTGTGATATTAACATAGCTTGTTGGTTATACGTTAAACCATACCTGACTTTTCATGCACGATGGAGAAGAGTAGCCTCTTGGAGATGTGGATGCCGGGAGGGCTCTGACCTTGCTCACCAGGTAGTCGTGTTGTCTCATCTGAAAATGTAAGATGAATGAATATGTTCAGATCAGTTCACTTTCAGTCAGAGATGTTCACTAGATGTTCAGTAATTACTTTTTTAGTTTGACTAAATTATGTGTTTTTCTACATTTTAGAGTCTTGACTTTTATTGGAGCACTTCAAATAAACAGTAGGTAAACAACCTGACTTACCTACCCAACTACTGGTGGCTCTGCGTTAAATGACTCATTTAGAGATGTGAGTATAACAAGAATATGTGCTATAAAAGTAAAGTGCTGCTTTGGATGAAATAATGAGCGGTATAATAATCAGACTTCAAAGCACACAGCAAATTTAACACTTTTCCAGGCACACCGGAGGCGAAGGATAAGGCACTTAGTCTGAAATAAATTTTTTTTAATACAGAGATTTTGCTTTTCATTATCATTATGATCATCATTGTGAATGTTATGTCAATCTTGAATTTTGCCTCTATTTACAAAAGGGATCTTTTGAAATTCACCCAGTATTGTTTGAGAAGGAGCCAATGTTCTGCAGCTGGCAGTCAAGCTCTGGCTGTTCTGCTCTGTTAATGCTGCGACTGTGGAACACCCACCCGAAACATCATATAACACTGTTAGAACCATGGATGTATAAAGAGAACTGTACACAAGAACAACGCTGGGCTTTAAAGCCAATTTGATATAGTGGCCAAACTGTATAATTACAACTTCTGGGTTGGATTCCCACGTGATGCCACAGGGCCCAAAAAACTTTTCCCCTATAGACTAGTGAATTCTCCCAATATGGGATCAGTAGCGTTTATCAAATCTTATCTGTCACCGATCCTGTTTGTGATATTCATGGAAAGGATCTCGAGGCAGAGCCGGGGGGAGGAAAGGGTCCAATTTGGGGACCTCAGAATTGCATCTCTGCTTTTTGCAGATGATGTGGTTCTGCTTCATCGCACAGTGACCTCCAGCATGCACTGGGGTGGTTTGCAGCTGAGTGTGAAATGGTCGGGATGAGAGTCAGCACCTCCAAATCTGAGGCCATGGTTCTCTGCCGAAAACTGGAGGATTGCCCCCTCCGGGTTGGGAGAGAGTTACTGCCTCAAGCAAAGGAGTTCAAATATCTCAGGTTCTTGTTAACAAGTGAGGGCAGAATGGAGCTTGAGATGGATCGGCAGTTTGGTGCAGCTTCTGCAGTGATGCGGGCGCTGAGCCGGAAGGCAAAGCCTCCAATTTACTGATCCGTCTATGTCCCAACGCTCACCTATGGTCATGAGCTCCGGGTAGTGACCCAAAGAATGAGGTCGCTGAAACAAGTGGCCAAAATAAGTTATCTCCGTGGGGTGGCTGGGCTCAGCCTTAGAGATAGAGTAAGGAGCTCAGACATCCGGGGGGTGCTCGGAGTAGAGCTGCTGCTCCTTCATGTTGAAAGGGGTCAGTTGAGGTGGTTTGGGCATCTGATCAGGGTGCTTCCTGAGCGTTCCAGGCATGTCCCACTGGTAGGAGGCCCTGGGGTAAACCCAGAACACGCTGGAGGGATTACATATCTCATCTGGCCTAGGAATGCTTTGGGGTCCCCCAGGAGGAGCTGGAAAGTGTTGCTGGGGAGAGGGACGTCTGAGGTGCTGTGCTTTGCCTGCTGCCCCGCGAGAGATGTGTCCAAGTCAGTGGATGTTTTTTGAGGTACATCATCTTCCCAGTACAAACATTTAAACAACTTTTATTTAAATCACTGTGTACTAAAAGTTGAAAAATTCACTAATAGCCAAATCTAAAAAATTTTTCCAACTGTCATTCATGTGAACCCTAGACTGAGCAGGTGGGAGGAGGGGTTAAAGTTAAGTGTACTTGCTCTAGTGAGGATGCGGGTGAGTTTATACCAGAAAGTCAAATGTTTTTGGCTTCATGAACCACTGAGAGGCTTTCATAGGAATGAACAGGGCCGGCCTCCCACACTGTATCCCAGTGGTTCTCGAATGGTGTGCTGTGATGCAAACCCAGGTGTGCCGTGGGATTTCGTGATAACCACACAGTATTATTACAATATTCAACTGGGCCTATACCAAAAGTTATGAATGAATTGTTATTTGACTGTATCAGTATGTTGTGCGCACCCATTTCCTGATAAAGAAGCAAACTCAACCTAAAAAAAAAAAGAATCTAATTTGATTTAATTAAAAAAAACCCTCACAAGGAACTTATTTGTCACCGTTCACACGTGGGAATTAGAAGTGCGTGACACATCACATTAGATTACATTATTTCCTGTTTAATGGATGTGTTATTAATGTTTTGATGTAATTTTAAACTCAAAAAGTTTGAAAACCACTGCTGTATCCAACTCTCTTTACATCCATGGTTGAAACTCACCCTTCACAAGGGTTGCACAATTATTCCAATATTAATCAGGATCATGATTTTGGAATTCCCTCAACTAAATGGACACGATCGACTGCGATACTGATGTTCAACATGTGTGCTCCTCTCTGCTTCATATCAAATTAATCGCCTCCTGAACTAACAGCCAGCCTTCACTTTTGAAGAGCTGTCATGCCGCTATGCATGCACCCTGCAGCGGCAGCCTGAGAACATTTTTCCTGAATGTTGTGACTGCAGACGGGCAAGATGAAAATCATCTGTTCATCATCCACCATCATCTGCTGTGTGGAAGTATTTCGGATTTAAAGTACATGAAACTTGTGTCTGCTCTGCAACACAGCACAACGTACTTGTTAAACAACCTTAAGAAAACACCACAATCTGAATGAACGAGGCCAAGACAAATACTGCTGCTAAAGTTACCTCAATAAATCCCTGTGCATCAACTCAAATATCCAGAATGATGCTGCATAGAGCGTCACAGCACCGTGAACATACATGAGTACAGTACACTAGTACATTTGTACCTCAGCAGGAATGTAGCACAACATGGAGCGAAAGCAGTGCTCTGTTTATTTAAATGTGAAAGTACAATAAAAAATCCTTTGCCCCTAAAATCAATGAATAATTGCTATAAGTAATCATGATCTTGATAATCGTGATCATCATTTTGGCCATAATTGTGCAGCCCTTCCCTCCACACACGGACATCTTACCATTGTTTGCACAGTCCTTGACAGACGTGCTTATCTTGTCTGTCCCTGCTGTCCAGTTGGCCAGCCTGTCCTTGCCCAGGTTGAGGAGCGACATGGGCTTGAAATCCAACTTGCCATCCAGGTGAGGTTTGGAGGACATGGGCATGCCGTACAGGAAGTTAGACAGGACAGAGTTGCTGGAAGTGGCGGGACTCGATGATGTGACTACCTGGGCAGTAGTCTTCCCTGGGCCGTGGCTGCTCGGTGTTATGACGGCGGTGGAAGAGTTGTGATTGACATCAGTGCTGGATTTGGCTTCTCGAGACAAATCTTCTGCTGGCCTGTGCGCGGACACAAAATCAAGAGGAAAGTCATTTGGAGGGTCACATACATCACAGCAAGACATCAAGTGTTTTGTAAACTGTATTGCCTGCCAAGTGCCTCTTGGCTTACACCAACATTTGCTGCAGCAACAGCTCTTTTTGAGGAGGGCGAATGGATCTGCTCCATTATGACATCGCCTTGATAACCTTTAGAGAAAGTAGCAAAAAGATAAATGAAATGAGATGATGTGTTTATTTGGTATTTCAGCTCTTCACCTTTGCCTTCGATTCTACGGTTGTTCTCTCTTCCTCTCGTCATGTGCTTCTTCAAGATAAAGTGGCAAACGGACCAAACACAAGTTTAAGTCTCTATCTTAACAACAGTTACACTGTGTTGCATGTATTTTTAGGTTGTTCATATTCAGCTTTCCTTATGCAAATGATGACACAGTAAACCCTCAGTTTTTTCTGGGCAAGGCATGTGACAGTTCTTAATGGTGCAAACACAGAGAGGAGAGTCTTTACACTCTGCTACAAATCAGAGAAGGCAAAACTGAAACTGAAAAAATATGTGAGTAATCTAATTACTTGATAGCTGCAGAGCATTTAGTGTTTTCAAGGCAGGGTTCACATTGAAGGGAAACTTTGGTATTTTTCCACCTGGACCTTTATGCTCTGCCATTTCTCCTCTAATCATCACGCAGTAACCTGTGACAGACTGTTATGTTACCACAACTTCACACATTCACATACAGTCATGTAAAAAAATTAGGACACCCTATGAAAGCCTGTGTGTTTTTGGACATATGGATATTTAATATCAATTCTAACAATACTGGGAGATTCAGGTAATATAACTAAACAATTAAAACTTAAGAAAAGATTTTTATAACTTTCTGTAAAATGTAATTTTAAAAAAATGCAATTTCTGGTGAGGAATAAATTAGGACACCCCCACATTTATTCCCACTTAAAATGGCTAAAATTACACACAGGTGTATCACATCAGGTGCACATGATTAGAACATCGTTACTCAGCATTTTGAAGGAGGCTTGCCCTTTTAAACCTCAGAAATTTAGTTTGGTGTGCTCCAGACTGCTGAAGTGACAGTGAACACCATGGTGAGATCAAAAGAGCTGTCTGAGGCCTTCAGAAAGAAGATTGTAGCAGCTTATGAGTCTGGTAAGGGATTCAAAAAGATCTCAAAAGAATATGAAATCAGCCATTCCACCGTCCGGAAAATAGTCTACAAGTGGAGGACATTCAAAACAACTGCCACCTTGCCCAGGTCTGGCCGTCCAAGCAAGTTCACCCCGAGAGCAGACCGCAAGATGCTAAAAGAAGTCTCCAAAAACCCTAAAGTATCATCACGGGACCTACAGCAGGCTCTTGCTACTGTTGATGTGAATTTGCATGCCTCTACAATCAGAAAGAGACTGCACAGGTTTAACTTTCATGGGAGGTGTGCAAGGAGGAAACCTTTGCTCTCTAAGAGAAACATGAAGGCCAGACTGAAGTTTGCCAGAGTGAACATAGACAAAGACCAGGACTTCTGGAATAATGTTCTTTGGACAGATGAGTCTAAAATTGAATTATTTGGACGTCAGAAGAGAGGACATGTTTGGCGTAAACCCAATACAGCATTCCAGGAAAAGAACCTCATACCAACTGTGAAGCATGGAGGTGGAAGTGTCATGGTTTGGGGATGCTTTGCTGCAGCAGGACCTGGCCGGCTCACCATCATAGAATCCACCATGAATTCTATCGTCTATCAGAGGGTGCTTGATGAACATGTGAGACCATCTGTAAAAAAATTAAAGCTGAAGCGGAACTGGACCCTGCAACATGACAATGACCCAAAACATACCAGTAAATCCACCAAGGACTGGCTGAAAACTAAGAAATGGAGAGTCCTGGAATGGCCGAGTCAAAGCCCAGATCTTAATCCCATTGAGATGCTGTGGGGTGACTTGAAACGGGCTGTACATGTAAGAAACCCCTCAAACATCTCACAGCTGAAAGAATTCTGCATTGA
This sequence comes from Epinephelus moara, assembly GCF_006386435.1. Lineage (NCBI taxonomy): Eukaryota > Metazoa > Chordata > Actinopteri > Perciformes > Serranidae > Epinephelus > Epinephelus moara. The sequence continues at coordinate 23,087,101 of NC_065508.1, read as the reverse complement.
AGAGTGGGGCAAACTCTTCTCAGACCGATGTCGGAGACTGGTAGACGGCTACAAGAAGCATCTCACTGAAGTTATTTCAGCCAAAGGGGGTAACACTAGCTATTAGGGGGTAGGGTGTCCTAACTTTTTCCTCAGTTAGAATATGCATTTTTATTGATATCTTTTGTTTAATGAGTGAAACAAGGTTAACTTTTGTTGTTTACCTGCAATTAAATCACTTTCTTTCCCAGAGATAAAGAAAAACAAGATCAGACATCGATACGTGAACATTTGTTATTAAAGAACTGAATATTTAATGGGGTGTCCTAATTTTTTCACATGACTGTATATGGAGTTTTTTGTTGAGCTGCGAGCGTCACCTAGGTTTACATTACCAAAGGTTTATGACAAAATCCCTTGACGACACTGACTCCTGTGTGCGCACGGTGAGAGAGGAGAGGGATAGACACTGTGCTGCTGCCAGAGGAGCCGCTGAAAGAGTTCCCTCTGAGCGGTAAGTCACTAAAAGAGTCTGAGAAGTCCGGGGCTGTTCATAAAACATTCAGGACACCAGTTTATTCCACACTACCGAAGCTGCTCCTCTTTTAGTATCATGATACTAATTTTTCATATATCAAAAATAATACCTGTATGATTGTGAACGAGATGACATGGCACACCCCTCACATTTGGCCAATCAGATGGAGCCCTACTGCCCTAGATGCCAGGATGTAGATGCAAGAGGGAGACTTAAGGCCTACTGGTTTTGTTTTTTCTCATGTCAAAAAAACTGCTGAGAGTGAACTTGTGTTTTGGACATTATCATACTGCCCGTGATGTGCTCTGCATAGATCTAACACCTGTCCGCCCGCCCACACGTTCCCATCACCCGGCTCTCTGAAGCTTGGTGTGCTGCCGTTTCCTGCTGAAGAGGAAAGGGCGGCAAGACGGTCCCCAAGGACTGCTGGTAGACAATAACCTTGTATTTTAAGGTTCATAAAATACACCACGAATAAGTAGGATATTACTACAGACTATACTGTCATCTTACTTCTCAGCATCTGCATCACTCATGTCACTGACGCCATGTCAGTGGTGCTTTTCTTTCTCCACTTGAATGTTTATCAAAACAAATTCTGTGACATTGACATGTTGGTTACAACAGCTTAATAGAATAATAAGAGCTAACGAAACAAAAACTGCTTGGGTGAATTCACATTTTTACAGCCTTTAGGATTAGTGTATCTTCCTGGGTAACCTAACCTAACCCTGTAAGTTTATATGGGGTGTTCACTTTGTATTGGTAAAAACATACTGGGCTCATGACCTTGATCAGCCTGACTTAAATGTATATTGCAATCATACCAGTACCCTCCCCACAACTACATACTATAATCAGAGCATTTTGGCTGTCAACAGGTTCAAAGTCAACATAGACTGTCCCTGCATGACATTCCCGCTCCTGTCCTTGCTGTCACCTGTTCATTATGTTCTGTTTATAAGCTGAGTGACTGAGCTGACCTCTCAAATAAATGTTGACTTAACCAGAAGTTCTACAACAAGAACCAGTAGCTAGGCTTTGTTCAGACAGACATCCGCACTGTGTGAAAAATTCTTGTTCAATTGAAAGTTGTTTTTTTTTTTGGCTGGATCAATCTGCATTGGCACCCCCCACATCAACATAAATCTTACTCCAAACATGTTCTGGAGAGAGACTAACATGTAACCTGAGAGAGTGTTTTTCCACAGCTGAATTAAAACCCTGTCTATCCCTCACTAATGCACTACAGCCTGTCTGCTACCAATAACTAGCTCCAATAGATGCCAGGACAGCTATGTGCTTTCAGCCATACACAAGCATCTATCTCTGGAAAGCATTAGAGGCTAAGTTGAAATGCCAAACTTCCTTTTTTCCATTTTGGTGTGATCAGATGTGAAACAGCTGGTTTCATAATCTGATGCGAGCGTTCAAACAGCAGTCTGTTATCCCCCACAGCAGTGTGTTAGACAGTAACAGACAACAGATTTTGACTTCGCAGACGCACCTTTTTACTGTGAACTGGATGCGGTGGCTCTGCTCCAGAATCTTCATCAGTGTCTTGGTATCATACTCAGAGGGCTTCTTCAGGGTGACTCCCTCAGGCAAACCGTGGGCCACCACACAGCTGGGGTCCTTCTGGATCCACTCATAAGGCACAGGGACCAGGCTGCTCTTCCCCACAGCCTCACCTGCACATTGCACGAGGTAGTGTGAGCACAATGGCAATGTAGTACAGAATAAAACCTAAACGAAAACGCTTCTGTTCTGCTTTTGGATAACTAGAATTACAACTAACTAATGATAAATCTTTGCTTTGGTCATTTATGTTTTTGTTATGAATAGGGTTTCACAGTTAAGATAAGAGTTGTATGGCATTAAAAATAACTACTGAGGAAAACACGCTGCACTTGGTAAATCCTTACTGTAGAGTACAGTGAAGACTTCCTCCACCATCTTCCTCAGAACAAAGATGTTGGACTGAGCATCCGATGGAGCTCTCGGTTTCCCGTGCTCACCATCTTTACTCGGTTTGCTGAGATCGCCTTCCTGGTCTTTGGTATGAGCGTTTGCTGTGGTCAGATTCTGCAGACATGGCCCCCCTAAAGCCAAATAACAAAAACAAGATTAGAGATAACAAGTGCAAAAGAACATTTCAGATGCTTGTAGGTCCAAATCGAACAAAATATGAGTCTGAAGAAAGTAAATTTAACTTTCTTTTTACGATTGTTTTTCCTTAACGAAGTCACTTCTTTGACTTTGAAGTAGCTGTATGTGACATTCATTCATTTATATAGCAGCAAACCAGTATTTGTTATGCAAAGATATAGTTGAGTAATGGCAGCTTCTGTGTGGCTTGTTGTGGTAGCCATGCTGGCCACATTCTACTTGGTGCATGTGAGTCCCTGAGTGTATCCCACTGGCCAGCTCTTTACCACAACTCTGCACTGCACCCATACCACTGTCACCTCTGATATCACAGAGATTGCGCTATAGGGCTGCTATCAAGTCCCTTCTTTATGCTGCCTTTGCATATTTACACAGAACCAAACGACGGCAGCATCATCCCGCTTCAGTGTGTGATTTTAGACAGCACACCGGCATCGTGGAATCAAGAGAGGCGTGACGGACGTGACATGTAAGACAACAGCGTCAGCAGCACTTTATAAACAATAACAAATGGCAAAAGATGGCAATAATAATTATTTACTGTCTCTGTTATATGGCAGCTGATCTTGTCCTCTGCTCAGAGTGTAAGGAGCTCCAAAATCGCATTGTTTTCCCAATTTGCAGACATTTACGTCCACTGTTCTTCTTCTTTGAGTTAGCCGCTAACTGCTAACAGCTACTTTTTCTCCTGCAGTGGTTCGCACACATACACACTGTCAAAATGTCGCACACGTCCTGCCCGTGGTCCCTTTGTGCCAGCTGTCCTGTTTATAGAGACACTGTTTTGGCACTATTACAACCTCCTGTGGCGGCTGAAATGCAAGACCGCTCTGTCCTCCTATTCTGCAATCGTACCCTATACACAGCATGCAGAGGAGGCGGCACGATATTCCCGCCTTGATCAGGCAGCGTAAAAGGGGTTTCTGAATCATAGTCATCTGAACGCCACATACAGCTCCTTTAAGGGTGCCAAATAAAACAAGAAAAAAAGAAGACTGAATATCTGGTTCTAAAAAAATAATAAATACCACCTTTTGAAAAATGGTGCCATGTAATATGAATGACTTTTTTGTCTGACAGTGTGTCAGGATAAATGTAAAACTTCTCAAACAACTGGTGATTAGGAAGGCAAGATTAAGTCACTCAGTTCAAACACTCATGTGTTGTTGCTGAATGCCAACTACCTCAAACATACCTAAACAAACGGTTTATGTCTGTTCTATTTCTTTACTAGACAAAACAAAGTGAAGCTACTGTTCCATGTAAGTGGCAGGAAAAACTCATTTCACCTTGAATAACCAGCCTGATAAGATTAAACTGCACAATGGGAGGTCACAACCCCTCAAATTCGGGTTATTAGCTGGGAAACATTGTTGAGTCTGAGGAGATTATTTGCTGTTTTACTTTTGCTTTCAAGGTCAACAGGTGGGACTAAATGTCCCTGTGCTGATTCCTGAAATATGGCTCATCTTACAAACTTGCATACTAGTTTGTTTATAGGAAATGAAGGCCCTACAATTTGGGTGAGAGGTATGCTGCCATATTTTCTCACAAGGCAGCTCTGTCGCCATCAGTGTGTGAGTGTGTATGTAAATGAGGGATTGAGAGGCCAATTGTAAAGTGCTGTGTCCATTACGGCAGAAAAGTGCTGTGTAAATGCACTCCATTTACCTTAATTTGAACCTCTATTAGTGACAAGTATTGCAACATTAACTTACACCTATCCCCTCCTAAACAAGCCTCTGACATGCTTACTGTTTGAGAGTTGTGAGCAATTCAGTGATTCAGTTATTTTGCAAACGTAACACATCGAAAGGTTTTGCCAAATGAGATGTGACAGTTAGTGAATATATCTTTTTATCGAACAAAGTGTGATAAAATGTGTGAAACTGTAACTACTTTGTTTCCTGCCGAAGTGATCTGACATTGAGAAAACCCACGAGGTGCTGCAGTTATTGAAGCTTTTGGCTGAATCTGCATTTGTGCGATCGCAAAACTGTACAATCCTACAGGGAGAGGTCTGACACGAGTGCATTTTTATGTAAGTGCCTCACAGCCGTAGCTATAAAGAGACTGATCAATGCTCCGTCAAGAGGGAATAATAGAAAACAGCATTCGCAATTACACACACAGGAGAGCAGAACTTACGGCAGAACTTGTAGAAGTCTGTTTGGATTTCCCTCCTGGAGTTGAGAAACACTCTGCCCTTATCTGTGCCGACAGCAATCACGCTGTCCTCGTGCACGGTGACACACGCCACCTCAGCATTGAGCTTAGACATCGCCATGCACTGCAAAACAAAGAGGCATCATTTACTCATAAGTCATTACCATAAACTCTGAGGAGGACGTGCAACTCAAGAGTTTGTTAAGAGCTATTCTGATTCTCTTGAGATGGAACAAGATACTTAATTCAGCCCTCAGATACTCTCACAGGGTCGTGCATATTATGAGTTTCATAAAACTGCTACAGAAACTAGATGTTTATTAACATGTTTCAAGGGGGGTTTTCAGTTATTTGCTAAGAGCAGTTAATAACCTTGACGCCACAGATTGAATAAGATCTCCAATGAAATGACATTGTGTGAAACTTGATCTGGAACATACCACTGAGTCGAGGGCAGACACCAGGCTGGTGAGGATCTCCTGTCTGGCTGACACCAGCGGGGCCTGTGGATCGCCCCGGGAGTTTGTCCTGATGCCATCGCATGCCAGCTTCCTCATCTGAGCCATGCCTCTGCGGGGACCAGATGAATACAGTTTAGGCAGGAAGCCACGGTGCGACACAGACAAACTCTGTACGTGAGCATGCATTCATGTACACATGCAACAGTGACCTGCATTCAAAGCAGTTTCTGCTGACATCACTTGGTTTGACTTTAAGCAAATATAAGCGTGCATTCTGGGTATCGATCTGAGACTGGAGGCTGGGAAAGGAATCAAGTGAGAAAGGGGAGACGCTTTTTCTCACCTAGGGTGCATATTTCATATCCTAACAAGACAGATGCTACAGCTATATAAACAGCTCTGTGAGGCTTTATTTAGGCACAGTTAAATGCTTACAACATTATGTTAACATGCTCACCTTCAAAAATGTTAACATACTGATAATTAGCATATAATACATCAGACCAGCAACACGTAATCCAGAGTAGGCTCTCATCTCCACGCCCACTTTTGGAGGAAAACAATCCAGGACTACATGTTAACGTCAACCGTGTGCACAGAGGAGGTTTAAACATGTCTCCAAATTTCTAATGAAAACAAAGCGGTTGAAAATAATGAGGCAAACCGAAGAGTTGCTGTGTAGGTATCATGCCATGGCCAACTCCTTGTTGCCTTTTGGGGGGAAAAACGCACTGTGACATAAGGAGAGAAACAAGGAAACGCAGACAAGCTGGTGTGTAGCGGGTTAATCAAGGCTTTCACAATGAGATCCCAGGCACTTAATATACCCAATATTCACTGTCAGTGTGGTAAATTACTAAATTGTGCTGGTGACAGTGAACATTAGCTGAGTCTAAGGCTGCTGCAGTCACTACAGTCATACAGCATAGCAGCATGACTGTCGTCTCCAGCTAAATATCAGCCTGGATCAAACGGCTGGCTGTTATGAGGTTGGTTTTTACAAACAACAGTGATTCAATCAAATACTGATGTCCAGATTAACAATATCCGGCCACTGTGTTGGGTCATTTATCCACTTGGAAGGGACATGATGCTGATCAACATTAATTTATTAAGTTATCCTGAATGCTCAGGTTCATGCAAGGTCGCAAAACAACCATTAGACATGTCTACATAGCAGATGTTTGTTTAACAAGTAATAAATGCATGCAGACACGCTAAAATATAATCCACACACTTTAAACTGCATTGACAAAAATATAAAATATGATCTTTGGCTTCCTATCCCCCAAAATAGGGCACAGCCTGGACATTCTGCGAAGGTATTTGGTCATAAACCAGAGTATTGGACAAATGTGAGTTTTTAATTAATCCTGAAGAAGATGCAAATGTGTGACCAAAGTTTCATGGCAGTCCATTCAGAAGCTGTTGTGACATTTCACTCAAAACCACAAATGTCAGCCTTACTATACGTTCAAACCAACAGCGCCCAGAGCTTCCAAAACGGCGGAAGTCATTAATTTTCAATGCAAGCCCGGCAACTTGGGCGACCTGGTCGTCAGCCGTGCGTCTTGGCCGACCAAAGTGACCGGAGCGGTCCGGAGGGGAGTTAAAACTCGTTTAACTTTATGGTAATGAGCTCAGATGCATTTCGGCAACAACCAATTGGAATGCTGACATGCTTTGATGAAGCGGGTCCCAGAGAAAAAGCCATGTAACTTTAGTTCCTACAGCACACTTGTTCTGACAATGGATATCGAGAAGTTTATTACAGTAGTCTGCTTTGCGGCTCCTTTAAATTGACAAGCACGGTCGAACGTTCGAATGATTCACGTGATGAGCGACTAGAGCGACCAAAGCCGCCACACAGTCGTGCTTCTTGGGCGTCCGCGAGAGACTTTGCCTCTTTGGAAGCTTCTGGTTTGAACATACATTTATAGTGGCGCTAGAGGAAAGTCAGAGGATCTACAAAGTCATTAGGATTCATCATCTGTGAACCATAAATGTCTGTGCAAAATTTTGAACCAATCCATCAGGTAGATATTGAGATATTTCACTGGATGAGTGAAAAACTTTGAGCTGCTGGTGGTGTTGGAGAAAAAGTCACAGGCTCAACAATAGTGATCCAAACTAAGATATTCATGTCTGGGCCAAAGTGGCCGACCGACCAACAAGGACATCCCTAGAGCCACTCCGCTAGCATGGCTAAAAGCCAAATGAATTTGTATTCAGCAAGTTATGGTTTGCCTTTGTCATTTGGGGCTAATTAGAGCACTCGCATGATGTCATACAAGCCACTTTCTAATGCACTTTCTCTCTTTGACAGATGGTGCAGGAAAAAGAGATACCAAGATAAGGCCTTAAGTTTCCATCACTGCACGTAGAGTACCATGGTGCAACTGTGTGATACATTTAAACAGACGCTTCCTTTAAAAAACAAAATCACCTCAACTCCAAATAACAAGACAGACAATGGAAATTAAAGTAAAGAGGCAAACACATAGGAATTGTTAAAGAAAAACTGCTCGGCTAAAGCCAGGCACTATGTTCTCATGGCAACTGAAACCCGTCTCCTTGGAAACTAATCTCGGGGCATTTGAACAATGCAGCTCTGGCCTTTAATCTCTCCAGACACTGGGAACCATTATACTAGCCTCTGGCAAGCCCAAACCACTGACTCAATAGAGAGAGGACAGAGAGGTAGAGAGAGATAGACAGAGGCAGGGAGAGAAAAGAGGAGGGTGGGTGGGGTGGGGTTCAGCTGCACCAGTCTGAACGTGCCAAGTCTGTTGGCCATCTAAATCTGCCTCCCCTGAGGCCACAGCAAACATTAGCCCCCTCCTAAATTATTACAGCCTCCAAATAGATGGCCTCTTTCCCTCACATATTTAAAAGGCAAAGGAAAGTAGCGAGGAGGAGAAAGGTGGGGATAAGCGTAGGCTCGGGATAATGCCATGTCAATTGCTGTGCAAGAGGAAGCACAAGCACAATGTCACGGTCATGTTATGGGTGCTCTGTGAATATTGAACAGTTCAATGTGGGACAACATTAAAAAAAAAAACATAAGGCAACCAACCATGAGTGTACTATACAGATGAAGGAAAAGAAAACCCAAGATTCTGAGATGCAAATCCTGCTGCAGCTCTGCTGATAGTGAATGACGCAAACTTTGTGGACTTGCCAACACTATTCACTGTGATTTCATCCAAACCATCACTTTGACAAAAGCTCACTTATTCTCTGAGCCCACAAAAATCTGCCAGCAATCCTTTTTAGTGGGAGCTACAGGTTTTGGAACTTGTACGGACTTTGTGCTTTAGTTTCTGTCTTTCAAACAGAGTTCAGTATCACGTAAAGAGGCAATCTTAAGGGTAAAGGAAAGAAACCTTTTGAGCATGTAAAACCCATTGAGGTATGTTTCGAAAACTGCTAAAAAGATGATTAGTAGTAGCCAACAAACTAAAAAAACCTTCCACTTTTTTAAAACATATCGACTGATGTCTTACTACGATGTATGCCTCTTGCAGGGGCTTTCCTGCATCTTAAAATCCTGGGCAAACTGCCGGAGGGCCATTTGGAGCTAACCTCTAAGTGAATTTAAATTTGCCCACAAACTGCATAAAACCTTTTTAAGAAGACCAAAAAAGGGGCTGTAATGCAATGAAGATGTTTACTGACAGAGGGGTACTTTGGCTGCAAATCTAAATAATGTCAATATCTACACAAGTCAGCCAAGGTGACCGATGAATATTTTGTGTCTACGACAGCTCTATGTCAGTTTTCTTTCTTCTTTGGGGTTCTAAAAAAAGGGCTAAACATCACCACATGAAGGTGTATTCGCAGTAGCATTAACCAGAGCTTTTAATTAAGCCATTGTTTTTCAGCATTGACACCAACTTTACATGTCTGTACTCTTCTCTAAGTTAGTAGTAAACCTGTAACTTGGCTTACATAGTCAAATTACGAAAATTAAAGTCTGCTGGCCTGATTCGTGAGGCATCTGTTACTCTCTCAAGTCTGTGTTTTGGATTAACAAACATTTATGTCAAACAAGAAGTCCTGAGCGATATGGAGCAAATCAAATATCAAAACATTTTTACCAAATCCCTCGATATCAACATTGCAACGATATTCTAGGGTTGACTACTGGTGCTTTCACAAAATATTTACACAATTACATTTCTGATAAATAATCGTCAGTAATGTGGATATGATGACTAAGAGGGTAAAGACAAATAAAAAAGCAGCTAGAAGCGTCTGGTAAGTTTAGAAAATGACATCACCTTACTGTAATGCAGCCTTTAAAACCAAAGACAAAAGACATCCACTCTCATATCCCAATACAATATAATATCGATACATTGACCAGCCCTACTTTAAAGCATGATGATGTGGTAACACACAAGGTAAGCATTGCCTAAGCATGGTTTAACAAGATGTGACAGTATTCCAGAAAGTTTAATGGGACTTTAAACGCCCTGCACACCTACACAAGCATTTTCAATTATTCCCGATAATTACAGACCTCTGCTCAGGTTGAAGTTGGGCAGGGCAAAACTAAAATCAAATGATGCCACAAATGCAATGACACAAAATAAATGGCTGCACTCCATCAGACTGTGCCTTGTGATGTTAACTCCCTATCAGCTGATTGTCAAACAGTAGCAGGTAGTGGAGCAGCTGTAGGCTTTAGATGTACTCTGAGGAGTGTTTGTTTTAATCTTGAGCATGTGAATGAGGACACACGAGCTTTCAGGTGACACAGTACGCATCACTGCCAATGGTTTCACACTATTCCTCTGATCTACAGGTGGCGGTGAGCTGCCAAGAAACGGCATTGCTAGTTTTTCATGAGGAAGGACATGCATTCAACATGTTTTATTCACCCTCAAGGATACACACAGTCTCCTTTGGTGAGGAGCACTGAATATAAACAGGAACTCTGTGTGTTGACAAGGTAACTCCACAGGGTACCTTTCATTTAATCTTTTTATGTGTTGGCAGTATATCACATTATCAGGTGGATTCAGCCAAGGTGAGCTATGTGACGTATGAGTTTGTCTGTGTTGTTTGTCATGCTGTTGGTCCACGTTAATTTGTTTATGTACTGCACGGTGCCATGGATTCGGGTCAGCGTGCCGTTTTTAGGATGGAGAGTAAACTACGCCCGACTGGCCCAACTGGTTAAACTTGCACTCTGCAGTATGTTCGATAAAGGTTAAAAATCTGACTGATAACAGGTGGAAGATAACTAATAAGAGTTTCAAAGGCAATGTCGATTAAGTGTAGTTGGTATACGCCAACACACCTGAGAGTATGTCGAATTAGGTGGGATTATATGAGAGAATTACACAGGTACAAAGGATCCTTGAGACAGATGTTTTGTTTCAGAGGTTTGCTGCTTGTTCGATATTCAGTGGGCTAAAATAAGTTAGTAACTGAATGACTCTTGGAGCAAAATGAGCATCAGTCTCAACTACACATCTGGCATTTCACTAATCAAATAATGCACGACAGTTAATTTCTTCAAGGAAGAAAAAGGCACAACTGCAATTTTGACGTACCAGCAATTTACAGTAAGCCAGGGTGTGGTTTGACAGCTACTATCTAACTTATCATTACAGCATACAACAACATAATCCCTTTGTTTACACCCTGTGCCCGAGGCCGTGGCCTTTTGGGAATGTCATCAGTGATGTTATGATTTTTAACTGCTCCGGTGCCAGGCAGGATTCAGTGGCGAACAAAGGACAACAGACATCAGCTTTGTGAAAAATCAATTCATATCAATCCTCCAACAAAGGACTGGATTTGACGAAATTAAAGCAACATAATTGGATGGCAATATTGTGCATGGCATTTGCAGTTAATAGGATGAATCATGCACAACCAGTTATCCTTTGAGCACTGCATGGTTATTATTTTACAATTGAAAATACAGTGACATATAGTGCTTTAACACATTTTCCTTTTCATCTGCTGACAATACTTAAAACAAAATGCTGTGTTTTAAGGGTTTTGTGTTTATATAGCAGCAATTCAATGGCTTTATAACAGGTTAGCGTGGCCATACTACTTGAGCTTGTTAATTAACTCATCAGAGTAACAAATATTCAGAATAACAGCTGATTTATTTTACTTGGGATCATTACAAACAAGGTAAATTTAAACTGCCATACTCTGAATTGAGCTGGCCTGTTGCTGTATTCACACAAGATATTTTAAGGTACGAGCAGGGCCAGGAGTTGTGCTGAGAGTTTCTTGTGCTGGGAAATGCTGCCAGGAGAACTACTATTAAGTTCACATCACATGAGAGAGGAGAGGAATTACTTTGAAAAGCTGGACCCAGGAGAGAAAGCTCCAAACCACAGGATATGAGACCAGGGTGCAATAAATACAGTCTGGGTCTGTTCTTGTAAAGGAAATGAGCGTGTGTACAAATCCGTATTATTTCTCTCCGTGCCTTGTGGATTCAATCCGGCAGACAGTTGCAGCTGACAAAGTTTTATCTCAGTCAGCTTTTTATAAACTTTGACGCTTCTTGTACCAAGTACAGGCAGACAGCTGGGAGCAAAATGGGAAGAAAACAGCACTCTAACTAACGCTGTCTGGAGTCACTGTGACACACAACAAACACTCTGCCTTATCGAAATTGTTGTCTGTTTTGTAGTTTAACAAACACTCCTCCAACCGTGCTACTCTCAGTACAAGATTGTAATTAACGATAAGGCAATTAGCAACCCATTGTTTGAGTTTATTGCAGCTTTATACGATCAAACACGGCTGGAAATTAACTCAGCGAGACTGTCGGTTAAATCTTTCTGTATTTAAATTGTTTCGCTGAAGTTCAAACGTCTTGTTTCCCTTCTCCTTTACACTCGCTACGTTAGCTAGCTGGCTTTGTTGTACTAGCTCGGTAACCTTATCAGTGATAGCAATATATGGGGGATAATTTAGCAAGCAGACAGACGCTGTATCCTAATCGTAAATAAAGGCTAGCACTCCACTCGCAAGGTTACAGGGAGAAGTCCCCTGTAGGCTGACTTAACCGCTAACTAATAGCAACCTTTCTTCACTACTTACCGTGTGTCTAACTAATCAACGCTGGCTAATTAGCTAACGGTATCATAATAACGTTCGGGCGAGCTAACTAGCTAGCTTACACTCGTTAGCTCTGTAGCGTTAGCCCTTTTGCTAGCTAGCGCTAGCACTTTCCTTTCATCTCCTCCCCCAGTCCCGAAATTAGGTTATAATCTGTAATTTCTAAATGTACAGTCACGAAAAGCAACACGCTCCACGACAGCAAACTATATAACTGCTCATGAATATTAAAAGGGACGGCGAAATCTCACCTTAATTAGCGATTAAATAGCCTTGTTGCTGCTGTCAATCCCGGAATAGGTTTATTCCCCCGTTTTAATCCATCAGAAACGCTCACAATTCCCATCCACAATGAAGCTGTGCCGTCTGCTAAAACATCGTAATCCGCCACATCACAATGTGGACTCCGATCGCACGTTTTACTCTCTATTATTTGTGTATTTTTTCTTAGTTTATTTGTCTTTTTCCCTTAACAGAGCAGGGTGTCCCTTTCCCCTTTCTTTGTTCTGTAATCCAGTAAAATTGAAACTCATTCGCCTCCTGCTAATCCCAGCCCAACTCAACAACAGCATCTATTGGCTGCGATTTACATACAGGATTAACGGAGGAACCTCTGGAAATACCCCCGGGCGACAAAATTTACATGCAAAGAAAATATTCCAAGTGCGATTTCTTATTATATTAGGACTATGACAGTTCAAATCACTGTCTGCCACTTGGCTGCAACTTCACACTGTCAGTTTTGCTTTGAGAAATCCCACAGACTGCATGAATGTGTGGTTTGGTGACAGTTGTTGAGTGTCCAAATTATTTATTTTTAAAGATTTAGTCAAAGTGGATATACAGCAGCTACATGGATCTTCTGGCCATGACATTTATGCCACAGCTCTCTTGTGATTGCCTAAAATAGCTTGTCAGTTTGATATAGGGTAAAGTTCATATCCTTGGGGAGGGGAACAAATAGTTATCTTGTAATAAATGTAGCCAGAAACCATTTATAATTAACCTAATCCACTACATCACTATAATCTGGTTACTTTTGCATTAATTTACACCCAAATCACTGTGAAATATTAACTCAAACTGTGTTTCACCAGGAGTAAAAATGTGATTTGTGCCTCTGCTTCACACACGCTGTACTTTTTGCTTGCTTCTGCAAATAAGTAATCACTTATTTACTCAAATGTCACCAGCATAACCAATCTGCCCTCTAGCAGAAAACTGGGACGCGTGGATAAGACCTGACATTTGCCAAGGCCAACAAGTAAAAGTGATATGTGTGGGGCTTCGAAATCCAAAGATTGTAAATAAACATGCAGTGTCTGGGTGTCAGGAGCTTGGCCCTTTTCCCACACAAATGAATTATTGCCTCCTCCTCTCATCAAGTCATTTTAATACCAAATATTTGCCCGAGATGAGATATTTACAGCAGGATTTCTCTCTCTCTGTATATGTGTGTGTGGCAGAGCAATGGATAAATGGTTATGGCTGCAGGCACAATTTCCCAAACCACTGACTTCTTAGTGGTATGAAATCTGACACCACTTTGAATCAGCTTTGCAGAAATATACCTATCTTCTGTGCTTTGCCCTCAAAAACAAACATACAGAAGTGACACAAGTATGAAAGAGTGTGAAATAAAACACCACCAGCCCTTGCCCACATTGTTAATATTTAATGACTCAATCTCCGAAACCATTGCAGCAATAATCCAAAGGGTATGAACCCTCCAGCTGAAAAGGCCATGTACAATATCCAATGGAAAATTTAGCTTTTACCTCAGCTGACTGGTGCCTGCCCTACATGCTTTGCTCAGGAGACACCCCTATTTCCACCCCTACTCACCTCTGCGTGGTGTCTCCTGTGCAGCAATAGCAACCTATGACCAACTACAAAACAGGATCTCCTTGTTTAGTTATGGATAAAACAATATTTGGAAGACTTATGGTGTAAATTCTATACGTGTTGACATTTTTGCAAATTAAATCCAGATGTTACAAACCTGGGGAGGGACATTGTTTGGATTTTAGCTCCCGTGACAGCCCTTCAGTAGCCCCACTTAACAAAAGGACAGTAAAGTAATCCACATCTAGATACAGCATCAAAATGGGCTCAATCAGGCGTCACCTGGGGCTGCTATGTCGTAGCATATAGAGTTAATTAATACTAGTGTATGGATGGAGTCTGATACATAGTCCACAGTAAATAAAATAGCTGATAATTACTTATAAGAGGTGTATTGGTACAGGGTCAGAGTTTAACAGAACAAAAAAAGTCTAGAATAATTCACTATATTCATCCTATAAACATACTGTAACATAACTCAGAGCTGAATTCAGGAGGTCTCCCAGGTTCATGAAGTCCCAGCAGGGAGTCCACTGATGTGCAATGGCTAAAAAGGACTACTTTTTTTTTTTTTTTTTTAGGAAGATTGGCCCAATAGCAACCTTAACTGAACCTTGAAGAGAGCAATGGTGGTTGAAATCATCTCTGTCAGCCTTGTTACAGATAACTCTCCCCTCGTGTACACGTGGATGATAAAGAATACTTTATAATAAGCAGAACTTATGAGGTCGTTTCATGTTTTGTCCATGGCACTGAAATAATTATGTTAATTGTTGTGTTCCTCAAACACGTTAAACAAGTCAACAAAGTGTATCCTATCTTCTTAATTGGTTCTGATGATAGTTTGGCCTAGATTCGACTGCAGGTAGCCATAGCAACAGTGGTGATGCTTTAGAGCATGTTAGTTAATGTTAATGAAGGATTTAACCAGTTCTTCTACATATGTTGGATAAAAAAACATTCCAATGTTCCTGTAATGCTTTCTTTGATGTGGCCATTATATAAGCGTGATAATGCACTCAAAGGATGGAGGAAGGAAAACCGTTTTCTCTGTTTTGTGTGATGCCTCCACCTTCTCCATCTCCATCTTTTTACTCATGTTAATACACTATGCAGAGCTTGATTGCTTACATAAAGTCTAAACCTGAAACAGTTTTCAGAGAATAAATGCACATTCATGAAGGACACTTTAAGAGTATTGTAGCTTGCTCCTGATGTTATCCAGACAGCGCTTTTTTGTTTTTCTGGTATCTGATTTCATAAAAGTTAAAGGAACAACGTGCAAGATTTAGGGGGATTTAGGACATGTTTACACGAAAACGATCTGCTGAAAACGGAATCGTTTCTCATTTTCTTTTTTGAAAGAAGTTCTGTGTTCAGACGGCAGCGTTTTGATAACAATCATCGTGCACACGGATCTGCAAAAATGTCCAAAAACACTGTAGTATACATGCCAGGCCAGTAGATGGCGGTGTGACTTTGCAATCACACAACACGCGCCTGCACACATGCACTTCCTTCTACAGAGCGGTGATGTATAAACAAACAAAACGGCAACCGCACAAATGTTTGTCTGGACGGATGACGAGGTGGAGTTGCTACAGTACATCCACACTTTGCTGGAGAAGCGTTGATAAATTCAAAAGGGTGAGCAGTACAAACAGAGCTCGTGAGTCCGCCATTGTTGTTGTGATGGTCGACTTTCTCGCACATGCCTAGTGACTGGAACCATAATGCACATTTGCATCAGCCAAAACGCAACTAAAGTTTACCGCTTTCAGTTGAAATCGTTGTTGTGTAAACAGGACCCTAGTGTCAACAAGTGGTGGGCACGTCTTCATCTCTTCACACCTAGATCACTGCAACAGCCACTTTTCTTGCCTAAATCAAAAATGTATGAATCGACTCCAGAATGTAAAGAACTCAGCTGTGAGGCTTTGAACCAGAACAAAGAGACGTGACCACATCACTCCAGTTGTACCCTCTTTACGTCGGCTCCCAGTATGATTTAGAATATATTTTAAGATTTTACTGATCACTTTTAAGGCTCTTCATGGTCTCTCTCCCAGCTATATCTCCGACCTCTTAGTGCTGTAAACACCAGGACGTACTTTGAGGTCCTCGGGCAGAGGTCTTTTGTCTGTTCCACAGGCTTGGATTGAAAACTAAAGGGTACAGAGCGCTGGTTGTCAGGGCCCTGAGGCTCTGGAACAGTCTGCCTGAGGAAATCAGGTTGGCTGAGTCAGCGATCTCTTTGAAGTCCCTTTTGAAACATACTTTTATTGGAAAGCCTTTCCTGATTTTACTTGAGTTTTAAGTCCATTTATTATGTCTTTTATTTCCTCAGTTTTTATACACTTAAGTGTTTATATCAGTTCTTTTAAAAGTTGTTGTTTTCATGTCTCGTCTGTTTTAATCATTGACATGCAAAGCACTTTGTAACTCTGTTTTGAAAAGCGCTTTATATGTAAAGATTATTACTATCATTATAATTATTCTTATCCACAGAGGTCTCCTCCTCTCCAAAAAAAAACATCAACAAAAAAAACGGATAAAAACACCCAATAACGCAGTTTCATGTTACAAATCAGTGCTTCTACGATGATGGTCAGCATTTTGGGCTGCTAGCTCGGCACCTACTAGTGTGTGCTCACCTTTTTACTCTGAAAACTTAAGAACAAAATGTTCATGAGGTATTTACCAGAAGCCGAATTATCCGCAGAGGTCTCTTTGTCTCCAACACAAATGGACACGGTGATTAAAAAAGGTAAAAATACTGAATAAAGCAGTTTCATGTTAAAAACTGGTATTTCTCAAATGCTGTTTGGCATGTCGGTGGTGGGGGCTGCTAGTTCAGCACTTGCTGTTATGTGCTCATCGCGGAGGGGCTGCTTACTATAGTGTTCTACGTGAAAACGCAAATGGTCCTATCTTGAGCCAGTGTTCGTTTGTCTTTTCTAGGCTTTTGTATTAACAACATGCCGCTCCCTGTGTAGATATAAACAGCTCATTCTAAGGTAAAGAAAACACAAAGATTCTTGTCGTCAGGTGATTATATGCTAAAGAAAACATAATTATTGTTATATTCCATTTCTGACAATGTATATCCCCAAATCCTACACACTGGATTTTTAAAGTGTGAAATGTTGTTTACAAGTTAAAACACATTCACTCACACACACACACACACACACACACACAAATTGGACGGCTTAAAATCTGTCTTTTGCAGTATCAAAGTGAATGAGAGGATTGAGACAGAAGCAGAGTATTTTGCTGCGGACTGGTGGAAATAAATAGTGTTTGGAACAGACTCAGCACTCAGATGGAAACTGGAGAAGTGGATTATGTGGTGGGAGGTGGTTTTGAAGATGGTTTAAAAATAATTTCCAACCAAATCCTGGCCACCGTTGGAATCCATCATAACAAAAATGGATTTAACCTGATCACAACCAAGAGAGATGAATAATAAACCTTCTGAGCTACTTTGCAGGCCTGTGTTTGTGTTTTCTAATCATAAGAGAGATTTGAGGTATTATTAAAGATCACTTTTAATACTTCCATTACCTGCAGTCACCCACAATTACTTATCATATTGTACACTAAAGCCGAAGCGTGAACACTGGACAGAGCTAAGTATAATGAGTTTTCAACCAGTTCTCTCTACATGTATTAAGTAAAGTGACAACTGAGCCAAACTCCCTAAAAATAATAGTCAGTCATCCTTGAAGAGTTGCTCTGAGTATCACTGGCCGAGACAGCTCACCCATACAGGATTATAACAAAGCTGAGGAGAAGAGTAAAAGCAATAAATAAAACAAACAAATCGACTGAGACCCAGTTCTTCACATCGTCGTCCATAAGCCGTTTCGCCTTCTGGTTCAAAATGTAGAATTGTCACAGAGTCCCCGGCAACTCGCAGATTGAAAATTTCTAACTACTGTAAAGCATCAGAAGTTGCCATTCTGTACGTTCTCAGGAGTTGTACCGATAATATCTCTTCATGTCCATGTCCCATTTCCTGTTTATATTTTATAGTACTTTAAGCGGTCTTCATGATTGGCTAATAGGTGCTTTCTGCAACAACACATAAATTCACTCGAGATAGAGATTCGCTGTTTTGGTTTTAACTGTAAACTGAAATGTTCTTCAGGCGTCCGTCGCAGGATCAGGAGTAACATCGGACGAGCTTTCTTTAAGATGTACCTCCGCGTGCCCCAGTTCACTCTTATCTCTTCCGCTCATATCAGTGTTGTTCCTGAAAAGCAAAAAACAAGACATGTTAGTACTGAAAGGTATTCATGACATCATCACATCTATAATGGTTTATAGTATAATGAAAGAATACCAACATCTCTAGTGCTGTCTGACTCCTGATGATGAATTCCATTGGCTGAATTTGCACCATGCACCTAAGAAACAAAGTCACAGATTGTCAGCGTATTCTGGATATGATTTAGCTGTGCTGTACATCAAATTAAAGGACTATTTTGACATTTTTAAAAACAAATTCACTTGACTTTCTTGCTGGGAGTTAGATGACAAGATTGATACTATTCTCATGTCTGTACAGAGAAACAGCTTGAGCTTTATGCAGGATTTATACTTCTGCATCGGATCAGCGCTGTACCCTGGGCTGTAGCCTGACATGCACTTCCCCAGAAATGTAACTACATGTCGCGGTGACGCAGACCTCCTGTCTGTTTCTGTAAGCTGAACCCATTTCCCTCAGTGGAAACAAAACTTTTATTTACTTAAATTTCATAGATAGTCTTGTGTGTGAAATTTATCCTGGCTTCATATGAGCAGAGAAGATCTCAGCTTGTCGCTAGGCTAATTTATACAATGTAAAATGCCATAGGCTTGTGCTAATAACATTACCATGTTGTATGTGTTTGGAAAACATGTTTAGTATAAGACGATAATGATAACGATAACGATAACAAGAAGATAAGTTGTTTTGTCAGTGTGTAATGGAGCGGAATTTTGTAACGTTACCTTTGTTAAATATTGCTGTTGTCCCTGGCTTCATAGGAGTAGAGGAAAAGTCCACTAGCTGCTAGGCTAATTTATACAATATAAAATGCCATTGCCTTGTGCTAAAAACATTAGCATGTTGTATTTGTGGGAAAATGTGTCCAAAAAAGCCAAGTGCTTTGTCTGTGAATGCTGCGAGTTAAAGTGGAGCTGATTTGTGTACTTGTGTTTGAAATTGTCTCTATTAAGCCATGTTTAATGTGTGTTTAATGTGTGTTTTGAATCAACGAAACTTTACAGTGCTTCACAGAAACCCCGCTGCCGACTAGTGTTTTGATAGTGTAACTGCAAAATGACACAGACACACCACTGCACAAGTATAAATGCTCAGAACGGCGTAGGCCACGTGTAGGCTATGGTGTAAGCTCTGCACAGAGCTGACGCACAAGTATAAATCCTGTTTTAGAAGTGCTGGTTTTGTTACCTTTTGACAAAGCGATGCAAACTGTTTACTCCTGTTTGTTGTCTTTGTGCTAAGCTAAGCTAAGCTAACTGATGATGGCTTCATCTTTACCTTGCACACATGACATCGGTCTATATTGTCTCACTTTGCAAAAAAGTGAATGAGTGTAAAATGTCGAACTGTTTCTTTTAATACACAACGTATTAAAATCCATTTTCTCTGTACAAAAACACACACTACTACACACATGACTTCTGTTATATTTACATCCTTTGAAATTCAAATTAAAAAACCCTCGTGTTAGTTTTTCTTTATCTTCAAGCATTCTATCATCCCACTTCTTCCCAAGTTATCTCACATCAAAATTATTTTCTTTTCCTCATTGAATCTGTGAAACCAAGGTTTTACCGGGCTTTTATCTGGATGCCTGCGCATGGCCTGGACCAGCTGGTCGACCTGCTGGTTGTGTTCCATGGCGGTCCTCAGGGCGTCCTCAGTGCTGAGCAGCCGCTGGCGGAGGCGGTTCACCTCTGAGTCCAGGACAGAGGGGTCCAGCATGGAGTACCGCCGGTGGTCAGGTGAAGATCGTTCCCGACCCTGAAACGCACACAAGGCAGGAAGATAATGCTTAACGTTAAATCATTCATATCACACAACAGTTTGTGTGATAAACTTCTCCACAACAGATTATCATGCACTTTATATAAAGAGCACATTTTCATATTCAAACACACTGAGATTCCTCGCAGGGATCATGTCACACATTATGCAGTGAATATATAAATCAGGGATACTCAACTTGCTTTACCCGGCGGCTATTTTTGCAAAATGACGGGAGGCCAGGGGCCAGTTTTTAGAATTTGAGGACATTCAGAACTGACCCCTGAACTTTGTAGGGGGGTCTGGAGGATCCTCCTCTGGCACTTTTTGATTAACAAGCTCTATATTGCTTATTTTTCAGTGCACTGTGGCATGTTATTTACAATCATTCATTCATTCATTCATTTTCTGTAACAGCTTATCCTGTTCAGGGTTGTGGGGGGCTGGAGCCTATCGCAGCTGACAATGGGCGAGAGGCGGGGTACACCCTGGACAGGTCACCAGACTATCACGAGGCTGACACATAGAGACAGACAACCATTCACACTCACATTCACACCTACGGCCAATTAAGAGTCACCAATTAACCTGCATGTGTTTGGACTGTGGGAGGAAGCTGGAGTACCTGGAGAACATATCAATGCGACCCAGAGCTTAACATCTGTCCCACGGATGATAGGCCTACACACTTATAAACCTGGAAGAAGATCTGCACTCAGGATTTCAGGTAAATAATGCTATACAGTGCTTGTTAAGGTTGCTTAGCACAAGAGTAAAGCCCTGCGCCCGACCTCGCGTCTTCCAGGCAGTTAAAGACGCAGCATGTGTATGGCCCCTAATTTCCAGGGCTGGTACCTGCGGTTATTCCACAGGCTAGTTAATAACATGTCGGGCAGGAAATCCAAAGTGTGGGATCATTTTGAGAAGGTGAAGGACGAACCCAAGGTGATATGTAAACTCATCTTCATTGGTTGACTACAAACATGACGTATCATCTGAAACATGGAAGTAGCTACA
This sequence comes from Epinephelus moara, assembly GCF_006386435.1. NCBI lineage: Eukaryota > Metazoa > Chordata > Actinopteri > Perciformes > Serranidae > Epinephelus > Epinephelus moara. The sequence goes on along the minus strand of NC_065508.1, from coordinate 23,065,785 downwards.
TGCCCATTAGCCCACAGCGTCATTAACAGGCGGCTCGCTCAGTGTGTGACGTGCACTTGTAGATAAAATATAGGCCTATATTAATGAAGGTTCATTAGTACGCTTTTGTATTTCTCTGTAATGTAGCACAGTGTTAACAATGTTACTGATACTATTCTTTCTCACACCTTCAACTAAAACCATTGTGTTGCCCCGCCCAAAATATATCATTCAATAATTAAATTAATTCCGTAAACATGCGGGCAACTAGTTGACTAATGGCCCTAAATGACTACTATTGGTCGATTAGGAAAATTCTTAGTCATGGGCAGCCCTAGACATTACACTTGGAAAGAACAGGACCAAAAGTCTCAAAAACTGATCATGATGAACAGTTGGGGTCGATTTACCCCACGAGCAATATTAGCTCATAATCAGCTCATAATCACCAAGTCCCTCCTTCTCACCAGTAGAAGCAATTTTTCACGCAGCGTCTTGATGTCTTCCTGAAGTTTCTGCTCCTTGAGCTTCCACTCGGCCTTGTGCACTTCTCGGTTCAGGTCTTTCTCCATGTCCCTTGAGTGGCGATGTGATTCCAGGAGTAACACCCTCAGTTCATTCAGACTCCTGGAACAAATAAGACAAAACACAAGAGTCGCACATCAAACAAAGAAACCTCAAGTGTTTGGTAATACTGAGAAAAATAGATCCAATTTTCCTGCAAACTTGACCGCTCCGAAGAGCAATAATGATAAAGAAGCAGGGCAATTTCTCTGTCAAGGATTATACGACTGGTATATCTGCTCAGACCTTGCACAAAGGTCATTATCATTTAAAAGCTTACCAACTCATGATGTGAATAATATATTAGTCAATCTGGCTGCTGGGGATTGTGGAGGCAGCCTCACCTCTGCACATGTCAGACTGGCTGGTGGAAGCCACGTTCCCATAGTCAGACTGCCCGTGCATATTTGGCTTTTTGCCCGCATGGTGTTATCAGTGAACCACAAATACTCTGGGCAATAGTTTTCAGTAATCAGGGTACCACACAGTACCCAAAGGGGTTAGCCACCGTGACATCTGCCCTTATTTAAGGTACTGTATATTCATAAGTGCACCTCACACACAAAAGCTCTCTGTCTGACCAGCTTTGTCTCTTTGTGCTGAAATTGTTAGAGCATCTTTTCAAGCTGAGGCAATAATATGTCAATGTTGTGTTCACAGCTTGTTTCTCCTACCCCCAAGTGGACAAAAAAAAAATGCAGATTTCTAGGAACTGAAAGATTGTTGGATTTTTCAATACTGAAGCAATGCCCTCCACCTTACTGATAATGTATTCTTCCTCTCCCTTCACTGTTTCCTACAGCGCCTCAGGCATGCTGCCCTTTTGACCATTCCCAAACTTAGACTCAGTAACACTGTTTTTTTTTTTTTTCACTGACTCGCACAGTTTATTGGACTTTATTATTGTTTGCTTGTAATAATCATGCTACTAAGTGGCTTTCTTGAATTATCTTGTCAACTTCAACAGATTGAAATGTGTAACAGTGTTCATAGTTGCCTGTCTTGAGGCAATGTACTAGTTTGTTTTCCTGAAAGGATGTCACGGACTGAAATAGCTGCAGGAACATTAAGGCAGCTAATGATACCACCATCAAGTCACACTAACTCAAGGGGCCACCCACTGAATTTTTCAATGGATGGTATATACTTTTATTGCATGCGCACCATAATTGCTGCAGTGATGATACATAAGAAAATATTCTGCTATAGCCAAAGGCACTTATTTTTAGTGCCTTGTAGCATTTCCTAACATCATAACCATCAATAATGTAAGAACTGCATCGTGTAGGAGAGCCAATAATGTAATACAATTAGACCATTCTGTAGAGTTCCTCCTGCACTGATGGAAAAAATGCATGTGAATGTGTGTGGACTTCGTAAAACAGAGCAGGACAATGTTTAATAAAGCCCTGCACGTCTGCAATGATATTGTGACAACTTTCTTTTTACACTTGGGTGGTTAAATAATGACCTCAATTATCAGAGTTTTACTGAATGTAGCCAGATTTGGCAGCTTGAGCTGAAGGAACAAAAACAGCTCTGGGAGGTTGGTGAGAAGTGCGGCGAAAACAACTGAATGCAATCTGTGAGAGGTGGACGTCTGGCAGGTTTTTGTTGCTTCCCTGTGCTGGCTGCTCCCTAAACTCAAGAGGAAGAGACCCAGAGACTCGGGCCACGGGTGTCACATCAGTGTGGTGCAGCGTTCTGTGCAGAGCTGGTTGAGACTGAAAAGGTGGGGCTAGCTCGAAATAATGAGCAGTGCTGGTTGTTTCTCAACCTGCCATTTCAGCCGTTGGTGTAATGAACCTCATCAAAGTTTAATAGAACTTTATCTGTAAAATTTCAGTTCACCACTGTGATGTATCAGCCGCCAGATAAGAACTAATTACCTGCAGCTGCTGACAGAAATCAGAGGAGAAACACCATCATTTCAAAGCTGCACCAATCAATGTTTCTATATTAGCAGTGGATCAAATGTGTAACGTGAAAAGGAGCACATGTAGAGTCGAACCCAGTTCCTCTTGGCCAGTGGCATGGTGGTGGGTGTATTACTAGGTGGATGGGTCAGCTACTGAGGAGGAAGTGGGTATACTCTCCTTTAAATTCTAGTGGCTTTTTTGCTGATAGGTGGGTATGGTGTAGGCATCAAGAAAAAGAGGAGGGTATACCCTGTATACCTGCGTATACCCTCCACTACACCACTGCCTTTAGCCCTTCGGAGAGTTTTAGGCCAAGTTTATACTAAAACGATCCGTTGAAAACAGAATATTTTCTCATTTTTGTTTAAAAAAAAAAAAAAAAAGTTCGTTCAGAACAAACAAAATGGCAACAGCACGAATGTTTGTCTGGATGGACGACGAGGTGGAGTTGCTACAGTAAATCTAGACTTTGCTGGAGAAGCGTTGATAAATTCAACAGGGTGAGCAGCACAAACAGAGCTTGGGAGTCCGCCGTTGTTGTTGTGATGGTTGATTTTCACGTGCATGCCTAGTGACTGGAACCGTAATGCGACCTGCATATTCCAAGTTCACATGACAACAGAGACGGTGCTGTTTCCAAAAAATTGCACTCTGGAACCCGTTCTCAAAACGTTGCATTTTCAGGCACCCAAAACGCTGCTGTCGCGTAAACGATCAGCCAAAACACGACTAAAGTTTACCGTTCACGGTTGAAATCGTTGTCGTATAAACAGGACCTTAGTGTCAACTCAAAAAACAACAACAACAACAACAACAACAACAACAAATATTGATGAAATGTGTCCACTCTAATGGACCTCTTAGTTTATAATTTCAGGCAAGCAAACGGGCCGAAATGTAAAACTCGTCATTGATTATGCTTCATGTATATTATGAAGGCAGCAGGAAATTTCTTCTATCATTTAGCAAGACTTCACAGGAAATAGAAAATGCCTATATACTGTATATGTAGCACTTTTATCAGAAGGATTTTACAATTTGTCCCTCATTTACCAATTAACACAGCCAGACAGGCCCACTGTTGGGGTGGTCTAAGGGATGACCCCAGCCCATGGTCAAGGGAGGGGGGGGGCATGAGAAGGTCTATGGTTGACCCTTAAATAGGATCAAGTACAACAGTTTGCAATGGTTTACTTACAGCCTTACAAGTGCCACTAATGTGAACATGTGAAGTGGATTGCAGCCCAACAAGGTGAGTAGAATGCCTCATCAAAAAACAAAAATTCAGGGTACAGAGAGAACAAGAAAGTTAAAGGAGCAGAGAGGGAATGGCGAAGTGAAGAAGCAGCAGGTATGACAGGCAGAGCTGAAGGTGAGAAGTGAGGAAGACTACTTCTAAGCAAATAAAACTGCTGTATCAGGTTCAGTTTTAAAGCTACACATGAAGACACAGGTATCATATTAAACTAGAGGACCAAATAAATCCACTGGTATCAACCATGTTATGCTATCTTGTCTGAAAGGGGTCAAATAATGCCCCAAAGTTATGCTAAATTTTGGCGAGGGAAAAAGCAACATTAGCATTTTTTAGAATTGTGTATTTACATATTTCTGCATACTGGGGTCCCTGAAAAGTCTTTGAATTACATAAATTGGGTATGACTGGAAAACTGAGAGCTGACAGCCATATACTCTTCACACAGTTTCAGTTTTGCACACAATTTGCCCAATATTTGATTTATTTATTTCAATAAGATGAAAAAAGTGAAATTGTGTCATTTTTACGTTCGTCTGTGCAGCCTTGTTTATTCGCTGCGTTCATGGAAAACACCAATTAATGCAGTCATAAAGTGTGGAAAAGACCACATCACTGCATAACTCATAAATGTTCAGACAAGCTCAATATCTGGTTATTTGTGATGCTATGCATATATGCAATTCAAAGATATTGCCACATTTTTTTTTTCAAATTAATTTGGTCACAGATGTGCAGATTTGATTCAGTTATAATCATACATCTGTGATGTACAAACATAGAGGCAGCTCTGTGTAGGAGTGTGCATTGAGTCGCACACCATACTTCTTGTTTTGCTTTTGATGTCAAGAAGCTCGCTCTGGCTGCACTCTTTTATACAGCTGTAAACATTTTGGCTGTGCTCACTGCCTGCTCCAAGTACCATTTAAAACCTGTATGATAATCTATTTTTTTAGAAATTCTGAGCTTTGTATTTTAGAAAAAAACAATGAGACAGTAATCTGGAAACAAATATTTTTTCAATTCGCGTAGCAACGTGTTTAAAAAGACCCTTAACTTATAATATTTCTCAGTTATCAGTATTAGTAGTATGTCTTGTCTTAGTTTTAGCATCGTCACTTCACAGCAAGAGGGTTCGAACCCAGGGTGGGGGGTTGAAACTAGAGCCCCAAGACTTCCTGTCTGCAGCTACTGAGCTCATCTCATCTTGCTGAATATGTTTATTGCTTGTTTATAAGTTTATCGCTTTGTATTACTCTCTCACAATATGTTTTTTTTTTTTTTTTTTTTATTAACTGCAAAGTCTGTATGCAGAACACATCTCCTCTGTGTTTTAAAGTTTTAAATGAAAGCTCCCTGCATCCTCATTACTATCATGGGGACAGTTTGTTGTATTTCACCTTGCTCACAAATGAATACAACAAACACTGGTGCTTGTACAACAGCAGCACAGCAAAACGTGTCCTGATTGCACCACAGTGCATTGTTGTTTACTCATTGGCAGCAGTGGGAAATAAAACCTCTTGTTGTAGATGCTGCTGATAGCAATGCAACTCCTGCTGAGCTGATAAATGATAGAAGTTTTATCCAGATGAAACGAAATGAAACAGAGGGATTCAAATAATATCGTTCAAGCTGACAATATGTCAATAAAATCAATACGCATGCCCGTGCACTCCAAGTATCTGTCCGTTATCAAACTGATAATAAGACGTATTTTTGTGCATCACGTCTGCATGTGCCCAGATATCATCTTTCATTCCAGTTTCCCAGTAAGTGCTGAGGCAGATTGTAAAATCAATACAGCCGTGTCTCCATACCTCTCTTTCTTCAGCAGCTCCTGGCTGATATTGACCAGCTGCCCAGAGGCATCATGGGACTTCTTGGTCATGGACTCCAGCTCTGCCTCCACACGCAACTTCTCCTTGGCCAGGGCTTCGGCTTTCTTTTCCCCTGAGCGAACTTTGCCCTCCAGTGCTGAGAGAGAGAGGAGAGATGAGAAGCAGGTTCTTGGCTGGGAATTAAATTTTTGGCAACACTTTATTCAGCATTTATAAAAAATATTGTTTATATAAACACACTGTGATGTAGTACGCAGATTTATGGACATTCTTAAATGTTTGTGTGTCTGTCAACAACACTGCTACATATAATTATTAATTAATTGTATATTACAATTGTATTTATTAATGATATATTTATTTATTTATTCTTCACTTTCTATGTCAACTGAGGATCCTTCTCATCCCTTCTCACCCTCATCCATTCAACCCTCATCCATTCATCGTACATCCTATCATCCCTCTCTCCCTCGATCCTTATCCTTTCATTCTCTAATCCCTTGATCCTCATACCTCCATGCTTTCTTGTAAACAGACCAAACAGACCAACAATAGACCATTTGAAATCTTTATCCTGTGGGTGTGGTCTTTGTTAGTGAAATGGAAGTATGTGTAAAAAAACAAAATAAAGTTGAGATTGACTGCTGCAACCCTACTTGAAACCTTTTTTTTTTTTTTTTTTTACAAATGGAAGTTTATGTCAAAAGTCTCCCTTTTGAAAAGAACATCTCTGTTCAGTTGCGCTGTTTTTTAATATCGTAGATAAGCAATATCTTGGTTTTATTTTTTTTAGCCATCGATCTTTAGCAGAAAAGGTTTGTAATTGTTTTTTTTGCTAGGGCACGGTAAATATAATTTGTTCTTTAAACATTAAGTTCAAGCAGGAACACTTCAAAGAAAACTTTATTTCCATTTGTAGTATTATATTTGTTGGTATGGCTCTGTTCTGGGGCCCCTCTGCCTTTCTGCGGGCCTACACAGAAAGCCTCTTCCTCGCGCCTTTGTGGAAAGCCTAAGGCCGAGGGAGCACACCTCTCCACCCTTCCACGCATCTATGTGGAACGCCATAAGGCAGAGAGACAGCACACCTCTCTGCCCTTCCACATGCAAATGAGGAAAGCCTGAGGCAAGGAGAGCACACCTCCCTGCCCTTCCATGCGCCTACATGGAAAGCCTAGGGCAAGGAGAGCAGCAGCAAAGACCCCATGGCACAGAACAGAGCAGCATCAATGACAAACAGAAATGACATTGATAAGTCAGACACAGCATGAAAAGACAGAAATGACATTGATAAGTCAGACACAGCATGAAAAGGAGGAGCTGGGGTGAAGGCGGGTTGCAAAGCGGCTTGCAGAGGAAGCAGCAACAGTAGGCAGGCCAGAGCAGTTTAAATATGGCACCCTGAATGAGATTTGCCCATTGGTTGCGTAGAAAGAAATCATGTGATCTATCAGCTGACTCCTTCAATCAATGCACTGATCCAACAGTTGATTGGCTGTTTGAGATCAGCTGATATAGCTGGGATGTGAGCTGAGCTTGACATCGTGTCCTGCCTGAACTAACGCGATGCTCAGTTTGTGGTGCTAATGTGCAAACTGGCTAACTAGCATCTTGAATCGTCCTGTCGGTCTCCTGGTTTCCCTTTTTCAATGACGAATACAGACTACCACCGTCTGCTGAACGTACTTGCTAGTTAGGCTGCTGGCTGTGGTCTTTGTGGTCAACCTTTTGGCTGAGACACAGGCAATGGGAGGCTACACAACAGTCAGCCTTTATCGCCACTCGCTCTTTTGAGGTTTTCTTGTTGTGTCTGGGCCTTGAAAGATAACTTCCTAATGCTCTCTCAAAACCCACATTCGTCCTTCTGCGCAATAAAGTATTCAAAAGGTTACCTGAAGCTACTGTTAGGCTTCAGCAGTCTGAGTTAGCAACATCAAATTACACTCTTCCTAGTGCGACAATCACTCTTTGTTTTAGTTTTCCTCCCCTGCAGCTCTGCATCACTAACCAGGGAAACACAAAGAGGGAACTTCGTGCTAAAAGGACTAACTTCTACTCTGATGGAGGACTGTGGACTGTGTGCCCTGAAGCTTAAATAGGAAGCATATTAGGAAGGGATTCCCAGCTTGAACCATGCGATGAGGTTTACAGAGACAGGATAAGGAAACTATCCTTCTCTTTGTGTCTCTATTGTTCTTTTCTTAAAAAAAAAAGACTCAAAATGTATTCTTCAAAGAGTGTCAATTTGATTATCTGAAACACATGAAGTGTGTTTGGGTCCTTTTGATGTGATGGAACTTTAGGTTTTCAAAAGACAGCCGGTCGACAGTTTTTTCAGCAGTGATCAAAGAATGTAACAGTGAAGATGAACACAATCCGCCGCACAGTGAACTCAGCATGACTACTGGAAAATGAAGTGAAGCCTGCAGTCATTGCACATCACACATCACGACGCACGCAAGGCACTGCGCAGACGTACGGAGGGATGATAGAATGACACTAATGAAGATCATTACGTAAATACGATGCAGATAACGAGTTTATATATTTAGAAATGTGTCATATTTTTTATCAAAATAAAGCCTAAATTGGCAAACAGAGCAAACATGACCTGCGTTGTCATTGCTTTATTAGCACTGTTGTTATAGTGTGTGAAAAGACGTGATCTCTCCACACAGTTATTTAATTATTTCTTTTCATGAAAAACCTTCAAGAAAAAGACATGAGAGCTCGGAGAAGGTCGCCGACCGCTCCTGGACAGTGACATTTACCTCCCATCTGGGATTTCAGGGCTTCAACCTGCGAAGAGAGAGTCGAGACCTCCTTTTCCCTTTTCAACAACTTCTCCATTGTTTCTGTAGAAAAACAAAACAGCATTTAGTGTCTTGCATGAAGAACGGATCATTCAAGAAACAACAATAAGTCCACCAATACAGGCTCTTGGGCAAATGTAACAAAAGTCTGTAAGGGGCATACTGTAGGTTTAAAGTCACATATAAATCTCAACCTGTAAACTGTAGCCTTATATTTTACAGACAGATATGAGAGTGATCTTCAGAAATTTAATAACCAAAGTATTCCTTTAAATGGCTCACAGCATTTCTCTCCAGTCCTCACAAGCAAAAATAAACAATACGATCAGACACTCAAAAACTAATATAAAATCTACACTGAGCAATCGACGGCTTTTAATGATTCTTCAACAAAAACAATTTATCATTTAGCTTTTGTTTTTAATTTGGGAAGTAATAACATGCAATATCATGCAAGGAAACAGAGAAACTGAAATATATGAATGGTTTGTTTTATGAATTTGAAGTTAGTATGAAAATAAATGGATGTTGGTACCTTCGATATTCTGTTTTAGCTTCATCTTCTCATCTGAAATTTCATTATCTTCTATCACCTGGAAAAGGATAAAGTGTTAAGATAGCTGATCTTAAATCAAAGCAATGACAGGACTTGACTGGATTTCTGATTTGTTACTTATCATTCCTCCTCAGCCACTCACATTTGCATCATGGGATGTGTAGCGGTCCGCCTGGATGGCCTGGAGCTGGTTCGCCGTCACCCTCAGCTTTTCCTCCAGTTTCTGGATCTCCTCTTGGCTCTCTGCCTGGGCCTTCTGCAGAGCCTGATAGTCTGTCATCTTCTTCTCCGACAGCTCCAGTCTCTCTCTCAGCTGCTCTGTGCTTTTGTCCTGCTCAATGCGGAGCTTCTCCATCTCCGCCAGCCTCTGCTCCGCCCTCTGTAGCTTATCGGTGGCCTCCTCCAGGGCCTGCTTGCTGCTTTTGGCCTCGACTTCGGTCCTCCACGTCTGGTTGCCCTCAGCAAGCTGATCTTTGGCCTCGTGAAGACGAGTGCAGAAGTCTTCACGTTCCTTGGTCAGGATGGCGGCTTCGATCTTATGTTTGGCCTTTAGGTTCTCCACCTCCAGCTGGTGCTCCATCTTTAGGCTCTCCAGAGTGGTTCTCAGCTCCTGGACGTCCTGCTCTTGGCCTGCTGGAGTGGGATGATCGCTACTTAATGAGGCCTTCAGTTCCTCCAGGGAGCGCTGGTGGTCGATTACTAAAGTGTCAAATTTATCCTGCAGAGGAAGGTGAGAAGAATGAGATTTTTTTTGTTGTTTATTTGGAAAGCCATTAATACAAACTGATTAAAATGTGAACATTTGATAAAAAACAACATTCTTATTAAATTTATCCTGTTTTATCCTTGTTTCCTTAAAATTTTTCAATGCTTTTGCTCTCCCTATTTGCAATAAGGAAACACGCAGCATGGAAACTGCAAAATCAAAACAGATAAATTCAAATGTGTTGCTCTCTGCCTTTTAAAGCTTTTATCAGTTCTACTTGCCAACCCTCTCAATTTTCCCAGAAGGGCCACGTTTTTAATTGCTCTCTCCTGTTTTCCTCCAGGGGTCACAATTCTCCTGTATTTCTCCCAAATTATGGCAAATTTTCACACTTTTTTTTTCTTTTTGTTATCACAACCTGTTCCTGGCAGTGTACAGCGTGTATAAGCCAGACGGCACACTGTTTCCTCCCTCTTAATGCTTACCCCCATCAGGCCTGTCTGAATCTTACGCAGTTGTCATTGGAGACTTCATCTCCCTGCTGACTGTATTATGGGTGCATAAGCCCGATGGGACCACTCTAGCCTGCCGTTCTGCCTCACTCAGGCATTCAGGACCCAGGGGTGTGTGGGTCAGGGAGGACAGCTGGCTGTGGGTCAAGCCTGCAGCCTGGCCTGTATCCCTCCTTCTACTACTCTGCTAGAGTACCAGGGGCATGAACCGAAAAACTAAACTAAATTAAAAGTATTAAACATAAAACTGCTGTTGCAATACTTGTTATATTGTTGTTTTAATTCTTTGCAGGAAACAAAGTCTCTGGACCTCAAGACCCCCTGCTTTCATGCAGAAATCCTCTCCATATAATTGAGGTCTCAAGGTTTCAGAGTGTGAGCATACATACTTTCATGACTATGTGATTCACAGAGCTCTATTAAAGTGGCCCAACCGCTCTTGTGAAGTTTCTTTGAACAGTTCAAGTTAAAAAGAATGTAGCAGAATACCTTCCAGGTGTCCATCATTTCCATGTTTTCCTTGGTGGCATGTTGAACTTTCTGCTTCATCTCACTGACCTCCTGGCTCTTATTTTCAACCAGCGCCTTCAGCGAGTCGATCTCCTGCTGGCTCGCTGCTAATGCCGCCTCATACTTCTCTTTAAGCTCGCTGCTCTGCTTGTAGTGCTCGTGGCCCGCAGACACAAGCTGCTCGGGCGGGACCGGCATCTCCAGCTGGGTGCCGGCACCCGGGGCAGCGTCGCTGTCGTCGGCTTGCTGCGAGCCTGTGTCACATCCTCTGAGTTTAGCCTGGAGTTTCTCGATCTCAGCTCTCCTGAGGCTGAGCTCCTCCTCCAGCTGCATGATACGACTCTGTTCTTCAACCGTGGTTTGCTGACGAGAGAGAAACAACATCCATCACTGCCACTGAAAGTTCCTCTGATGATTACCATTTGCAGAAAGATGTCAGCCTTTTCAGAGAACGACATTATTGACTCAGCAGGTGGGAGACCCTGCGACTGAATGATGTCATTCCACAGAAAAGGTGAGAGCAGAAAACAGGCTTCAGAAAAAAGTAAAACAGAGAGAAACCCCTGAAAGTCTTTGCAAGGGTTGGAGACGGTGAAGTGCATTCCAGTGAATATACAGTACAAATAAATGACATTAAGCACGAGGACAGTGACAAACTGTATAACAATTTGGCTCCCTGCTGAACTCCTTAGATACAAGATGATACAAAGACTGACTTTTGTTTCCTAGTAACCATATTTTAGTATTTATGCAGATCTTACTCAGAGTATGTATTAAAATATTCATGGCAAATTCTGATGTTCAAATCAGGTACAACACTTAACGCCCCCCTAAACCCACAAATTTCCATTTTTATCTTTCTGTTTTTGTGCGTATGAAACAACACGATAAAAGGTGTTAATTGGTGACCTTTAGAGGAGGTGGGAGACGGTCCAGGAAACAGATTGTTTTGGACTGGACTGGCTCTGATGTGACAGAGTCGCTGTCCTGCAGAGAGCACTGGAGCCGACAGCTGTATAATACACAGGCTGACTAAGAGGATTTTCCACTCCTGCAACACGAATATAACAGAAGCTACACCCACAGGAACTCAAGATTATCTCTGATCTTACTTTTGTGACAGTTCGTTCACCGTGTTCCATCAAAGTTACAGCAGGTTACCTTAAGAAAAATAACTTTTCTGAAACTGTTACTTTATCCTAACAAAAGCACAAGAGAGAGATAATCTGTGGAAAAAATCATGTTCCTCTAGCTCCTCCTGGTGCTCCTGGTGGTGTCTGCAAGAATCCACCACTCCTGAATGAAAGCGACCAAGCAGAGCCAGGAGGTCGCACTATAGGGCCGCTATGTAGTCCCTTTTACACAGAACCAAACGGCAGCGACATCATGCCGCTCCTTTGTATGATTTTAGACAGCATGCAGACATCATGGAATCAACAGGCGCGTGCCCAGTGTGACATGTGGCACACCGGCATCGGCCTCTAGTGTGACATATAAAATTTGCGTCTGCAGCGCTTTATAAACAATAACGACGGCATTAACATGGCAATAGCAATCATTTACAGTCTGGTCCTCTGCTCGGAGGTTAAGAAGCTCTCGGTCCTCATTGTGTTGTCAGATTGCAGACATTTTCGGCCAATGTTCTTCTTTGAGTTAGCTTCCAACCGCTAACAGCTACTTTTTAAATCTCTCCCACGGTGGGCCACACGCTTAACACATCGTCAAAACATCACACCTGTGCCTCCTACGATCCTGTCCAGCCGGCTATTCAGTTTATACAGAGCTTGTTTTGACGCTCAAAACCAGCCACAACTCAGCCCTGAGCAGAGTGACCATCCTCTACTGACCAATCAGATTGCAGTGTTCACAGCTCCACCTTTTAGTACCAGATCTGTGTGCTAGGTACCCCAACAGAGGGGGGACCAAAAATAGGGACGGTACGTAACGGTTCCATTGGTACCATCCACAACTTTTTAAAGTGGAAATGGAAAAAATGTGCACCGAACTGAACTGAACTGTTCAGTGGAAACAGGGCTTTACATCTTGACGATGGCTGTTTGCGTTATTGTCATCGGATGTCCGACATGGGTTTAAAAGGTCTAGGAAGGAGCGCCTTAAAACAAACTGTCAGTGTTGTGAAAGACGTATCTGTTCAAAAAGTTTGTAACGTTAAGTCTCCGATAAATAACTGTCTTGCAAATCTTGTAAATTCCCAATTTCAAATCTTGCAGGTGCGTTCCAGTGTCCCTTCTTGAGCAGGCCAGAACTATAGTTGTTTCTTATTTTAGATAAATACCATCAAAGTACTGGCACCATGAAGGATTTGCATTTCACAAAAGTCCAAACAAACCATTATACACGTTTTATGATACAGCTGTCTTCATATTAAAGTTGACAGTGTGTCATTCATTGTATCATTTCCATCCAAAGATATTAAACTAAGGAGCCAAGGGGTCAATGTGTTACTGTCCCAATATTTGTTCAGCTCACTGTATATGCAAAGACGTGGAAGATGAGACGAGAGCACAGCCATTCTCTGATCATCTAGAAGCAGCCAAGCAAATATAATAAAGCCATCAGCAAACGTCCACACAGCTGCACTGCACACACACACAACTGCAAACATTCTCCACACACTTATATCCAATTAAAATTAAAAAAGGAGATTAAAAGAGAGGACCTGCTGCACAGTGCAAAGATGTTAATTTCAACCATCTGGGAAAACAATCTACGAGACCTCGTTGTTACTAGTTGATTCATATCAAAGCCTGAATAACATTCAGATTATGGCACAACAACACACAGGAATAAAAGAGTAAAAAAAGGGTCTATGCAAGGTTAATGTCCTTGACAGGATCTGAAGTCGATGTCAGTATCTGAAGTCGATTTGAAGTCAAGAATTGAGATAGCTCAGCAGCGGATCAAAGCCAAAACAAGATCAAATCTTTTTTTTCACCTTGGTTCTCTTACCCAACCTCAAGGATACTGCATCATGAGAGCATCTTCCCTGTTGGCAGAAGCAGACCTTACTGCATATAGGAATCCAGTGTTTCAAAGTGTTTTGTTATCTTTTGATGCCTGAAAATTGAAAGCACAAGCTTGTACGGTTTGATTTGTGATACCATTTTCTATTATTGAAGAGGCTTTCTCCCTGAAGTGCAGCACTGCGTTTCCAAGTGGTGTAGAGGACATCCTCTGCCACACTCAACTACTGATGGTAAATGCACATGACCACCATGATTCAGCTTGAAACATTCATCTAAGAATCAGCGTTCAATCCCATTAACAATTTAGCAATTTCTCATGTGTTATTAATTACATAACTGCTCCAAACATTAGCGCAGAGCTCGGGGGGGGATTCACCCACAATGTTCTCCACAGCTGAAATGAAAGGTTGTTATAAATGTTACGTCCTGGCATCTCAAAATGCAGCTGGCAACTGATCTGAAGGCCAACCTTGAATAAAAAAGATAAATCATAATTTAAACGAACATAAGCAGCAGCAACTGCAACAGAAGACGTGTAAAGCCGAAGCAGCTGACGGATGTCTTGGGGGAAGCTCTGGGTCAACAGTGAAGAATCGTATTTATGATATGATAGTGAGGGAATGAAGGAGAGGACAGATGAAGTCAGTCTGCTTATATGTTTATGTGATTATGTCTTTCTACTCTTACACAAGGCAAAAAATAATCACCCATCAGTGACATGTTGAATATCTAAGGCTATTACTGACATTTTTGGACTTTTTTTTTTTTTTTTTTAGCAAAAGAGCAGTTCATAGAGCACCAAAATACTTTACATATCAACATATTTAAAATATAATTTTTTAAAAGATAAAACTGGAAATATATTCTATTTTTTTTATTTAAATAAATGTAATGACAAAAAGGCCCAGGACCAACAATGAATTGATCCTGGTCTGTGTAACACACCTAAGGCCAGTTGCCTGAAGAAAATGTTAGCATTGTATGTTTCCACAAACCACGAATATGTTACTTATGCATGTTTTATACATCATATCAATCTTTCTACAGTGAAGTAATACACAATATGTGCAAAGGCTCAAACTCAAAACATTAATACTTGACTGAGACTAGTACAATACAACTGGTTAATGAGAACATACACCACAACGGTGACACTGAACAAATTTGATCTGAATATTCCTGACTACTGCTGTTTGTGTGTAACACACATCAAGGGAACTTGTATCACTGCCTATGGGAGTGTGTTGAGATGCAAAGATTTTGGAGGTCGGTGCTACAGTTTGTCTCGGATGACCTCATCTGCATTATCTTTAAGTCCTAAGCTCTGCTTATTAGGCATGTTTCCAGACCCTGCTTTTCCAGTGACTTTCTAGCCACCAAACGTGGGTGTTTTCAACCAAACAGTCCCTGCATTTCCAGCGGATTTTTAGCCACCAAATGAGGGGATTTCTAACCAACCGGTACCTACTTTTCCAGCAGCTTTTTAGCAACCAAACATCAGTGTTTTTAACCAACCAGTCCCTGCTTTTTCAGCGACTTTCTAGCCACCAAATGTGGGTGTTTTTAACCAACCAGTCCCTGCTTTTTCAGCGACTTTCTAGCCACCAAACGTGGGTGTTTTTCAGTGACCCACTGCTGTTTTTCCATCAAGGGACCACACAGAAAGTGGTTGTTATTTACAGTGATGTTGCAGCGTTTTCTGCAACAAAGTGCCACAAAAGTGTTTACGTTTTACTTAGATGCTGCTGCGTTTCCCTCCATGATATTGGCACGAAAAGCAGTTGTTTTTTACAGTGACACTGCGTTTTCTGCCAAAGTAGTGCCACAAAAAGGGGTTATGTTTTTCCCAAGACATCGCTGTGTTTCCAGCTGGGATAGACGCATGAAAAGTGGTTGTTTTCTACTGAAATGTCACTGTGTTTCCCGCTGGGATTGTGCCACCAATGCAATGGGATTAGTACAATTTTTTTCCTAACAATAAGCAAGTGGTTTTTGTGCCTAAACCTAACCACAAGAAACAAAGTCTAAATGTATCTTCTACGAAATAACGCAAAAATTTAACATAATTGTGGTTTGCAGAAACGTACAATGTGAAAAATTTTTCTGGCAATGGGGTTGCCAAAGCTTTAAATTAAAAATGTATTTTTATTTACATATTAAATATACCAGAATTGGCTAGGGGGGTAGTTTTCATCTTAAATCCCTGGCCAGGTGTGACTGTAACTGTAGTGATCTTTGAAAAAACTGCAAACTGACATTGCAGGTCTGATTGACCAATATGTGTGTATTATTTTAAATTACGATTCCTATATCTCTAGTTTGATCTGATGTGAACTTGGACACCAAAGACAAGTGGAGTATGACTTGTTCATGAGTCATGCCACTATCTGCAATGAAGCAAACAGGAGCAGAACCACGCAGGCTACAGGCAGAGGGCTCGTGCTCTTTACCCTCCTCTTCTCTAAGTCTTTCTGAAGCAACTCTGCTCTCGACTTTTCGAGGAGCAGGCTCTGTTCGAGCTGACGAATATGGGCACGCTCCAGTTTCCTCTGAGTCTACAGAAAGAGACAAAGAGAAAGACAGGGAGGAACAAAGGACAGATTGAAAAGAAGAGGAAGAAGAAAGACTCAAAGGGAAAGAGACCCATACAGATCTGAGAGGGAATGATCGAGATCAGAACAGCAGTCAACTTATGATCAGATGGCAGACTCTGGTATGAGCTGATCATATGATGAGGAGACTGAAGGGGAGGGGGCTGGACATGTAGGTCAGTTAAACTCCAGACTCTGAGGTGAAGTTCATTTTGGAGTTAAGATGCGTCAGGGAGCTAAAAAAAACATGTCTGTCTGTCTGTACTGTTTGGAGCATTGGGAACCCTACATTAATGAAATACAGCGTGCACTCATACACAAGATACTGTGGTAAAATTAACCAACTTGTTTAATGATGTGTTGAACACTCTCATACTTTACATTCTAACATTTAATCTCAGTAAAAACACTGTTAGTGAAGTCAAATGATCTGAGTATGATCTTGTTTGTCTGTTTTATGTTCATTATGTCTGTTTTCATGTGAAGAACTCAGTGCTTACACCGCCTTTATTGTAAAGCACTTTGTGCTGCAGTATGAAAGGTGCTACATAAATAAAGTTTATCATCATAATTATTATTACATTGTTTTGGTGTGAGTTGCAAAGTGTTAGAGATATTGGCCACAGAGATGTCTGCTTTCCCTCAAACAGAATGGAACTTGATACTCAAGAGAAAACTCAAAAGCTGTACCGTTAGCTAGCTCAGTGGTGCTAGTTGAGCTAGCCGTAGATGCACGCTTCCTTCTGCGCAGGGATACAGTTAGCGGTGTGGTTCGGTTAAAGGGAAATAGTTCCTACATGAAACTGCTCACAACAAGGTCTGTGGATTACCTTGAGTAACAGGGTCATGATTTCTGGAAAGAGACATTGATGTTGGGTCTTTCAAATGCTTTTTTTGGCGCTTTGAGTGCCACAAGCCGAGTGCCATCTAGTTCCATTATATTGGAGAGAAGGCAGACATCTCTATGACCGATATCTCCAACACTCGGCAACTCACATTTCACCAATCTAGACTGATAAACAGCACTACAGGTGAGAGGAGAAATATGTATTTTTGATTTGGGGGTGAACTGTCCCTTTAATACTGACTACGACAAACAAGGTAGGGAAGTCAGAGATTTGAGAGACGGACTAATGCACTAATGGTTTTTAGTCTTTTTATGGGATTTGTTTCCAACAGCAAGGAATTTTTTTTTCTTATCAACAACTGTGTTTTCTCCACTTCCTTGTGTAAAGATGGCCTCCAGTCAGTGCTGGAACATTATGCTTAGTTATAAAGAAGGCAACAGCTGCTGCTATATTACAGTTTAGAAAAATCTATGTTCTCAAGTAGCAGTCTTGAGCCTCTTCCGAATACTTCAGTCACTATGTTACAGACTGAGCAATCAGACTGTGTTTGTTGGTGTCTCCATTTGGAGGGACAGCCAAGAGCATATTTAAAAATGACCAAATCACAATTACCTTACATTCAGGTGCTTTTTTAAGGGACTGACAGTGTTCTTATCTAATGAATTTCAGACACTGCTGTATCGCTCAAAAATAAGCTGCAAGTGTGCATTGGTTTTAAATCCTTGCATTTTGCTTGACAGTTGCCTTCAGAAATTTGCTGCAACTGAATGCCGCATATAAAACATGTGTATTGCTGGGGTAAGCAGGTCCAAGTCCAGACCATTCTCTCATTAAACCTATTTAAAATGTTTGTATGTTGTCTACAGAAAATGTTTAAAGTGCAAACGAGACATTATGCTCTTCTCTGCATATACAAACCCCTTATAAATCTTCCTTTTACCTTCACAGGGTGCATGATATTAAAGGATACACTGGATTTTAGCATGTGGAAGCACATAATTTCAATTACTGATACTGTTCATAGTTAGTAATTACACTGACAAATACCTCCAGGTCTCCTTTGGTGATGGATTCCTCCTCCACTCTGAACTGGAGGTCCTCCACTTTCCTGTAAAAAGTTGTGTGAGACAGAAAATTAAATAAAATCAGTGGATCATGGACACTTGACTACTTGTACATTAGCACGAGATGATCATGTCTTACCCTCCTCTGTGTGCCAACATGATTACATGAATATATTTCTTAACCTTACACTGTCTTGTAATTTGTCTGTCTTTGTAGAAATCACAACTTTTGTCCCAACAGTCATGAGAGACAATCTAACTTTCAGGAGAAGTTCAACATCTTGGGAAACAGGCTTAACTGCTGGAGCGGGGACGTGTTAGCTTGCCATACAGACTGGGACTGTTTTCAGCTCTGTCCAAAGTGAAAAACAAACCTCATTAACAACTCTAAAACTGTCTTGTTACACAATGTGTCTCATTTGTTTAATCTGTACACAATACTGAAATGTAAAAACCACAATTTATGATTTTAGGGAGAGATATGAGCTGAAACTATTTCTCGACAAACAATAGCTTATCTATCCGCCCAGTGCTTCTCTGCAGCGTCTCTGGCTATAGCACGGGTTGCCTAATTCAGTTTTGGTCTCAGAAAAGGCACAATGGTACCAAAACTGGCAACCTCATTGTGACTAATTGCCATTGCTTTATTCTGTTTATGCATGTTAATAAGTCAGCTTTTTCTTTACTTTGGACAGAGCCAGGCTAGCTCTTTTCCCCTGCGTCCAGCCTTTATGCTAAGCTAACCATGTCCTAACTCCAACTCTGTATAGTACAAGTTTATTTAAGACACAGTCTAGAGACATTTCAATGAAATGAAGCATGTCTGAAGAGACCATGATCAATACTCATATGATGACGTGACTCAATGTGACTCAGAACAAAACAGAAGAACACTTCACACACCCATTTCATGAGACAGGTCCGTAGGAGAGGGATGACTAGATCAAAAGTTGCAAATAAACTCCTGCACACTGTCTCACTTGCAAAAAATACATTTATATTGGACGTCTCGTAGCTGGATTCTCAACAGGCAAATGGTTTGTAATAATCAGAGGCCATCTATAAATAAGGAGAAGCTGTAAGACTGCAAATAATCACATTCCCCGTTTTGGTCAGATGTTTCGGTTCTAAGATTTTGCTGCAGAGTGACCGCTCCTCACTTTCACACTGCTCTCTGGTACAGGCAGCTGCCCACCCAGACCCAGGGTGAGTCTGAGTGAGATGGAGGCAGGCTCCAAGATAACGTTATCTTCTGCTTAGAGGAGATGAATTTACAGCTCACAGCAACTCAATACAACACAGTCTCTGGCTTTTGTTTGATACCTAGTGTAGCACATTTCCAACCTGTCGTTAGCGTAGTTAGCATGTGTTAGCTCGGAGGGCTTACTTGGCCAGTTTGCTCTATTACTTGAATGTCGCTGTCGCCCTGAACGCCCTGCTCATCTCTGTTCAAACTTTCAAACTCCATATGGAACTGAAGTCAATCTGAGTTGGGTACAGCCTTAGAGCTAAATGTAGCCCAATATGCAATATTACATTAAATAGGTAGATTCATACAAAATGAATGCTGAAAGCCCCAAAAGCTAAACTGCATTCTCAAAAAGATAGATTCACATGGCAAGTGAAAAATCAGCATCAATAAATAAATAAATAAATAGAAACCTTCATAATAAATACACCAGGGACAATTCTGATGGGCAAACACTATATCAATGTAAACATGCTGTATGTTAAGTAACAATAATGAAATTTATGTCTATCAAGACTGCATAAATCAAATTATGTAACTCTATAACATCACTTTTCTTGTGCTACTTTCAGTCGCCTTTCCCAAGTATTTAAACCTTTGAACCCTGAGCTTATTATTGCGCTTTCTTTTAAAAAAAAAACATGGAAAAAAGGTAATGAGCAATTTGGTGAGAATGTCCCACAAATTGCAAAAAAAAAATTACAATAGATTTAGTAAATTAGTATAGAAAACAGGAAAAAAATAGCAATGGAAAAATTATATTTATAATTATTATTATTAAATATTTAGAATTATGGTACAGAATTCTTATAATTTTAAAGCACTTTTTTTAGGTTATTTCCTTGTTTGTTTGTTTTACTGATTTTATTGTTTTTAATATTCTCTTTTTACTAATTTCTTGCAAATTTTTTGGGGTCATTTCTTCTTGTGTTGCCTTCTCCCCATGTTTTTGAAAGAAATCAAGCCAATTTGCCGTCAGGTTTCGAAGGGTTAATAGGTGACGTTTGTTAGTGAACCTATCATAGCGTGCAAAATAAATAAATAAAAATAATACTAATAATGATGAATGTACTTAGAATGCTCAAAAATGCTAACTTCAATAGACATCAAGGCCTCAAAAAATGATAAATAAATGATTTAAGCTGCATATATAATAATGGGGATTGTCATATAGTAAAGAGATGTTTGGTATTTATATCTTCCTGTTGCACATGTGGAATGTGATTGGTTGCAGACTTAGAGCCAATCCCTACTTAAGATGGTTTCTCAATGTTACAAACATTTTTCCTGATGAACGTCCAGCACCAAAATGTCACAAATAAACATATTTTTTTGCGAGTTATAACACAGAACAAGTAGGATTTTAGATTTAAGTCGTAGGGAGTGAAAGTAGCATGACTCTGATGATACCTTTTCTCCTCTTCGAGCTGATTGGCCAGCTCCAGTTTATCTTTCTGTGCGCCGGCCAACATGGCTTTGACTTGCTGGAGGGTGCTCTCATTCTCTGTTACATACTGTGGATCGTCAGGAGAAAGGCGTTTGTGAGACAGACAACAGATTGTTGTTGCATAAGTCACAGGGCAGATTGGTTTATGCTGAAACACCAAAAGACATGTTTAGACTTTTAGACTTAAGACACCGTGTCTGTCTCGTACCTGCACGTGCTGCGCCTTGAGCACGTTCAGCTCCTTCTCCACCTCACAGATGTGGCTGGTGGCCTTGGCCATCTCTGCTCGCTCCAAGTCCCTCTCAACCAGCAGCTGCTCGATGTGCTGCTGCTTCTCCTTCAGGGCTTCCTGGAGCGCAGTGGTGCCTGAAATCTTGCGGGCGTAGCGCGAAGATGTCTCCGTCAGCTGAAAATGATAAAGGACATAAAACATAAGGAAAGTTTAGGCAAAGGAAATAATGTGGGGGAACAAAGAGGAAGTGGGTAGAGAGGTTGGAAAAAAGAGCGACAGGGGAAATCAAAGTGTTAGGAGAGACTCTGATGAGGTAGGAATGAGGACAGATTAGACTTTATCATTTAGAAATATTGGACACATTTTAATCAGCTTCACACATTCCTCTCAGATCATATCTGGTTAAGGTTGAAATGCTTTTCTCTGACATCAACCTTTAGCTCACTGAGATCATATTATAATTATTTAATGATCACGGGAAAACAGTCTGTGATCTCCACGTAAAAGGCTTTGCTTTCTTGTGCTCTCCTGGCACTATTTCATGATTATGAGAAAACATACAGCTTCATGATCAAAAACATCATGTAATAGCTGTTTAGTGAACCTGACATGACGACTGCTTTCATGTATCACAGATCAATCATTTCAAGTTCACCAAAAGCTTGTTATCCTGCTGAAAACAAGATGTGTTACAAAGAAATTCATAAATTTCACCATCCTGAGATACAAGAAAATACAAATACACCCAGCCTTCTGTATGAGCAGCTCTGCCTCCCAGACAAAAGGAAGACCTCCAGTTAACCCTGAAGAGAACTTTATAAGAATATTTTCGATCATATTGGCAACATGAGTAGGTTTAAAAACCACTGGTCTGTTTTTTTTTCCCTTTTCATCCTCTCAGGGAATATTTGGGTGCAATGATTATGAAGAAATATCGTTTTGGCCATTGTCTTCATAATGACGGGATCGCAGGTCGTTTAGCACGGGATATTTCTCAACCTCAACGAGTTTCTCATCATCCTTATTTCATCACACATGAATCGCAGCAACAGAGCTCCCTTTTTATGCATCATGGTGAGGAGAGGAGTGGAGCTGCCATAGGAGCAGAGAAGAAGAGCTGCTACGGGAGCTGGTGTGTACAAGCGGACAGCGAGTGGGGGAAAAATGGATTTAATTCCAGGGGTGGCGAGGCTGGAAATAGGACACTGGGGTAAAGTGCCACGGGGCAGCGCGTCCAGGAGCACCGACATGTGTCTGGCTGCTGCTGATGTGTGGTGGTACATTGAAAGTAATAGTGGCGTATTTTCTTAGGTGTGGCATTCACTGCCAGTGTGTTTTAGCCTTTAGAAAACTTTTCTTTAAGGTATAAAGTAGGCCCAAATCTCAGCATCTAATTCATTTCTGTTAAGAAAACTAAATTGAAGTGTTATTTTTAAAGCTTCGACCTTCATTTAAGATATAAACTTCACATAAAAATCTCTCAGGATGAGGGCACAGTGAAGACCTGAACATAAGCTCTATTCACAGTCTTCAGTCTTCACTAAACAGCCTCGTCCTGAGTTAGAAAAGTACGCAGTTATAACAACCAAAGATCTAACAGAACAATGGCCAAGAGTCAAGAAGAAGAGAACAGTGAGTTTGTCAAAAAAGGAGCCTATTAAGGATGATTATAAAAAAAAAACCCTGATACAGACGGATATTAAAAGTTGCAAAAAATATCAGGAAAACTCATCCAGTCATTCAGTCTGTCTCTTTATTATACTCTGCTTCTTTTTGATGCTTCTTTATATTGCTTTGTATTTTTTTTTCTACTGATGCTTCCTGTTCGCATCATCCCTTTGCTGCTGTAATGTTGAAAATTTCTCCGCTGTGGGACGAATAGAGGATTATCTTATCTTGTTGCATACACTAATTGGATTAATCGTACAATTCATCAGTTGTTCTGTTGCCGTTGAATATAAAATACAATATCCATAAAATATGGCCCTTACTGCTTTAGATGACACCTCATCTAAAGCAGTAGAGGTGCTTACATCCTGAAAGATGCAACATTTCGTTTGACCACTAGAGGGTGCTCTATGAAAGGATTCTATTAAGGATTCTTGTTTTACAGTAGAACAATACTGAGAAATGAGTTTTCTTCAACAAGGACATCCTGGTTAAAAGCCGAAGACATTCTTAGTGATAATGTAACTGTAGGAGCCATTTTATTTCTATTGATATTTGGGGACTGAATCCCATATCCTGAAGTTAATGTTTTCCTTCTATTTTTGTAAGTACTCTTATCTTAAGCCTTGACTCACCTACGGATTTGGGAAAATTAGGATGATGTTGCAGCTGTGTCATCAGTTAGTCAGCACAGGAGGACGCCAGCACACTATTTTTCAACCGCTTTGTTTTTTTACGCTTGTTTTTTTTTAATCATCAGACTGGACTGTGGAAATAAATAATGCAACACATCACTCTAATCTGTCTAATTTACGTGGAAAATGTGCTTGAATCTCTGCCGGGCATCTATATGTAGAAACTGGAAGCCACCACAGTGTACGTACATTAAAGAAATCATTATCATGTCACAAATAACCTTTTTGTTTTTTTGTCTGCATCATTTCTGATACAGTGACTTTGATGAAACAGCTGAGACGCTCAGAGGCTCAATCGGCCTCAACATAATGTCAAATACATGGTTACTGGATGTCACAAAGGTCATGAATTCTTGCTTTTGTGAACGCAGCAACGACTGCCTGAAGTCATTTATACTTCGGATGTTATTAATATTACAGAGCCTACTTTCCTACCATTTAACGACACAGACTGTGGTACACCAAAGATCTTTAGGAATGACAGTGAGTCAGAGGATTCTGTGCAGCGTGATCCGCTTGATAATTCAGACTGGCTGCTCTCAGCGCTGTCGGACACTGCTGCCAACAATTAAGGAAAGTAAAGGGGAGACTTCTCCATCTGAGATCTGGCCTCCAACCAGGAGCTAAAAATCAATGTGAGATATCCTGATGTCCCATTCCTTTTAGTTTGTAGCCAGCCTCTCCTGAGGTTATTCGTCTTAAAGACACGACGTGTTGGAACGAGATACTCGAGCTCTCTGTCAGCTGCTGCAACAAAATGCAAAGTCAGTGAATCAGAGCTTCACGCTGCACAGCAGCAACATGCAAATTATTAACTGCTCAGCAGATAAGCGGGCAACTCAACACAATGAGCCAATTCATCACCCCGCTGTTTGAATTTGGAGACAGAATATTTCACAACGAGAGAAGCCATGAGAAAAAGGTAATTATCAGTACAAAAAAAAAACATCGGTGCATCCCTAATTTAATGGCATTGCACCTTGTAACTCTGGTTTTAAAAAGCACTATAGACCAAAATGTTACTTACCAACTTATTTACTTTCAAGAAATAATTTTGGGGAGAATGCCTATTCACTTTCTTGCCAAGAGTTAGATGAGAAGACTGATGCTACCTTCATGTCTTGTCCAACTCTCTGCAAGAAAGCGATTGCTTCCCAAAGACTTCCTTTAAAGAGCACATCACTCTGCATGAGCCGCCGCTCTGCTCTCAGTGTGTATCTGAGGCACGCTGCCGTCATCTTACCAGTCCAGTTCGGCTCGGTCGTCCGCCCACGGAGGAGGCCACCGAGCTGACTGAACTGATGGAGGAGCTGCTGGGGCTGTGGGCCAGAGAGGAAACCCCCATGGCCATCCGCTTGCTCTTCTTAGCCTTGGCAGGGCTGGTGGAGGGGAAGCCGATGCGGATCACCTTGTGGATCGGAGCAAACAGGCCGAACTTGGGAAGACACTGAAAGTATCTGAGGAAGAGAGGGAAAGAGACGTTTAGAGTTATGTTTAGCACAGAGCTGCTTTACAATTATGTTACCAATACAGGAGTCTGAATGATTTTTTGATGATGAATGATTTGGCCTTTTGTTATTCTTATGTGCTTTTTATACAAACTTGAACAAATAAACTTTGAATCCCAAACTTATTGGGAGAGAAGGTCACAAACAAAACCAAATGTTGGAACAAATCTTTCGTAATAACAAATAAATGTGTAGTCCGTCTTATCTGGACTTTCTTCTTTAAAGTTCAAGTAATACTTCAAAATGTCTGCACCCAAATTTCACCCATTTTAAATAGTTTTCCATTGTTGGAGGGAGAAAAATGTGCTGTGCTGTGAAAAATGTAATATGCTTATCATAAATATGATAAATGTAAAAAATATGAAGCATAAAAACACGCCTGACCAACGAGTACAGACCGGCTCTGGGCTAGTGGGTCAGTCAGTGTAATTTAATGGACAAACAGATGAAGGAACAAAGAACAAACAACTGAACAGATGGAGCCACAGTCTTCCTCTCAATTTCCCTTTAGGGGAAAAGCAAAGGAATTTGGGGAGCTTGAAGCATATATAATGTGTATGTGTATGTGTGTGTGTGTGTGTGTATACCTTGTACCAGCCACGGCACCATCATTCTTCCCCAAGGGCTCATCCAGCTCGACACCACACCATTCACCCTTGGCGAAGTCTGTCTCTCCCATGTAGCGTATGACTCCCATTTTAGAGCCTCCCACCTGCGACAGAGAGGGAAAAAAAACAACATTCAGAAAAATGTTAAATGCATTTCAGGAAGTGGTTGTGAAAGAATAACCACAGCTGGTTTTATTGATTATTAGTCCTTATAAATCTTAATATACCATCATCAAACGAGGTAGGGTTTATTTGGGATACAAACACGGTCAAACACATAGCTTGACATTCTGATAAATACGCCTATGTGTTTTCTGGAGAAGAGTTAGATGAGAGGATCAATACCACTCTGATAACTGTGCAGTTATGAGGAATGGAGCTATAGCCAGCAGCTGTTTAGCTTAGCTTAGCACAAAGACTGGAAACAGCTGGCCTGGCTCTGTCACACTTGCTGATAGACTAGATATTAGCAAGTTAGCTTGCTAAGTAGGTAGGCCATGCTAACAAGTGAGCTTGCCAATAGGCTAAAATTTTGTGTCATGCATAACCTACCTACTTAGTAAGCTAACTCGCTAAAATTTCAGCCTACTGGCAAGCTTACTTGTTAGCATAGTTAACTTAGTTATCAAACTAACTCACTAACATTTCAGCCGAGTTAGTATGATTAAACAGAATCCTCAGTAACACTGAACAAAGACCATGTAAGCTACTGCAAGGTTAGCGAGTTAGCTTGCTAACTACTATGCTAAAGAGTACACTTGCTGATAGACTAGCATATTGGCGAGTTAGCTTCCTAACTACTATGCTAAAGAGTACACTTGCTTATAGACTAGCATATTAGCGAGTTAGCTTGCTAACTACTATGCTAAAGAGTACACTTGCTGATAGACTAGCATATTAGCGAGTTAGCTTGCTAAGTAGGTATGTTTTGCTAACAAGTAAGCCTGCCACTAGGGTAAAATGTTATGTCATACATAACCTACCTACTTAGTAAGCTAACTTGCTAACATTTTAGCCTATTGGCAAGCTTCCTTGTTAGCACAGCGTACCTAATCAACAAACTAACTCGCTAACATTTTAGCCTATTGACAAGCGTACTTGTTAGCGTAGCCTACCTACTTAGCAAGCTAACTTTTTAACATTTTAGCCTATTGACAAGCTTACTTATAAGCACAGTCTACCTACTTAGCAAGCTAACTCGCTAACCCTGCAGTAGAATACAAGGTTGATGCAGTTCCTTGTCCACTTATTAACTTTTCCCAAGCCTCCAGGAACAGCGGCGATTTGACATAGTGGCCAAATCGTGGAATTACAGCTTCTGAGTCTGTGGTGTGATGCCATTGGGCCCAAAAAAAATAGAGGTACATTGTGAAAGAGACGTTGAGAAGAGTCAAATGATTGAATATTTTTCATTCAAGTTAGTGAAGGGCTAAACCGGAAGTTAGTCACTTGGCAGGAGAAAGTCTCTCATGAGCTTACTCTTTGGGTAATTCTAAGGTCTAGGTAATTTTATACCCAGGAAGTCAAACTTCTTTGGCATCATGCACCACTGAGCAACTTTAACAGGACTGGACAGGGCCTGACCTCCAACGCTATATCCAGCTCTCTGTATACATCCACGACTTCTATTAGTATCATACACACTCAGAGGTTCACTATACAGAAGCAAATATTGGGATTTCAAACACTTCTGTTGCCCTACAAACACAGAGAGCCATGACTACAGTTGAAAACTCTTTAGATTTTAAGAAATGTGATTTCCACTCATAAGGGAAAATCATCTACTCTCTGACATATTTAGGGTGCCACGTCTGACAGCTCTGTGCATCCCAGTCGGGAAGACCGGTTTCCTGCTCGGAAGACAGTCTAAAATTTGCACACACTCTTACTGAGGTCGGCCAACATGCCAAGTACAGCTGCTGATGTGACTCACACATGGTGACCACGTGCATGAGACACAAAAACTCTCATCTCACCCTTTACAACTTCCTAAAACGTCTGAGAGAAACACTCAGCATAACAGAAATATGATACCAAACCAAGGACAACACACTATCAATAAATCATCAACCAACCTATCACCTCATTGGGTTTTCTCTAACTACATTACTGTAATCCCATTCCCGGGCTGTTGCCAAATTAACATGTACAGAATGTACAGAATGTGGGAAAGTGAAAGGAGCATGGCAGATGTTTCAGCGCTACATCTGCTATTTGTTTTTACAATAAACATCTAATAATTTTAAACATTCATTTAAGAACCATAAACTTAAAAAAGTCCCATGTGTAAAAACATATTCACTACTGGATTAAGTAGCTAAAGGAAGTGAAGACAAGGACAAACAAAAAAAGGGTGCAGTGAGTCACACTTCATCTTTCTATTGTCAAATTATTATTCCACTTCTCTGACTCTGTCCTTCTCCTGAATCACAGAGGCCAAAGAAGAGAATGTGGCACGAAACACTGTGGTGTCACAAGACATTAAACTGAGGTGGTCTGATGTCAGCATGACTGTGTGATGTCTCAGTGACTCAGTGTCAAAGTGCCAGCAGTGCTAAGGCAGCCACTCAGCAGGAGGCTCCGTCTTGGCTCCTGTTACTGCCAATCTCATGTTAGAGCTGGACTCCAAAGGTGGTCAAGACGAGAGCTAAATCTGTCTGGAGAGCTGGAATCAGAGAATTTTGACTCATGCAAAAGTGTGCCTGTGCCTTATGACTTCTGTGTGTGTGGACTGGGGGGTGTCTGGTGTGTGTGCTCATACGTGTAAGGCTACATTATGGAAGCGATGGACCATTTTCTAATTAGGGAATTATAATCGACCCTTCACTAAGTCCTGCCCCCGGACGCAGACTGGCCAATCATAACGTAGCATCAGGCCGGCTCAGACCAGGGTCCTTCAACAACACAGCTGTGCTCCATTGACTCTAATGCAATCGTTTCAGACTTCCTTCATTTTCAGGCAGGTTTAGTGGATTTGGAGCTAAATGTTGTGCCTGGGGCACGTCGTGTATTAATAATACTCGTTACCTGGAGAGGTTGGAAAAAGATATACGTTTCTTCCCTGTTCCAAAACCAAAATCAAACCCTGAAAAGTGTAGGGTTAGCTAGCTAGCTACTGAAGATATAGCCTACTGAATGTATACACATGCTGCTTTTGCTTTTTAATGATTATAACAGGTAAAAAAATCTATATCCTTCAAACACAGACTGTAGACCCCTCTGTCTGCTTCTCTCTGGAATCACTCTTTCATTTTTCCAAAAATATGATAATATTTCTTCAGGGAGTGCAGTTAGTTACAGTGTGGGCTCCATGTTTACACCTACAGCTTGTCGGACCATCACAAAGGGGCGGGGCTTAGCGAAAGGTCAATTAGATTATTCATAAAGATGCACTTCTTGTTATTGTGACGTTTTGGATGTATTGTGTAGTTAATGATCAAACCTTTGCACCTGGAAGACATTTGGTCATTGCCTTGTGGTCACTTGTATCAGGATTATAGATATTTTGCTGAATAATCATCAGCCAAATTCAATTAAAAACTATATTTATATCTAAAGTGCTGTGTGCCATATCTGCTGTTATTGGAAAAAACGAGAACTTCCTTATAAAGTGCTCAAAAGGCATGAAAATGTACTATTTTCTTGGTCAAGCCTTCCCCTTAGCACTACGAGACACAAGAATCAAAGGCCTGGCCGTGATGTCATCATGTTGAAAAATGTGAGACGTGTTTTGAATGAAGTTATTGTAACGACAACGTATCAGAGAGTAAAATCTTGGGTGGTTGTTAAGCATTTACACGGCTCATGCTGCATGAAATCAGATTTGAAATTAGGACATGATAACATTTTAATTTCTCTTTTATCCTGTTTAATAAAACCATTTAGACTCCATGCACACCCAACTGATGCTATTACAACTGTGTTATGTCTGTATTAAGGGACAGTTTCATCAACTAAAGCCATGTGAGTGGCTTTAATACTATCCAAATAAACACCTCGTTGAAAGAGAACCGCCTTTCAACATCTACCAAACTCTCCAGCAGAGGAGCAGCCTCTGGTTAAATACTAAAGCGAGCAGAGGGGAGGCAGCTCTGTGCTTCCTGTGGGTGCTCAGACATCAAAAGGTGCCAAGGCAAATCATGTGTTTGGCCTCTGAGGTTGTCTCTCTTTTGGGAAACATTTCTGCAGTTCATTCTTTGAAATATTCTGAGTAACGTTCTGTTTAGGCAAGCTCTAGATGGCAACATCGACAAAGTCTGACCTTAGGTCAAGATTACTCCTCTGCAAAAGGACGGGGCGCTGTTTAAGTGCCAAAGATGCCTCCAGTTCAAGTAAATGTGTGTGAAAACAGTGTCCTACTCTTGCTACTATCACATAATTCAATACAGAGTGGAGGAAAACAGCCTTTGCTTCATGTCCACAAAGCGTAATCGGAGTTTCACACTTTGTGCTCGTTTCACAAAATTTCTGAGGTGGTGTTTTATTTCCAATAGCAGAGGAGGGGGCGTGACGCAACTGGATGGCAGCATCAGTGAGATGGATTACACGGGAGAGGCTTAGGAAATAGATGGATTCACTGATCAATGTGTCAGCAGTGGTCTCTCCTCTCTTAAGTGCTGAAAGTAATCCGGAGTGATTTACAATATTGACCAGGAGGAAAGGCTTGTCGAGCTCCTCGCTTCAAACTGCACAGGATCTGATGTAACTATCCCCTGTGCCCATCAGTAAATGGAAAGCAATGTGACCGAGGCCAATAATTCCATGCAGTGGACACTGTATACACTAATACAAGGTCAAAAGCAAAAAGCAGATAAAATGTTCTTCCTGCCGTCGACATTTTGACCATCTTCTATTGGAAAAGGGCAGATTAAAAGATAAAGGTACAACACAGGATGGATGGAGGCTAAATTCTACTAAAATACAGAATAAGGACGAGCAGAACTTTCCTGTTGGGATGAGCCGTGTATCACATTACACTGCATGAATCCATCTCTACCGAGGGCTTCATGAAACTGTGATTAGCCATCCACTGGGACTCTTATCTAATTACTTCGAGCTCCTATGGATCATTATGGAAGTCTCAAATACTTACAAAAAACATTTCAAATTGTAAGTGTTAGATTGACAGATAGTAAAATTATTCATATACTCAATCATTTGCTTTATGGGGGGAACTTAATGAGAAGATCAATACCACTTTTATATCTGTTAAGTGTAAGGCTACGGCCAGGTAGATAAGCTTAGCACAAAGACTGGAGACAGGAGGAAAAAGTTAGCCTGGCCCCTCCGCAAACCTGCACAGGATGAGCACATATAGAAAATAGTTTTTGAAGTGTTGTGTCTGAAAAGTTGTATGGAAACAGCAAAATTAGATAAAATTTCCTCATTCATTAATTTTCCATAAGCGCTTATCCTGTTGGGGGGTTGCAGGGGCTGGAGTCTATCCCCGCTGACCCTGGGTGAGAGGCAGGGTACACCCTAGACAGGTCGCCAGACTATCACAGGGCTGACACATAGAGACAGACAACCATTCACGCTCACATTCACACCTACGGACAATTTAGAATCACCAATCAACCTGCCTGTCTTTGGACTGTGGGAGGAAGCTGGAGTTCCTGGAGGAAACCCACGCTGACACGGGGAGAACATGCAAACTCTGCAAAGAAGGGCTCCCCCACCCTGGGGTTCAACTAAAGCTTGTGGGTGGATACAAATTCCATCACTATAAGGAACTATGTCTAAAAAACATTTCTCATCCAACACAAAATTACTCACCAAAACTCGATCTCCAACTCTAAGGTCCTTATCCCCTGCTTTCTTAACTGAGCCGCTGTCAGACATGTTGGACCCCGACTCGTTGCCCGTTTTCACTGCGCTGTTGAGGAGGCCCTCTCTCAGTGGCACGACCACCCGCTGGCCAGAGGGGGCGCTACCGCCGCCCTGCTGACTCACATTCTGGACAGAGAGCGAGTCAGTGGAGTGGCTGTCACTTCCCTCTCCGACCGGCTGTCGGGTGAGCTTCGAGGGTCGCGTGAAGATGCCCTGGAGGGGCTGGCACTCAAAGTAGCGCACGCCGCCCACTGACCCATCGTTTTTGCCAACTAGGTCATTCAGTATCACGCCTGCCCACTGTCCTGGGGCGAACTGTGTCTCCCCTAGGTAGGCAATAACTCCTAGTTTGACACCGTTGACCCAGACCTGCTCACCCACTGTGTAGTCCCCCAGAACATCGTCGCCCTCTTCAGAGATTTTAGTTGGTGTGGTGGGCTTGAGTGGAGCATCTGGAGAAAAAGAAAAACATAAAATATAATTTTTAATGTTGCAGAGCAGGGAAAGTGCTCCCATCACAGAAAGAAACATGAGCATTACCGAAATAAAACTAACGTAGTAAAACGTGTATTGAATTCAAATCAATACATCTTATTGTAATCACAACCCCTCCTCATTGGAGGGTCAAGTTGTAACACTGCCTACATTGTGAGATCATCCTCATTCACAGTCCAGCAGAATTGTCCTCACACTATTCATCCCGTTTGACCGTGTCATGCTGGCAAAAAAAAGAAACAAAAAGAAAAAGGAGACCGAAAAAAACTGCTGGTGTGGCAGCATCCAGCACAACGGTGCAGTTTGTGCAAGATTAGGCATTACTCTAATTCCTCCTGAAAAGTGGGTCAGAGAGACGGTATCTGTGATGTGCCGGTGATTAACCCTGCCATGCGGCCCTGTGATATCGCCTGTTTGACACATAGATGAGCTGGTTCTCTGTGTTTTTCCACAGCAGCCTGTAAACTGAGCAGGGCACCATTAGCACGCGGTCTGCTGCACCGCACTGCCAGTAAAAGTCTGTGTTTATCTGTGTGTGTGTGTGTGTCTGTGTGTGTGTGTGTGCGTGTGTGCGCAGGAATGGTCGGTGCCAGGGCTGTCTCCCCGACACCCTGAGAGAGGGCCTGGGGCTTTGTGGGCCCCAACCGTTGGGCTTTATGCCTCAATTGCTCCCATATGTTGCGATGTGAGACACATTCGGCACAAATGCAAATGGGTCCGACTTCAAAGAGGTTTTAACTTGATGATACAGTTTCAAAGTATGTAGGAATGTGCTGCTTCCAGTTGAATTTTATTTTGGGGGAAAACTGTTGCTGACAATTTCCCTCGTCTTTAAGATGAAATGCACAACTGTAATGTGCTGCAGGCATTTAGGAGACACATTTAAAACATTTTACAAGGTGCATTTCATTAAGTACTATTAAACATCACAATTATCAGCTGACCAAGAGATACTGACGATCAGAACATGGTACTCAGGTCTGTCATTGATCAGTAATGTGTCAAAATGAATGTCCCCCAGAGCGAACTGACATACTGCATCAACATCAGCTGTAAGTCACTCTGTGTTTGACCCATATCTGCAGCTGGAATCACAGCTGGATTATGAGGTCTATCCAAAGCAGAGTCCTGCACCAGGTCGGGTCCCCGCGGGTACCAGATGGGTAACCCGCAAAAAGCTGTGTAAGAATATGTGTATATATAAATTCACTGATATGGGCACAGGTAAAAATGAAAAATATATTTTCTATTTTTCAGAATAAAATAAATAAAAAAATATGTGCAGTACATGTGTCATATTTAATGACAACTAAATCACTACTATCAAGCTGCAGTTCCTTTTATTTTGAAAGTCAATGACACAGGTCGAACCTGTTGAGACATTCGTCACCAATGTGGAGGACTCCAGCCATGAAACTTTGCAGCCCGAGGATGAGGTGGCAGCCTACATCGAGTTCAAGACACCCAAGGGGGATCCTCTTGAGATTTTATGGTGGTGAAAGGCTAAAATGTTTCCTAACCTGGCGGTAATTGCGCGGAATATTATCGCCATCCCGGCATCGAGCGCAGTGAGTGAAAGAGACTTTTCCTCTGCTGGAATTGTAATTAAAGAACAGAGAAGCCAGCTTAATGTGAGGGACTGTAGACTGTGTTTGACTTAGACATAGTGATGGGTAACAGTTTAGTTCTGGTACTGAGCTGTACGGGTATGGGCAAGTACAGGTTTTCAAAAATGGACCCGTGCAGGACTCTGATCCAAAGCACCAAAGATGGTTTGGAAATGTACCTGAGAAAGCTTCCTGCTAACAGATAATGGATTAAAATGTCTGGTCAAGATTCAGTTTGGTATTGATTTTATTAAAGGGGACCTTTTATTCTCTTATGCATTTTGAGTCTTATATATAGTGTTACAATGAAGGAAGTTCATATTAAGGCCCTGACACACCAAGCCAACAGTTGGGCTGTCGGTGAGTGTCTGTCCCCCTTGTTAAGGCGGTGTGTCCCGCAACGTTGCCCCTTGTCGAGTCCCGCCTTTTTTTTTTTTTTTCGCCGATTCAGCATGTTCTATCGGTGTCGGCTATGGCGGAGCCCGTCAGTGAATGAAATCAGTCTGATTGGCAGTTCAACTCAGTGTACAGGAAGACAAAACAAACTTGTTACAGAAGATTAAGATATTTTTTCTTCAGTCATTGAGCTCTTTAGCAGAAACGTTTTACATAGGGCTGCCCCTTAATATTCAACCAAACCTTAGTCAACCAGAAAGTTCATTAGTTGGCAAGATTTCATTGGGCGCTTGCTAGTTAATAACATGGTGGGCAGGAAATCCAAAGTGTAGGATCATTTTGAGAAGGTGAAGGACGAACCCAAGGTGATATGTAAACTCATCTTCATTGGTCGACTACAAACATGACGTATCATCTGAAACATGGAAGTAGCCACATGCCCATTAGCCCACAGNTTAATAATTAAATTAATATCATAAACATGCGGACGACTAGTCGACTAGGAAAATTCATAGTCAGGGGCAGCACTAGTTTCATGATGATTTGTTATATCACTGCTGCACTGTACATAATTATGTTCTTTTGATTGTGTTGTTATTGTGCTAACTGGCTAACTAGCGTCAAGACGGTCTTCTGGTTTCCCTTTGTGAATGATGAATACAGACTACCACAGTCTGCTGATTATTTATTTCCCCGTACCGGTGATGAGGAAATGAGCGGGTACTGGACGGAGCAGTCAGTGGCAACAACATCACCTAAATGTAAGAGCACTGTCTGCGGTAGATATGCTAAACCAAAATGGGTACATGTTCATAGAGGTTACTTTTGGTTCTAAAGGCACTATACCAAAGGCTTTTGGTGGAAACAGGCCTTTTGTGTTTTCCTGGCGTAAACACAATGCAACTACTTTGACAGTTTGCCTATAATATAATGAATCCAGTTTCCTTCACACTGTATTTATTTGTACACTACTTTTGGTCTGACTCTTGTTTATAGAATCTCTGCATTCTTTATACTCATTATCATTTTTTTTTTGTCCAGTACTGTTTCCACAGTTTCAAAATTGCTTCCAGTAAAAGGTTCAAAGTAAATCTGTCATCTTTAAGATTTATTTGAAGTTTGTTTATCTGGCTGCACAGCTGTGCACCTACATGCACAGTGAGGGCAGAAGACACACAGTTATTATTTGTAAGGAAAACATCGGATCAGCCAGTGCAACATGTGATTGTGGCCAGCAGGCCCAGAGCAGCGTCTCAAACCTGATCTAACCCATGATTTTGGGTTGCTGGGGCAACAGGAGAGCGAGGGCAAAAGGATCCTCGGCAGAAGGAAGACTGGAAACACAGCACTTACTTTCACTATTGTGCTTGGCCACCTCCCACCACCATCTGAATCCCACTATTCATCAGCTTTACACAATGAAACCTCCACAGCTTCCTCCCGTCCCTCCTCCTCCCAATTACCCCCCCATGTCTCCCTGCTTTGGTTACACACACACACACACACACACACACACCTCTTTCTCTGGCACCTTTAACTCTTCCTATTTATGATCATTTTCCACAAAGGCTATCATCTTCGCCCTCCAGCTTGTTCTTTTTGTTTGAAATTGGGCTGATGCTGTGTTGTTGTCTTCAGCAGTGGTTGTGGCAGCTGTGTAAGGCTGACCAGCTCTGACACTAACAGATGGAGGGGGCTGAGCTCGTTTTTGACTTTTGATCCATTTGTTGCTCCAAATGTAGTCCTGTGTTTCAAGGTCAAATCATTTTACACACAGAGGAAGTCTGCAACGATCAAAGATCTTTTCTACGTGCACACCCAGGTTCTTTGTGATTTTTTGTTAGGTCTAAATTTCTGTATTTGCTGTGTATTTCCAGTCTTTGTATTTAGGTTGATTTAGTCTCATGCTGCCAAGTTTCAGAAGAGCTCAAGCTTCACAAGGACTCACATGGTTTGATAGTTTGTCTGCAGGACAGTGATGAAGGAATTTAATTTTGTGTTTGCCAACAATGGTTGCAGATGAATGTTGGAGTGAGCAAGAGGGATCAAAACAAAACTGATTTTAGTCTGTCACTTTAAAGGCATGAGCTCTGTGCCGTTATGTACCTTGTTTTACATTCAGTTAAAGTTGGGCAGGCACTTTCATTTTTAGCATCACTGGGCAAAAATCCCACCATAAACAAAATCAGCATATTGTGATTCAAGTGGTCTGAGAGAAAACTGGACTTCTGAGCCTCCTCTTGGCCCTTTTTCTAGGCTGTAGAAAATCTAGCTTGTGATAGGACACTTTGGCCAATCACAGGTCATTTCAGAGGAAGATGGACTTGTGAAAAAGAGTCTAAAATGGAGTCTGACAAATATCGAAACAATACATGTCAATATCAGTGAAGTGTTTCAGAGATGGAGCGAAACCGTTGATCGTAACCAGAGCTAAAGGCTCATGGCTGAGGCTTCAACTTCATATTTATGTGGCTAACCTTAGCCTGATACTCAAATCACAGTGTGTCCTCCGCCTCACTCACCACTGCTACAGACTCACCAAGAGAAATGTGGTCAGCAGCTTCAGAAACTGACCCCCAGCCAGCAGCTGCAGCAAACCAAATCCAGCAAAAACCCCAGCCCCAGCAGACCGGACAGTGCCGACTCCCCACTGGATTGGTAAACTTTCTGTTGCTGCTGTGACACAGGTCAGAAGCAGGACTGTGGCTGGCCACCAGCCTGCTGTGACACCCACAGCTGGGGGGTTTGCGCTGGCCGAATTTGAGCCATGACAGCTGCTGACTGAAGGTCCATCTCGGAGCTGCTGCCCACTCTCCTTGTGGCAAAGCCGTCCACAGAGGTGGATAGTAAGGCGGAGGGACTGTGGGGTGGCTAGCTAGCTAATTCTTGTCTAGTTTGTGGTTTGATAAACAGGGTAAAGAGGGGCTGAGCGAATGTGCTGCGTGCAACTCTACAGTGACGTAAGATAAGCAATGTATGTATAGAAGACAATAGGTTACTGTATGAAGTCTGTGCATATGCCTGTGTCGTTTGGTGGGAGGGGCTTAGGACAGAAAGGGAAGAGCTGCAGGAAGAGGGTGTGCTGCCCTTTTCTTGCCTTTTCCAGATTTCTGCCTACCCCAGGTTTCAGGGGTTGGTCATTCATCACCCATTAACCTTGAATTTGGGGACATAAACCTGTGTTTTCAGGTATTTGGTGCTACCTGAGTTCAGGTAAAAAGCTCCGCTATTCTGTGAGGGAATTTGCCTTTTGTAGCATCATTTAGTCAGACTGTACTGTACTGTCCTATATACAGTGCTACCAGGTCATACACAATTTACCGCTGTCCACAAGACAAAATAACCATTATAGGTCACACCCAAAGGCCTGAAAACATCAAAGGATCCAACTGTGGGTTTGGGTGGGTCTCACGAGGTAGCTCAGCCTTTGACATCACTCGGTGTGTCTGAACATTGTTGGTGACACTACAACTAAAGGAGCAGGACTGATTAATTGTATGTCAATTGTTGGACTTAAAAGACTGCTGCATCAGTGTGATGAAGTCCTCTTGATTGGTCTGGTATTTAATTCAAAGCAGACATTTCCTTCTGCCTATCTATGTTTCTCAATCTCATTTTCCTCAAAATTCAATACATCACAATATAAGTCTTAATATAAAATGACATATACAATGATGGAAGGTTTTATCCACCGGCCCCTGCCACTGAGTAAATGTTTAGATATTTCATAGAGCAATTGAAGCTGTCTCTTCAGACCTCTCTGAATCAAATTTAAGTGTCTTAGACACATACTGTGTATCCTAAATACCCTGGATTCTTATGCAGGGTCTAAAGGCAGAGGTTGCGGGATGTTGTGCAGATTACAAAGCCCCTTGATGTCTATACAAATAATGTTATCTACCCCCCGTGCTCTCGCTGTTATGTCACTGTAATCACAGTTTGAAGCTACTCTAATATATACATACCACAGTACCCCTCATTAACCCCTTGTTAAGTACAGTGCTGCAAATGTGTTGATCTTTTTATCTTGTTAAAGTTCATCTTAAAGCTGCACTAATCAGTATGCTTGTACAGAGGATAAAAGCCAAACTCTACAGTTCCATTCAGCGCTACAGAGAGGTTCGGGTCATTGTTTTGGTTTTATGGCTGCAACTTCTGTAGTTTGGTTCACTCTAATCTTTCCTGTTCCAAGATGCAGCAGAGAAAAACTTCAGACATACCCACTGTGCCCTACCCGCACAGCACCAAACAGCAGACAAAGTTAGCTTATTGTTGCAGATGTTTATCTCAGCAGTTGGTGAAGATGAAAAAACAGAGCTAGGAGGAAAGTGAATATTGGACTTGCATTCATCAGGTGGCCAGAAACACGACTTAAGTAAATGTTAAGACTGCTCTTCATTACATGTGTATAAAGTGTTGAAGGGATAGTTGGGATCTTCTGAAGTGGGGTTGTATGAGCCACTTATTGATAGTCAGTGTATTACATACGGTAAATGGCGGTCAGCAAGCCCCCGTTTGGAGAAGCACGTCACAGAAGCTAAGCAATGTACTACTGTGGAGGTGGTCAGTGCAAAATGTATTTTAGCCACCTAAAAAAAGTCCCACTTAAAAAAACTGACAACAGTTTAAGTGTATGCTGTACTGGGAATATTTTCACTGCTTGACATTGCTGTCAGACAGCCCTTTCTAAAAGCCAAAACACACCAGCGTGCTGACGTGATGCGCCGCAGCACTACTCGCTATTGTCCCATTTCCCAGCATCGCCGTCCTTGAAAAAGTGCTTCTTTTTCAGAGAAAACCCTATTTTGTACTTCCTAGCTCCCGTAGTAGCAGTTGAAGAGCAGAGAAAAAGAACTTTGGCGCCATCTATCGTTTGTTTTACAGTCGTTGTTATTGGTTCATTATTCGTCATTAATGACATACAGACAACTATAATAAGCAATTCACATTGGTACCGATGCTGGTTGTTGTGGTCGTCCTGCGTTGTGTGTTTTCTTTCTCTTCCTGCATCTTCTTCCTCGTCTTTTGTTCTAATTGGCGGTTGGCAACCAGCTAGTCACTTTACCGCCACCTAGTAGAGTGGAGTGTGCAATAGAATTCCGGTTGACGCCCCGCAGCGCTGCGCTTACTGTGTGTGTTGGGGGTAATGGGGAATCCAATAACGGCTCATCAAAGCCACCAAACTCCACTGACAAAAACAGTAGTTTTAACAGGCTGAACATGGGAGCTGCTGGTGTACCACTGCCACAGTAGTTTTAACAGGCTGAACATGGGAGCTGCTGGTGTACCACTGCCTTGATCGGTTAGTTTATTTGTGTTATTGTGCAACTTTGGTGAATCAACACCAAAGTCAAACAATAACACAAATAAACTGACTGATGGAGGCAGCGGTAGCTCAGTGGCTCCTGTATTCAGCGATGTTAAATTACCTTTTTTCTCAATGCAGTCTGGCTCTGAAGAAAGCAAAATCACAACTTCAGTTCCCCCAGTGGACACTGCTGTCTAACAGCAAGTTAAAGCAGTGAAAATATTCTTAATATGGCATACACTTAAACCAATATTGATTTTTTTAAGGTGGCTAAAATATGTTTTGTTGCTGCCCCTCGTTCACAGCAGTTCACTGCTTAGCTGCAGTGTCAGTACTCCTGCCTGCTTCTCCAAACTGGGGGCATGCCAACTGACATAAACTGAAGGTAATACACTGTCTATGGATAAGTATCTCCTTCAAACACGTCAGAAGATCTGAGCTATCCCTTTAATATTCCAATGATGTTCTTGCAGCTTGTTGCGCTCCCCCCCAAAAATATTAATAATACATGTTTAAAGCACAAATGAGAAGAAAAGACTGATGGCATATATGGTGGACTAAGTGCAGGTGTGTACTGAATCAGGACCGTGAACTACACAAATAAAAGGAGGAAGCTCTATGGCTCCAAAAAAAGGCAAGAGCCAACGACTGCGACTGAGACACTTCTGCTGAGAAACTTGCTTTCAAGGTCACAGGAGATGTGGCGTCACAAGCGGCGGCGCAGCTCTGTTATTTTCACATCAAAAGCAGCAAGAATGAAGGCTCAGATACTTTTCTTGTGTTCGCCCTTTGACTACAGCTTCTTCTGGAGGGCGAAACGGTTCTTTAAATTCAGCAAAGTAAACTCTGCCAACTTCCGACACAGTGGCCCCTTCTCACAATCTTCCCAGCTAAAACCAACAAACAGGGGGTTGAGATTTGGAGCACGAGGCCAGGTCAGTGCTAAGACTATCTGGGGCAGGAAACTAATCCCTCCATCTACTCACTGAGGCATCAGTATTGTCCCACTCATATCTTGTTAGTGTTTTATAGCCAACTTAGTGTAACAAGAGGGATATCATTAAAAAATAATAAAGGAATCATAAAAATCAGGGGTACAAGGTTGACTGACTGACGAGATGAATGACCAACAGAGACACTAGATCTAAGTCTCACCTATGAAATGAACTGGTAGCTCCAAAAAAAAAAAGCTCCTATGTGATCTTGGTGCTCCTTGAGTATTGGAAAAATCTGTTCTCAGCTACACTATATGATTTCTAAAGTGCAGACTGAAGGATTGCCACAAATTTTAAGGTTGGATTTCAACAGTATGTTGAGCAAATTTGACATGCTTTCCATTAAAATACCTGCAGTGCATTCACGTCCAGTCATTCCTTTAATTTAAATGAATACTGTGGTAACTACTGAGCTTCAGAAGTACCGGTAGGAGGATTTTTTAAACCTTTGGAAAAAGCCAGGGCAGCAGTATCCCTCTGTTTCCAGTCTTTACGGCAGGGGCATAAATACAGACAGTGAAGTCAGTGTGATTGCACTGGGGCCCACGGGATGGAGGGGCCTGATTGCCATCTGGATATATGCCTGCGTTCAAAAAACAACTCATGTTAAATCAAAAATGGTGCGATTTTCTATATATGCCCTCAAAAAAGGCAAACCTATCGTCATCATGGTTTTAAGGTGTTGTAAAATAGTATAACACATTCTGCAAACATTTAACATAATTCAGTATTAACTGTAGCTCCATGTAAAGAAATACCTTTTGGCATTTGTTTTGAGACTGCAGGCTGAGAATGAAGTCAGACGGGGAAAGACAGGGATATCATGTACTGACATTGATTTCAGTCTAGGTGTCATTCTCTTCTGCAAATTCTGATTTAATACTTTTTCGCTATGTCTGGTGAAACTCTTGTGGTTTTATTTCTCATATCAATGGTACCTTTGGCAACAGGAACAATCCCTTTTTGTTCTGGTTACATGTTCAACACACAGTTGCTGAAGACAAAAATGTAGCTGCGGCTGGTTGTTAGGCCTCATTTACACTGCAAGCGATGCGTTCGTGAAGCGGTCCACAAGCGTAGCGGCAGCACACATGTATTCACACAGAAAAACCAACAAACGCGTCGCACAGCGGCCACTGCCGCACCCTCAAAATACAAACCACACCTGAACAGTTGGTGGCCGTAGTGCACCGTGTTTGCAAATCTCCAATAAACCCCAAAGAAAATGAAGTGAGTTTGGACCCTTCGGTTGTCTTTATATAATGGATGTCGGACATCATCCTCAATTAATCTGTAGTCATCCATCTCCAAAAGATAAACATGTGGCTGTCAGGTCTCGTTTGGTCAAGGGGGAGATGTCTACGGCGGCCAAGAGAGGTCACAACACACGCAAACACGAGTTTGCGTGTGTTGTGACTAGGGCTGCAGCTAACGATTATTTTCATTGTCGACTAATCTGTCAATTAAAAATGTCGTTCTGTCTCTCCCAAACACCAAAATTATGTCATCTAATGTCTTGTTTCATACTCACGCCAAAGGGTTTAGTTCACCGTCATGGGAGAGTGTGTAAAGCTTCCAATATTTGAATGCAAGAAGATGCAATAGGAGTATTTTGGGGTACTTTTATTGTACTTTTCTATGAAAATGACCGATTAGTCGACTACTAAAATACCGATTATTTTAATAGTCGATTAGTCATCGATTAGTTGACTAATCGTTGCAGCCCTAGTTGTGACCTCTCTTGGCCACCGTAGATGTCGATTTTTTGTTGAATACAGCGACCATTTGCTTGCGACTCGCACAAAAAAATCGGCATCTCTTTTATTTTCGAGCTTGCTTGTGAAAGTTAACATATTAAGCTGTTAACATGCTCGCCGAAATGAAAACACGAGTAAACAGCGACCATTCGCGAGCACTACGCGAACGCATCGCTTGCGGTGTAAACAAGGCCTTAGTGGTTATAGACACGGACAGTGCAACAGATACCAGAGCTCCGAAAAGACATTTTAGAAAATGCTAAGTTAACATTAGTTAAATATTTGTTAAAAAATAAATCAGTATTTGCTAAACTGAAGGCAAATTACTTCAGAAAAGAACCAGTGTTGGCGGTTAGCCACCAAGAGCAGCCACTGGGATGAACCACAGACAGTTTATGGGACTAACTAGCTTACTGCTACTTCCGCTATCTCACTGGAAGTCGCACACATAATCATTTCTGTAGTAGTGCCCTCAGGAGTAAGGTGGATACCACAGCATTGGATAGAGCAACTCAGATTACAACACACAGAGTGGTAGCGTGACTTCATTCCCTGCTCATTCTCTTCTCGTCCACTTAGAATGATAAATCCCCTAATACACTGTCATTAGTCATAAATGAATTATGGATATCTATAATGTGAATCTCATTAGTCTAATACAGTAAATGATAAGACGACATGATGATGTCTCTGAAATCAGTGCAACAGTGGGAAATGAAAGCTGCTCTTTGTGCATCGTGATTGTGTATTTTCTTTTCTGGATAAACAGGATGTGAGTAAACTAATGAGTTCATGTGAGGCAGAAACAAACTGTTTAAACACGCAAGAATCTAGAGGAGCACTGGTCACATGAGGACAGCTACCTAGAGCAGCTGACGAGCCCTGATGCAACATTAAGGGATTAGCTTTTTGAGCTGGTAATGGCACAGCTCAGGATGATTTCATACACAATTTGAGATGCTGTGCCTTCCACACAGAGAGAAACAAAAAATGAGCCCCGGGGCCAAACTTGGATGGAGAAATGAAAGCCATTTTTGTTTGCTCTCTTTCAAACTGCTTAAAGAACATCCTTAGGATGCTTGGAGATGTTTTATAGAGCATTCAAACTGCTTTTCATGTTCTCAGATTTACAGACATCACCAATGTTTTAGACTTTTACTCATATGTCATTATTATTTCACTAGATCCAAACATTAAACCTTTCATTAATTCAACATTGACAGCACACAGAATATGACCTGGAGTAGGATAGAAGTTTCTTGCAAGCAGTCTTAATACTAATCTATCCGGGCCAGGTTGGCCACTGTGATCGTTTAAACTATTAAAACCATTGACATAATATGGAATAACATTT
Source organism: Epinephelus moara (assembly GCF_006386435.1). Taxonomy (NCBI): domain Eukaryota; kingdom Metazoa; phylum Chordata; class Actinopteri; order Perciformes; family Serranidae; genus Epinephelus; species Epinephelus moara. The sequence continues at coordinate 23,022,492 of NC_065508.1, read as the reverse complement.
CTGACACTGCATTAAAGTAATTATAAACACTGTAAGATTCAGTAAACTGAACACTTCCTGTGCTGGAACAACTTAAATAGCAACAGCTCTGTTTTTTTTTTCTTCCCTCGCTCTCATGAAATTCCACAGTCAACATGAACCGTGACACACTGGTAGCTGCCTCTGATAAGACAGCCTCCCCTACACACTGACGATAATGAGAAACAAGTACACTATCAGCCAGAGAAGGCTGGCTATTCTTCTGTTAGCTGCGAGCGAGGCTGTAATTTAGCAGAAAACAGAGCTAACGTGCATGTGAAGCTGGTGGGACGGGGCTGTCATGTGAGCTAAAACCAGGGGAGGATAAACAGTGCGGCTGCATTTAAGAGCGAGAACAGCTGTGATTACTTTTTGCAGGCAGGGAGTTGTCATTTAGATCCAGAGGGTTTTTCAGAGAAGTCTAATTTTGGTAAGTAGTCAGTTTTTCAGTAGCTGTGAGGTCGACGTCGTGCATAAGTCATGCGTCAAGAATTCATCTCTCATTTCTGATTGATGATGATGCTGCGTTCACATGGAATCAGATGGAAAACACTGTCTGGATGGCACGGGAAACACAAACAAACAGTCTGACGAATGGCAGGACAGTGAAACGTAACACAAATGGTGACCTGTTGTGATGTTGTGTCATATTGTTGACAAAGAATAGACTAAAATACATTAAATAAGATAATTTTGTGTTTATTTCTTTCAGTATTTTTTAGCAATGTCCAGTAATTGTCCAGATCGCCTGTTATCTCCTTGTGTGCAGAGCTACGTAACGTCAAGTTGTGAAGTCCGTCGCAGAGGACGACAAATAGTTTAAAAGTTTTAACTCTGAATGGCAATGCCGTCTACTGAGAGGAGAGGGAAAGACGCTGTGCTGCTGCCAGGGGAGCCGCTGAATGAGTTCCCTCTGAGCGGTAAGTCACTAAAAGAGTCTGAGCAGCCCGGGGCTGTTCATAAAACATTCAGGACGCCACAGTTTATTCCACACTACTGAAGCTGCTACTCTTTTTGGAACCACCATGGAGTCTGTAATAATTTCACTTTCAGCCATGCTTGTTTTTGCTGTGGGTAACAGTATGACGTCAATATGTCAACAAGTCAAAATTTCACGATTATCAGGATATGAATTTTTCATATGATATTAAATAATCACCCATACTGATGCCACTGTATATTTTCGTCATTTTCAATAGATACCAATACGAGACAACAAAGGAGCTCTTGGCACAGAGGTAGCAGGCCTTGGATACACAAAAAATCAAGAGTCATTTTATGGTGTTGTGGGTCATAAAACATATTTCCCTAAAAGGCATTCTAAGAACAATCCTCAATCTTAAAATTAAAATGGTATTTTTCTTTATGTTTTCTTCCCTTCCACACTAAAAGAGCTATCTGAATATAATTATACTGCTGCTGTTTAGCTAATAAATTCTAAATGTGCGTAAAGCAGTGACAAGCTCCAAACACTGATATATTATGATCTTATCATGTGATTACTTGTCTAATTATGATCTCCCAAAGTTTACAAGCCAAACATGTTTTTAGGGGTGCATTTTTTGCACTCTTAAGTCTATCGTTTTCAAAGTAGACATGCTATAGGCACGGTCGAGAGCAAGAGCAACCACTCAAAGCAGGCAGATACCTTCCCTTTCTTCCATAAATATCCCTGTGCGTTCCAACACCCATACCACCATACTATATAGCAGTGGTTCCCAACTGGTCCAGCCACAGGGTCCAGATTTCTCCTTAGTCATTAGATCAAGGTCCACACAGTTTAATATATTCAGCATCATACTTGTGTTTGGCCATGTCATCCAGCTAGTTTGCTGTCTCTGTTAAGTAGCTGTCAGTTAGTCATTCACTCTACAGCAGGAAACAGCACTTCAAGATAAAAGCTCTGTGCTGAAAATTCACTGTACTTCAAAATAAAGTGTTTTTTACAAACGTGACACGTTCACAACTCATTAACGGCCCTTTCAGGATGGACCTGCAACCCATTTTTGGACCGTGACCCACCAGTTGGGAACCACTGCTATATAGTATGTCAGAAAAAGATTAAGTATGTGTCACTACATAGTATGTCAAACGCAGTAAAAAAATACCAGGATGTTCTACTACATCCGGTCGGATTTAGCAGTATGCAAACCAGCACACTTTTCTGGCTATTCTGACCCACAATCCTCTGCAGCGAAAGATATGGATGACAGCATATTCAGGTGACTGATGACCAGTTGATTAGTAATAACAGAAATATTAATTGTTTAATTGAATAAAAAAAATCACGAGTATCAAATCACAATGACAGAGAATGATATAGCCGGTGTAATTTTACTATCGTGAATATAATATGTTTGAATCTACTATGTCTGTAGTTATTACTTCTTGCAAAATAACAACATTAGAATTGGGTTGCCCCCCCGTCTCTGGCAAGCTCAGTGAACGCATTTTGGTTTATCTCCATGGTAACGGATATAGTAAGACAGGGTGTAACATTATGAACAAGTAGTAGTAGTATACTGCACACAACAGTATACACTCTTTAAAGGCAGCTGCGGTACCTACTAAAAGTAAAAATAAAGAGTATGCGGTCTGGAACACACCCTCAGTCTTTGATTAATATGGAGATAAAAAACAACCGGAAGAAGATCAGCGCTGAACTCAAGATTACTGGTAAGTAGGCTATGATACAGTGCTAGTTATGGGCGTTTAGACCAGTGGTTCCCAACTGGTGCAGCCACGGGATCCAGATTTCTCCTTAGTCATCAGTTCAAGGTCCACACTGTTTAATATATTCAGCATCATACTTGCGTTTGGCCATGTTGTAGCTAGTTTGCTGTCTCTGTTAAGTAGCTGTCTGTTACTCACTCACTCTATGGCAGGAAACTACACTTCAAAATAAAAGCTCTGTGCTGAAAATTCACTGTACTTAAAAATAAAGTGTGTTTTTTACAAACGTAACACATTTGTGATCTCCCGTTTTCCAGGAGGTGACAAACGTAACGTCCCAGCCCTTACACATCCAGCAGACAGAGAGCAACATTAGCATTTATTTGGAGTCATCTTTCCAACCAATGTAAGGCCAAAACTATGTTCAGCAGCTAGTTACTAACTACGTGTCTACTGTTTGATACAATTAAGTGAAAGACACATAAACGCCCCATAGAGCAGAGGGGAACTGCAGAGTCACGTGATACTCACTGTGGGTTTGTCACTACAATTAAATCAGTTTTTAAAGTACTAAAAATGATTAGAGCAGCTTTAAAAAAAGAATCACTACACAACAGAAAAGCTGCATTAAAACCACCAAGTATGAAATGACCAGAGAGAAGCATGTCATTCAAACTCTCTTCAAAGTCTGAAAGTCTCTCTGGCTGAATATATACACACATATCTAAATATACATTACTTTAAATGGCACCCTCTCAAACTGCTGAACGCCAACGAGAAAATAGTTGCGTTGAAGATCTTTATAAATACACTGGAAGATGAAGTTAAAGAAAACAGCTTCTGTGTGCATAAACTAATGCAGCTGTGCTCTTGTGAGTCATTAACACAAATAAATGATCTAAGCCACTTCCGCTGATGAGAAGGCAAAGCTGGAAGAAAGAAACTCCTTATATTTTCCACGGGGTCAGAAGGAGGAAGTTAACTTACTGTCTTTAGGGACTACAGGGCTGGAGGTTCCACCCGCTGAGGTCCTTCCCACTGGGCTGGAATGCTTGGGCCCCCGGCCAGGGATTTTTAGTCCACTGGACTTGAGCATGTTCATTCTACAGAAGCAGGGAGACGGCCGGGACGCGAGAGCTCCTCCCTGGGTGATGAAGGCTTGTGGATCAGGCACTAGATGTGGGAGTGGTGGCTGTCGCTCTCCATGTTTAGCTGTTGGGATAGGGCAGTCATAATTACAGCGACAGTTCAGAGAAATAACAGGTAAATAAGCGATCTAAAAGACGCTTGCTTCAAGTGCAAGCTTATGTGTCACCCCAAACATGTCGCTGTTTGTACAGGAGAATAACGCAACGGTCTTTCGCCACAGGTTTTCAAACATTAGTGAAATTCCCAGTCTTATCATGACTTGACTGTTTGGTGCATACTTCAGGTATGTGCAGTGATTTGTGGTTTAGTGCAGCTGCCCTAAGTATCAGCTTTGGGCAGCAACATGGGGGTCAGGACCCACTGAGGTCTCACTGGATAAAGGTGAGGGGTCACGTTTAATAAGAAAAAACAAAAAAGTGTAGTTTTCTGAATAGTTATTTCATTTTTTTTCTTGTGAAATACTTGGTGCCTCTTACTTTTCGGGCTTCTAAAATCTCTAAAAGGAAAGAAACTGGAAAGGAAATGTCCCCACTAGGCCATAAATTGACAGTCTAGTCCTCTGTGGTTTTTACAGTTTCATTCATATTTCTGGTTTTCATTTGTACTTTAATCCCAAATATAATGACAAAAAACAAAGGATTATAATAGGATTTGTTTACATTTAGGAGTCTGAAATACTGCGCCATACCATGCTCAACTAACACCAATAATGTAGGAGGTGTCACTGTTAACAGTGACAGGAAGATATCAAAGTACTATGTGCTTATTTCTGGCTATGAATACATTCACATTTGTGTTTCTCATTATAGCAAACCTAAAGGTAGAAATTAATGAGATATGGACTCTATCCCAAAACTGTAAGTACCGCTGCTGAGCAGGGCAAGGAGCTCTCAGCTGGAGCATCTCATTAATGAACAACCAAACCCTGTGGTCGCACAGAGACACACCTACAGATCAAAGCTGACGTGTTTTAAGTTCAGCTGTGTCTTCATTCTAGTTCTATTTCACCTCTGTTAAAGGAGCAGTGTGCAGACTGCCGACACAACCAGCTGAGACTTCTTCCATGTGCCAAGCATGAACTCCTGGTTAGAATTCCTTCAGTGTTCATTGTTGTTACCAGGAGCTAAATTATCCACAGCGGTCTCGTCCTCTCCAAAGCAAATGGACCAGGTGATTTAAACCGGTGAAAAACATTTTCTACAATGCTGTTCTGCATTTTAAATGGCTGCTAGTCTTGTACCTGATAATGTGTGCTCACCTTTTTTCTCTGGTAACTCATGACCCAGATGTTCAGGCAGTTTTAACTGGGTGATTTAAACCGATAAAAACACAGAATAAGGCAGTTTTGTGTTACAAATCAGTGTTTCTCTGATGCTGTTCAGCTCATTCGCAGAGAGGCCGCTAGCCCAGCACCTGCTAATCTGTGCTCAACTTTTTTCTCTCATAACCAAAGATCCAGATGTTCAGGAGGTTTTTACCGGGAGCCGAATTATCCAGAGAAGTCTCTTCCTCTCCAAAACAAACAGACCCGGTGATTTAAACCAATAAAAACACTGAGTAAAGCAGTTTCACAATAACGATCAGGTTTTCTCCAATGCTGTTCTGCTTATTGCAGATGGGCCGCTAGCCCAGCACTCGCTAATGTGTGCTCATCTTTTTTCTGTGATAACGTAAGATCCAGATGTTCAGGAGGTTTTAACCTGGAGCCCAATTTTCCGCAGTGGTCTCTCCCTCTCCAAAACAGGCGGTTACACTGATTTAAACCGATAAAAATGCGGAATAAAGCATTTTAACACAAAAAATCTGTGTTTTTCCAATGCTGTTTGGCTCATCCCAGAAGGGCCATTAGCCCAGCACTTGCTGATGTGTGCTCATCTCTTTTCTGTGATAACTTAAGATCCAGATGTTCAGGAGCTTTTTACTGGGAGCTGAATTATCTGAAAAGGTATCTTCCTTTCCAAAAGAAACGGACACTGTGATTTAAGCCAATACAGAAACAGAGTAAAGCAGTTTCACATAAAGGAAATCAGTGTTTCTCCGATGCTGTTCGGCTCAAGCCAGAATGGCCATTAGCTCAGCACCTGCTAATGTGTGCTCATCTCTTTTCTGTGATAACTTAAGATCCAGATGTTCAGGAGGTTTTTACCGGGAGCCGAATTATCCGGAGAAGTCTCTTCCTCTCCAAAACAGACGGCTACACTGATTTAAACCAATAAAAGCACGGAATAAAGCATTTGACCACTTAAAATCTGTGTTTTTCCAATGCTGTTCGGCTCATGGCGGAGGGGCAACTACGGTGGCGAGAACACAAATGGGCCAATCTAGAGCCAGTGTTTGGTTTTTCCGTTCTGGGCTACTGTAGAAACATGTCGGGAACACATAGCGGACTCTGTGGATGATGACCAGCTCCATATGTAGATATAAACCTAACCAAAAGGTAACGAAAACACCATGATTCTTATCTTCCGGTGATTATACAGTTAAGAAAACATACTTATGACATTATATTTCTGACAATAAATCCCCCTAAATCCTACACACTGGACCTTTAAGTCTATTTTTGACCATTTTTACACATGTCTTATCCAGGTTATCTGACCTATTTAACACCTAGCAACCCAACTTGTCACTATGATTACATTTGTCACAGTAAATCTATCATTATTAATAACACCTCATTGCTTCACACATTCTTACATGGTTTACTTATCATTTTAACAACATGACTGGGAGTCAATGTAGGCCGGTGCCCAAGTGGAGCATGGCCTACAAATCATGGCCCAAAAGCCATTAAGAAGATATAATGCTGTTATAGCCTACAATAAACAACACATCTGGTTTAGGCTTTAAACTAAACACTGTGTATGAGGGAAGAAAGCATTACATATCAGGCTTGTTGAGCATTTTCATTAATATTTACCATCATTTGGCTAATGAGAAGATATACATTTTTATTTCTAGTGCAATCAATCCTATTAAACCTGTCGAGAAAGATGGTTTTGGTATGACTGAAGTGTAAAATAAGGCCCAGGAGTGTCGGCTGCTGTGGCTTTTGTACAGCCTAGGCTTTTCTTCAAATGGGCCTGGATTCATTTTCCAGCCGACACCTGATTTTGGTGAAAACAGGATGAAAGGGTTGGGATGATAATGCGCACCTCCACAAAAATGTAACACAACGCCAGTTTGATCCATTGTTGTAGCGACTGCGGCAACGTGGTCCAGACTGCCCTTCACTTACACCCCCCGGTCCCTCCCAGGGAAAAGAAAATGACATGAAAACACATTAATAAAGGAAAATACTCACCTTTCTGTGTGAAATAAGAGCGTCCGAGGGGGTGTCCGACCACCGGCCAACTTTCAATCTTCTTGCCAGGAGCGGGGGATTAGTGGTTGCCACTCCCTGGGATGCAAATATGGATGCTGAGCAGAAACTGAAAGGGAGAGTCAGCGTGGATGATGGCAACAACTGCACGGTGTCAGCAACACACCGGGGATGGTTAGCAGTTAGCCTGCCGGTTCATATTTTACACAGGAAGATAGCTAAAGCAGCCACCATTGAGCGAAGACAGTCGACATATAAGGCTGTTTCAGTAGCGGAATAGAAGCACACAGGTCCTGACGGTTGTTCCCGAAATGAAACGCAGCATCAGCAACACTCAAAAACAACTTTTCCGTTGTCCGACTCTCCGTTAACAGACTCCCCGGGTAACCTTCGCTGTTTTCCCCGGCCTCTTCTCAGTCTTGTCGGTGTCCCCACAGTGGTGTGGATATGTTTGGTTAGCACAGCCTCCCTCTGACTCAACCCACCGGCTAGACTGAACAAAGGGGCTGGGAAGCAGAGCCTCCTGGGGGAAAGATGAGAGTCAACTACAGTCTAGTTCATCCCTGTGGCGGTCTCCGTTTAGAAATGTGGGGATTTTACCTCGCGTGTGCTTATCAGTCAAAATACATGACTCACAAGGCATGACTCAATGCTATGTCTAAGCACTGCTACTACTCTTTAATTCGGCTTAACAAAACCGACAAAACAACTTTAATTTGGACATAACACTCCACATTTATAATGGCCTCCTTGTGTTCTTTACCCGGCTTCGACCGCGCATCCTCAATTGGAAAACATCTGTTGTCCCAGTTATAAAAGTCAACATTTTGCACGAATGCAATGCTGTTTAAAAATTATAACTACGCCGAACTGAAAACTGGTTTCTAGTGTTCTCTATTACAGTCCTTCATCCCAAGATACTACTTTGTACATTCGGTAATAATTAAGAAAATATTAAATAGCGAAAATTCTAATTGGAGTTCAGCACAGGGTTCTGTGAGATCGAACACAGACAAACTGCAGACACTTTCCAAGCAAATTTGAGATCTTTGAAACACATGCTGTGTATGGAGGAGTGACAGGGTCAATTTAGCAGCTTACATTCACTGACCACGGTCAGCACGTGAACCCTTTAAAACGTGTGGGCGATTCATTCTCATATTTCTCTGATACTATGGGTGGGGTCAAACCCGTCTATATGGATCACTTCGCCTTTTCCGGATCGATTTGAAACGTTGCGATTGGTCGGCCCAGAGAGTCCACATTGGGAAACACTGGGATTGGTCGGCTTGTCTGCTACTGGGAGGGACCCAGTTTGACAGCTGTACCGCGAAATAGAGACCTATGGATCAGTGCTGCACTGGAGATGTTGACCCATTCATTCACATATATGACTGGATGACTACATGCAAAAGACCCCACAACCTCTTCTACACAGGGGCATGACACTCAGACTTTGTGGTGGTTTTGCCTCTTTTTTGTTGTTTGTGTTTCTCTGAGTTAATTTTGTGTCTTTTTTGATCGTTTTGTGTCTCTTTGTGGTCGTTGTGCATCTTTTTGTAGTTATTATATTTCTCTTTGCATTCCTTTGTGTCTCTTTGTCGTCATTTTGAGTCTCTTCCTGATCGGTACATGTTAATTTGAGTGACATTTTGAGGGCCCCCTGGGACTTTGACCTGTAGGCCCATTCAGTAATCCACCTATGGTTACACTACCCATCAAGTAACTAACATTATCCCCACCTTTACCAGCTGCAACATTAAAGTGACATTAGTGCATCACCAATTATAATTCAGTAACATAATATATATCAATCTGAAATGGGCTATTCTTCAAAATGAATACTTTTACTTTTGGTACTTTAAGTACATTATGATGCTAATGCTTTTACTTGAGTGCAATTTTGAATGCAGTACTTTTACTTTTATCAGAGTTTTTTTTTCTTTCTTTTTTTTACAGTGTAGTATTGCTATTTTTACTGAAGTAAAAGATCTGAATACTTCTACCACCACTGATTATGTGTTAGAGTATTTCCAGCAGTCGCCAGAGAAAATGTTGGTGTTGTACGTTTCTACACACGGAAACATTACTTTGCATGTTATTATGCAGCAGATTCATTAACACCCTACGTTTAAACAATGCTGTGGTTAGTGCATGGTTAGGTTTAGGCTTAAACACCCAGTTTTGGGGGCAAAATCCCCACCGGGAAAGCAGGGAAGTCTCCATAAAAAAATTAAAAAACACTTTTCATGTCACTATCCTGGCAAGAAATGCAGCATTGTCTCTGTAAAAAAACAACTGTTTTTCGTGGCACTTTCCCCACTGGAAAAACAGCAACAGTTACCTAAAAAACACAAACATTTGGGAGCTTAAAAGCAGCAGGAAATACAGTGATAGGTCCTTAAAAATGCCCATGTTTGGTGGCTGAAAAGCTGCTGGAAAAACAGCCACAGGTCCCAAACAACACCCACATTTGGGGGTTGAAAAGCCAGTGGAAAAACAGCCATGGGTCCATAAAAAGACCCAAGTTTGGGGGCCAAAAAGTCACATGAAACACAATAACGGGTCCTTTAAAAATGCCCACGTCTGTGCATTGAAAAGCTACTGGTAAAACAGTCACAGGTCCCTAAAAAACACCAATGTTTGGGGATTAAAAGCTGCATAAAACACAGAGGCAGGTCTCTAAAAAACACCCAGGTCTGAGGGCTGAAGCCACCAGAAAAACAGCCATGAGTCCCTAAGAAACACCCATATTTGCTAGATCACAACCCCTTTTGTTGTTTGTTGCTCTCAAACAGTGGTCTGCAGCTTGGCGGCCATCTTGCCTCAGTGACACGCCATCCACTATTCCCTCACATGCTATGTCACTTCAGAAATGTTGATATGATACGTATATTTTGCAGAAACATACAGTGCAAACATTTTCTTCTTGTGACTTGGCTGAGTTTCTCTTAACCAGGAGCAACTTCCTGGAGTCTCAGGTTGGTGGTTGCCTGGCAACTGCTTCTGCAAAAGTCAGGCACAAGGTGATGATCTTTTGATCTTGTGGATCTTAAAGCTGTACGAATCAATATTATTGCATTAACAGTGGATCAAACAACTATAGATCTATGCAGTGTTGAAGGTGAGTTCTCATCAGACTCTGCTGCTCTTCTCAGCTCTGCCTTTGAGCATATTCTCACTGCTCTCGTCATCCCTGTTTCCAGCCACAGGAGGCTGCTGTTTTCAGGGGACAAGCTCTGATAACCCTACTGTACTCTAAGTGCCCATCACCAACAGAAGACAAATTCAACAACTATAGCTGTACATTCATCAGGTGACCAGAGACAAGAAAATACAAGTGCTCATCTTGCTTTTTTCTTTTAGATGTGTTCGTAATGATTATCCTATTCTGCCCAGCATTAGCGATCACACCCACAAATATCCATTAAAAAAAGCTGCCAGAGGAGGGAACACTGAGGCTTTCTCACAATGGTCCCACAACCTCACAGCATGACAGCATACTCTATATTCCACTCTCAGATTTAGCAGGGATGACAGGAGTTGTAATCTTGGACACATGACATGTCTGAACAAATAAAGGAAATGAGGTTTGTAAAAGCATTCGTTTTAAATTAGTTCCTTATTAGTTTGTAAACCAGACTTATGGTGTGGAGGTTGACCACATTAAGCAGCTGTTAGTTTTCCTTTCGGCCACTAGAGGTCCCCAAAGTTCTGGAAATTAGTCATTACTGAGACATAGAGATGCCTGTCACAAGGGAGGGGACACTATTGGCACATCTAAAACTACATGAATTAGTTAAGAAATGAACCAGTTTTATACAACTAATACATATATTTACATATGTTTATATATAAACCTACTAGAAGGTTTTATACTATTACTATCACAAGGCTTATTGGCTTTTAAAGCTATGCCCGCATCAGCTCTACAATATTTGTAAAATGTTTACATGTGTTTTTAATTGCTTCAAATATACAGATATTCTCATATTAATACACTCCCATTTTGCTGTTTTTTTCATGCTGATTATTGAATGTTTTCCCTGATGGCATGAAAACAACAAAATGATTAAGGAGCCCCTTTTCTGTCACTGAATCCCCGGACGACAGCTGACTTAGTTTTATGGATATTCCAAATTATATAGACTGCATAACAATGAAACAACACAATATACTGTACAATTTACCCCAAAGCCGAGGAAGTTTGTGTACAATGAGTGATTATAATGAATTTTGAGCAGATTATTTCCTGTGAATTTCGCATCACAGATGAGAAATCTGGACCCTGTGGATGCACCAGTTGAGAACCACTGTCTTAAATAATAATATTAACTTTAAAAAAATGACAATTTCATTGAGTGTTCATCACAGAAATTAGAAAAATGCTGAAATATATGTTTAAATTTTTCATACACCCCTTAAAATAAAAAAAAAAACCTCGCTGCAACTCCCCATGAGGCCTTAATGGAAGTTGCCTGGTGTGAGCTGCAGGATCACAAGCTGCTGAAGCAGGAGTCAGAGATGTGGAAAGGTCTTCAAAATCCCAACATGTCAATCTCTATGATTTTTGGCAGTAACCCATTAAAGGAAGGAAGTGCATTGTTTTAGTTACAGAGCTTGTGATGTCAGAAAGGCCAAAAACCAAATCTAAAGTGTTTTAAAGTAATGACGCCACTTTGGTGACCCTCAGTGGCAGCATTTTTTTTCTTTACATTTTTTTTATCAATATATTGAGGAGGACATTTTGAGCATACTTGGAGGGAATGAGTCCCACCAAATGTATATTACAATGACTGCCGAGACTTACCTTCATTTACTGGTGGAATATTCATGTTTGGTGGCAAAGTTTAAGAATTTTTGTCACGATGATTTTTGCATCTATACCTTCATTTGAGCAGTAATCTGTTACCTTTAAGAAGAAAAAGAAGAAGAAGATATATAGATGGTGTCATATACACACAGACCCAAAATACACACACCTGCACAAACAGGACCTATACATGCATTAAATGGAGAGACGTCAGTGTGAGGTGGCTGCCCATGGACAGGTGCCCTGGGCAGCTGGGGTTTTGGTGCCATGCCCTGGGGCACTTCAGCAGTGCCCAGGGGGCGAACTGGCATCTCTACCGGTCCGGACAGGGATCTGAGCTGGCAACCCTCCTGTTCCCAAGCCAAGTCCCTATGGACTGAGCTACTGCTGCCTCAACAGGGAATGTCTTCGTGGTAAAGCAGCTGTCTTGAACTAGTATCTTGTCTACATGACTTCAGTTACTCTGAGATTTTGTCTCTGTTCTCAGATCATAAGCATTTTGTTTTGTGTGACAGTTAATGAACAACTGCAGCAGTTAAATTCTCAATGCAGTTACACTGTTGATTCTGGTTTCAGTTTTTACTTACTTGTGTTGATTATATAAACTATTGTGATACTCATCCTTTATGTGGACAATTATTTTGCAGTTTTGTAACGGTTATTAATACAAGGCCTAATATTCAACCTAATGTCACGGTCATATCCATTTACTGCAGTTACTCATGCTTCATTTGGTGTAAACGTTATTTGTCTAACCTAGTTTGTCCAAGCTGCACAGACTGTATCTGTGCCAAAAGATGCTCAGGATCATCGACTGTATGTATTTGTTGAGATTGTGTTTGTCTTTCCCACAGTTCCAGTGTGTATGTGTGTGTGTGTGTGTGTGTGTCCTTAGTCCACTTATCGCAGGTATTCTCTTGGTCAAATGTGTGTTGGTTGAACCAGTTAAGCGTCTGACCTGATTCCAGTTACCCTTTGGGCTCGACCGCCAGGGATCATGGTCTGCAGTATTTTATGATTTCCAAACAGAACTAGAGGTCTTCACTGTTCTGTAAAACTGCACCCTTACCCACAGTATCCCTCCACTATAGGCATGTTCACTAGTACTGTGCAGACTTTAAGAGATCTAACAGTAATTAAATAAATGTGGTGTCTCTAATTTATCATAAGATAACACGGGCTGCGTTGCATGTCTGTATATGGAGTGCTGCAATGCATAGTCACTGTTCCCAAGTCCTCTCAGACCCGATACAACGTTTGCACAGACCTAGGATCTGCATGTTTCAAGTGGAACCTGTGCCACATAGATGAAAGAGGAATTATCACCTAATGTACTGAGATCAGCCTTTCAGGTAAAGAATCTCAAACATGTTCCTGTTTTGTGACTCTAAAGTGACCCAGTGAAAATGTGCATTTTGGTCTCACAATCAAACTGAAACTGCAAATTGATCGGACTGAACTAGCAGCTTTGTTTGTTTAGGTTTGTTTGTGTGGATCTTCTGTTTGCCTTCAGTTCAGGGCTGTGATCTTTTCCCCATCCTGGACTGTAAACACACCGGCAGAAACTCACATCTGACACCAACACTCTATTCATTAACAACAGCTCTATCAAAGAGCCTTCATGTGCCAGTCACTGTATGTTCACACGTATAAGTTGTGTTTTAAAGATACTGAGGGCAATCATTTTGTACAATACAAACCTAAATGTCACATGCATCCTGTAAAATTCACCTAAATTCACCGAAAACCCCCGAACCAAGGCAGACCCAAAATAAACAGAGATCTGTTCTTGTTCCATTTTTAGTACATGTACATACTTGTACTTGTGCATTTGAAAGGTAACACTGAAGTTTCTGCTTCTGTCATTGAGCTGCATAAGTTTCAACACACTGAAATAAAGTTGTTTTTTTAATCTTTGCCTGAATATTTTCTTAATAAAAGGTGCAGCAGATGACTAGAACTGGGGGGTATCAGCCGGACAACACAAAGGAGCCACAACAAATAGCCTCACACAGTCCAAATTCAAAGTAACTAACAATATCACAAAAAATTAAAGATTTTCAACTTGTTTTTCTGGGGTTTTGTCCAGTCACTTTTCAGTTAAAGAGAATAAAACAATGTGCTGGATTTCTGATGACTGTATATAAAACTCTTCTAGAAAACCTTTAAAGTGAAATGAAAGAATGTGTTTTCCTCTTAAGACAACGTAGGAGTCATTTGTTTATCATTTCTGTACATTTATAACAGCCTATGATGACAATGAGGGGTTAAAAAACGGCTGTGGAAATTTGGAGTGTCATTGACTACAAAACCCATGAGCCTCGGGTGAGGTGGGCCAATCGCTGACTCTTTAAATACCTCAAAAATACAGGAGATGGGTTGCCTCAGCTCAAGCCCTGGTTGGCTATGGAGGCCATTAACAGCATTGGAAGCGCCTATTGGCTCAAGTGAGGTGTCAATAAAAAGGTCAGGAGTTTGCCTCCATTTTGAGATCCCCTGGTTGCTTTTTTCGTGCGGTTCGTGGCAATCTATGAATGTAATAATGTGTTTAGACAAAATATTTCACTAGATTTAGATCATCTGGACTATTGCCAGTGTACGAGAAATGAAATGGGAGCTGTGTAAACTGTGATTCAGTCTGGATAACATGGATCTGTGGATTATAATAGCGTTCATAGGTGAGTTGTAACTGAGTGTGTAACTGTTCTAAAGCATCACTTTAGAACGATATATGAGTAAACCACTTAAACAACAACAAATACAGAAGTTGTTTACATATCATAATGATCAAAATCACTTAAGAAGGGGCTGTCGGATTAGTGGTATTTAAAGAAAAGACTTTCTATTTTTTTCTGATATTCCTGCAGCTATCTCACCAAATTGTAATTTATATAAATGTCTGTCTGCAGTTTCTCTGTTGCCTTTCTACATTGTATTTTGGGGACAATAGTGTCTATCAATACCACACTCAAAAATCATCAGTTTGATACTTTGCAAGTGTGAAAAACTACATGTAGTATACGGTGCATAAATTGGCTATTCTCTGTTCTACTCTTAATTATGGGGCTCACTTTTTAATGCAGCTACCTACATACATAAGCATTCATGGTGTGCCATAGTGTTCTGGGGGACAAAAATTCAACAAATGACAATAACAAAAGTTATCATTTATTTCCAATTAAAAATGTGATTTTGTGGTGCGTTGTTGACAAAAGTTGTTTTATGTTCTGTAAATACATCCCTGATAATCAGCAGAAAACATCAGCCATGCCACAATAATTTCAGTTTTTGGCGATGTATTCAACATAGTGACGCACGTTTTGCGCCATGAGTCCGTATGAATGTGTACGCAGGTGCATACTGTAGATCCTCAGACTGGTAAAAACAAACAAACAAAAAAGGTTTTTTTTTATAAAAAAACAAAGGTGATCCTCAAACTTCTGATAATATGTATAAATAAATGCCCAAGACACGCTCAGCAAACATTATTCATATTTCAGACTGCAACCCAAATACATGTAACATGTTCACACTATGATAATAAGGCACAATATTAATTTATATAAAAACAGCATTAAAATGTTTGATTCTGGATTGTAATCAGGGAGACAATTATATTTTGATTTGCTTGCACTAAATGTAGGAAGTCCAGTGTCTGAGTTTCAGGTGATACAGTACTGTGAGAAGTGTATAGAAATATCAGGGTTAGGTCAACACTGGACTGTCCAAAATAATGACAACAAAAATCAGCTGAGAGTCAAAATGTTTCTAGGATGTTACTGACACATTTAAATCGTCCAAAAATCTATGAGACCAAATCATCAGTTTATGATATGTTTCCGTTTGCTTTCACACACCAGTATTAAAGCTGATTTGTTATTTATATTTTCTTAAAACAGTCAATTCCTGCATGTAATATGCAGCACAAACAACCTATGTATTTGTTGGCTCGACATATAGAAAAAACAGCAGATTTCTGTGATGTAATATGTAAATATTCTTCTAAATGCATATAAGCGCAGAACTGTATCCCTCCATTTAAAACTTTTTTGTACTTTGTCAACAGGCACCATGTGGCACCAAACCATTAGTCATGGATTTTTGATTTAAAAACTTTTGAAAATGGGAATATGTGGCACTGACGCGGTGAACTCCCCCAAATGTGTTTCATTTTTCACAAATGTTGCTGAAGCATTGTCAATCATCATTATCACAGACGGAGCCATCCATGCTTCATAAAAATGATAAAAGACGATCAAAGGGTCGTTTAATCTTCTCAACACATCTGTGTATATGTGTGTAGTTTTAACTTTATGTGACTTCTCTGCATAACAGATGAGTTGCTGTCAGGGTGATGGAAATGTGCAACATCCTACAGGACAATCAAACATTTACAAAGAAAAGACGGTGAAATAGTTGCAGTCTAAACGTGTTTTTTGGTTGTCATAGTCTGCATTTGAAACTGTCCTCCAATGAAATGTCACAATTCCACTTTATTCAACAACCTTTTGAAAAAAGCTTACAAAAAGGACCGACCACAGATTGCAGAGAGGCCGTCAGACACACTCTGACAAGCCAGGTTCTGGACTTGTTTGCATGTTGTGTATTTAATTTGTCCCGTTGCTCCGTAGAGCATATAGTGACAACATTCGAGTAAATACACTACATAAATATATGTAATTAAAGGAAAGTTAACAGCAGGCCACGTTTAAAGGTGTGATGGAGTGACAGTGACCTCAGACGTATCCTGTGATGTCATATCCTGCCGCAGTAGGTTTCTTGGCTCCCTGGACTCCATGTACACTGGACTGGGAGCTGTGACTGGTATTGCGGACCAGCGTCTGCCCCCTGCTGGCTGCGTTGATGCCCCCCACCTGCATGGTGGGGTTGTGGTAGGTCTGAGAGGTTGTCCGTACCCCTGTGCCCGGCACGCCACCTCCCATTGGATATGGATACCCTCCGCCGTGCCGTCTCCCGCGGCCGCCATTCTGCTCATCGCAGCATGACACACACAGCATCCCTCCACCTAGCATGGTGATGAGCGCAGAGGCCAGACCAACATACAGACACTCCCCCAGCTCAAACTTCATGCTGGTAGGTACGGTGGGTCGGTAGAAGGTCTGGACCACCTCATGTGTGGTCCACGCCACTGGTATGAGTGACAGGAAGCCTGCCGCAAGGAATAAGCCACCGCTTGTGCCTGCTACACGACTCTTAACTGTTCCTGAGCCCTCCAAGCACAGAGTGCACTGCATTCCCAGGGCCGCCAAGGCAATGGCGAGGACAGACAGCACAACTGAGATGATCATGAGAGCCCGAGAGGCCTGCAGGTCGGAGGGCAGGGCCAGCATGGAGTTGTAGGTCTCACACTGGAAGGCCCCAGTGCTCTGGTAGACGCACTCCATCCACAGGCCCCTCATGTTGGCTACGGCGGTGACAATGTTGGAGCCGATGTGGGCGGAAATCTGCCAGTATGGTAGCACTGTGGCGACCAGGGTGCCCAGCATCCCAAACAGGCCCATGAAGAAGCCCATCAGCTCCAGAGCTGCTGACGCCATGGCAACAACTGTGATAGAGGAGACCCAAAAACAAACACAGAAAGGAGATGAATAAACAGACGCAATGAGATCAGCTCCTGTGGAACCAACAAACAATAATTTGTCTGTAGCAGATGTGTTCATGTCATATTGCTGTTTCTGTGACTTCCAGAGTTTCAACATCCAAGTCATGACTAGACAAACAAATATAGATGCCTATCGTCAGCCAAAGTCAGTCCTTCAGGGCAATTAAACCCAAATTTAATATTGTCAATCCTCAGTATTTTTAACCTGCAACTATATTTTCTCTTGAGACGTCCCGTGACCCGAACACTTGGATACTATACAAATGTGTTTCTCTTCTATTCCTACCATCCATTGAGTGTGATATAAATGTGGCATTAGTAAATTACGACAAATTAAATGTCAGGTGAGTTGTCACCCACTTAATGGGATACTAAATTTACATTTCCACAGAGAGTGGGAAGTTTACATCAAGCCATGTTCAATTTTTTGGACAGGGCGCCATCTGTAAGAATGGTGTATGATGGTCATGCAATAGTATTTGGACAAACCCTTCCCTGTAAACAACATAGATCCATATGACTTGGCAGTCCAAGGCTTGATTACAGACTCCATTATACTACCTCCACTTAACCAAACAATGTAAAGCATGGCACTTCAACAGGGCGCCTGCGACCCTTAGTTAGCATCACACTGGTTCCTGTGTCAAAAAGCCTATGGGATTTTTCCATTGGATTTTGGATTATTACCAAAAAATGAGCTCTGTGGCAAACAAACGTTTATGGTTGCCTACTTACACGTCTCGTTCAGCAAGATAATCTTCACAAATATGCACCACTGTTGTGATTATTGAAGCCTAAATGCAATCGCCAGAGGTAAAAAGCTAATGTTAAACAATATAAACAAACTGCACTACAGTTGCATGATTTAATATCACCATCACAAGACGGCAAAGCCATGTTTGGCGTGGCTTGGCATAATGACGTTCTGTAAGCTAATTTAGCAACTTGTTAGCGACAGCCTTTTTTAAGACACATATAAGCTTCAAAATTCAACAGAGGGGTGTTTGTAGAACAAAACCTGAAAGTCTTTTAAGCTTGTGTTAATCACAGGTATTGAACCACAAAACCATTCAAAAACTCATTGCCTTCAAGACCAGGGGCCGGTTGCACCAACTGGTCTTTACTACGCCTGGTCGTAACTCCTAAGACGGTCTTTGTTAAGACCAGTCTTAAGGAGTGGACTTACGCCGGTTGCACCAACTGGTCTTTACTACGCCTGGTCTTAACTCCTAAGACGGTCTTTGTTAAGACCAGTCTTAAGGAGTGGACTTACGCCGGTTGTACCAACAGGGCTTACGCCTGGTCTACGCTGGTTTTAGCTGTGCACGTCCATGTGAATGCCCCCGGAATGCCCCACGCGGCCTGCCTAGAGGAGCGCGGTGACGTTAAATGACGCGCCACTGAATGACTCCGCGTGCTTGACAGATGACAATTGACAGTTGACAGCCCCTCTCATCTGTGTTGACAGTTTATTTACAGTTTAAGATTTGAAGAAAACATGAAGGATCAACGAAAAACTTTACCGACACTGAAATGAGAAAATGAATCAAGCTGTACAGCGAGCACAGGGACGTATCACAAATAAGAAAATACAGTCGGTATGGGCAGAGATAACGGGGCACATCAGTACGTGTTCAGACTCTGGCTGCCTTCATACAGAGGCTGACATGAGGAAGAAGTGAAAAGATCTCCTCAACAAGGCAAAAAAATACATCTCCTCCAAAAAAAATCATCCAACTGGCGGGGGTCCTCCCCAAAAACCTCAATTTACAGTGACATCATTGTTGACGTATTTGGGGAGGATTCCCCTGCCTGGTGGGAAGGCTGGTGGTAGTGCTGCGTTGCAGCCCAACACAAACTGTAAATCCGGTGACAGCTCTTCAATAAGTTCAAACAGATCTCTCCTACCGAATTGAAACCTCTCAATCAGCTCCTCGTCATTATATAGGCTATGTCCAATTGCTTCTGTCCCTAATTACCCTCTCCCGTCTAAATGCCCGCTCGTATACAGACGGTGGATGAGACGTGCCATAATCAAGTTGCGCTCTCTGCGCTCTAGAGCGCATGAGCGCAGCTTGATAATGACCTTACACCTGCTCTTGACTAGGTGTAAGATTTACGCCCGGTCTTAGTGAGAAGAAGGCTTAAGCCCTGTTGGTGCAACCGGCGTAACTATTAGGTCGGACTTAGAACGCCAAGTTACGACCGACTTAGCTTAAGACCAGGCTTAAGACCAGTTGGTGCAACCGGCCCCTGGGAACTGTGAGTGGTAAAATGCTAACTCATTTCCAGGTTTTAGCACTCATTCTTAGGGCACTCTGTTGTTTGCTAATTTAACTGAACTTTTTTTTCTTTAAAAAATACACATAAACACAAATCCAACAAATTATTAGCAAAGATAAATTAACCTATTCATAAAAAACAAATGTAAGTACGGTACACAACATTAACGATAGGCTAACTATTTTGAATCCTTGTGCAATCATGTTAGCTAGCTAACGCTAAATCACTATGTGGTGCTTATAGCAGCCACAATGAATGTGCAGAGGGGGAGGCTAACGCACCTAGCCATGCTACAGCTGCTGCTAACTTAGTAGCTACAGATAAGCTAACCTGAACAAGCGACTGGTTTTTGGCTTTGGTAGCTCGCTAACTGTAAGCTGGGCTAATTTAGTAGCTGCTGTTTCAACAAACGCAAAATTTGTATGTAGAATTTATTATTAATACTTAGCAAAGAAACTAAATAAAAATTTGATCACAAAAAAAAACTAACTTGATATTGTATGTTAGTTTCTATGTGTTTATACACGTTTGTCAAGCATTTACCAATTTATGTGATCATTTTATTAAGGATCAACATTTCATGTTGATAATATGCTATGGTCTTCCTTTTATGAAAAAGTGAGCGTATCACCTCAAATTTACTACTACATGTACGGGAAAAAATGTGTATTTTGGACTTGGGGGTGAACTATTACACAGTCAAATTACTTTTAGCATAATCTAATTGATAACTGTATCGGCTTGTTGACGACCAAAATCACATACAAACAGCATAACATATATAGCTCCTTTTAAATGAGCTGAATCAGCTGTATTGGTGTTGATATGAAATCTTAACTGCCGGCAAAGGTGGTGCTTAGTCACATCCAAATTATAACCAGTGGCTATTTTGCCTCTGGTTTGTTGATACTTTAAAAAGAGCCAAGAGGGAGAAACTATAGCCGTAAGTAATCCCTGTTATCTCTGACTCAAAATTACTATTTACAACCAGGGCGTTAATGTGAAAGGTCTTTACATGGCTGCTCATAATTACAGTGTGGAAGACATGACGTTACGGCGGCTTTACCTGCATCTGGAAAAGTCCAGACATCAGGTACGGACTGAGTTAACTTTAAGCTAAAGCAATCTCAACAAACAGTGATACGACAACTACATGTTTCAAATCAAATCCAATACTACTCATAAAGAAGATAAATTAGCATCAACACATCATGAAAAACTGACTGGTTAAATCAATCACTACTGCAACGATGAAACATAGATTGCTTGTCATTTAACAGCCTTCATTTGCTCAGTCATATCAGTTACTGGTTCGCTTAAGATGTGTTTGGTGTAAGAATATTTTGTTTTTCTGATTTGCTCCCCAAATTATGCTTTGTTTGGGACCGATACAGCTGCAGCAGATGATTTGGCTCTTTTGAAACTCTGCTAGTAGTCTCATATTAATTAGAAAACTCAAGTGCTGTTTGCCAGATATCATTTAAATAGGAATATTTCAAGCCAATACATCCATCTCTCTAATGATATAACTGTATTAATTCAAAGTTTAAGTCCTTGTGTCGCCTGAGAATACAGTATTATACACCACACACACACATACACACACTCACAGTCCACTTTCATGCATTACCTGAGAGTGCCGCAGATTATGGAAGAGCCAGACCCTGGACGAGTTGAAGATTTGATTATGTTCTTTCGCTGCAGGAGCTGAAGTTGCAGCTGGAGCAGAGGATGAGGAGGTAGAGGATAAAGACACAGCAGAGCCTGCAGCCTGTACAGATTGTATTCACCACTGCTGGTAATTCTGTTGAACCTGCCCCTGCTTCTCCAGTAGTCTGTTTCTCCAGCTGTATCAGACTCTGACTGCTTCCTCAGACCTTGACATAGTCGCAGCTGTTGTGCCGCTGCTGTACTTCTAATGAGCACTTACTCTGCTGGCTGCATTGGACCAAGGGAGCCAAAAAAGACTTTTGTAATATCCTTTGAATTGGAAATACGACTGTTAAAAAAGACTTTCCTCTTAAACCAGCAATAATGCAGGACAACAGATGGTGTTAAGTGTCCTCCTGAACATTGTCTCTCTGTCACTGTCTCTTGTCTCTGATCTCTGTCCCTCATCCAGACCTTCACCTCCTGTCATGTACACAGACACAGTGAAACCACTGACAATAACACACATACATCAGCACTGCCAGCCAGGTTAATCATTCTCTCATCGGTCATTTCTCCAAAACAGGTGGCACACTATCGGCAGCAGCTCGCTCAGCAGACCCCTGTAAGAGAATGAATATTTCACGATGTCAGTTCTCTGAGTGAAAAATGTTTAATTCAGCAAAAGATTTAAGTGCCATATTACTTTAATGAAAAGAATTTATAAAAATAGTTATCCTTTCATGTCCCTGTTCAGTCTGCAGAAATCCCAAAAACTGCTCATGAGCATTTTTTGTGTTTTTTAATTAAAGTTGGAATAAACCAGCCCAAAGCAAGAAAAACAGGGAGTGATTATAATGCTTTTGAAATAATTAGTTTTTATCCTAATTTAATTTTTTTTGTTTTATTTTACACCTTTAATTTTGGGTTTCTCAGCAGAGACGTTTCCCTCTGTGTGACGCGTGATGGTAAAGACAGACAGTCGACATAAAGACGTAAACAATGTGTTTCCATTTGTTGTTGCCTTCCTTGCTCCCTCCTTCCTTCCTTCCTATGTTGCTCCCTTCTCTCTTATTCCCTAATTCGTTCAGTCAGTGAATTTATGATTTTGTTCATACTCAGAGACAGAATAAGTCCCCGATCACACAGAAAGTGTTTTAGCAGCTGGAGGCGCCTTTTTGTAATTGTTTTTAATGAGAATTCAGCTTTTTGCTATCGTGTTTTGGTCATAGATCCGTCATGAAAGGTACCCTGGGTGCGTTGGTTGTTGACATTCTGGGACACCGTCAAGTTCTGCCTGTTACATGCGTTGTCTTCTTTCAAAATACGCTTCTGTTTTCACAGGAAATTTACCATTTACATACAGTCTCTTTCAAAATAAATGCACTGCGTCGGTACAACACCACAAATTGATGGGTTTTTTTTTTCTCCAACAACTAGAGCACAAGGTTGGGTTTAGGCAACAAAAGCAGGTAGTTGGGTTTAGGCAACAAAAGCAGGTAGTTGGGTTTAGGCAAAAAAGAACAGGGTTTGGCTTTAGAATCTTACGGGATGCAAATACCAGCCCCCCTGGTNTTTACCATTTACATACAGTCTCTTTCAAAATAAATGCACTGCTTCGGTACAACACCACAAATTGATGGGGTTTTTTTTCTCCAACAACTAGAGCACAAGGTTGGATTTAGGCAACAAAAGCAGGTAGTTGGGTTTAGGCAAAAAAGAACAGGGTTTGGCTTTAGAATCTTACGGGATGCAAATACCAGCCCCCCTGGTGAAAGTTGGTGATTGCTGGACCCATTCACCAGCGCTCTCACCTGCCCTACTTGGACTTTCGGCGCCTTAACTTTTGTACTTGTTCTGCCGCATTTCCCCCTGATGCCGCCGAGCGCTGTTAAACTTGAATGGCAACCAGCCATGTATCATGCTGACGTTAAAGGACAGCTTTTTTTCGTCAGACACCGGATTTCAACCCGGAGCGAGACCGGGTTGTGCAACACACCTCATGTTTCAGCACTCAAGTCGCCTGGCATTTTCTGAACTCCTCGAGTTGAATAAACTTCAACTCAGAGCGGAAAAGTGCCCCATTGTCCAATCGGATGTTTTGAGAGGCGGGCCTTCTGTGGTGGTCATAACAACAAGTTTACAGTTGGTAAACAATGGAAGAGAAACTGGTGGTAGCAGTTGCTGGATACTCAGAGCTATACTGATGATAGACATCAGGTTGTCAAACTGCTGTCAAGTCGTCCTAAAATATGCCTGGAAACAGCCATCTTTGAGGAGAAGCCCCTGGACCAACTAGTGGTACTCCCCATGACCCACCCTCTTTTTTAGGGTCTCACTACTAGCTACTAGCTACTAGCTGCTAGCTACTAGCTACTGATTACTGTGAAATCAGTGAACAAAAAATTGGTTACACAGGAAGGTTAGTGTGAGGATGCAATGGGCAAATTGCTTTCTGTGTGATCAGGCCTCAGGGATTAGAGGCGGAACATTTACTTATTTTTATTATTTTATCTTTGACTTTTTTGATGCATCATTTAAATGCAAACTTATTTCATCAGTTTGTACTAGTTTTCTTAAATTCATCACTGTTATCATACCTGAGTATTATTAAACACACACAGTAAATGTCTACATTTCTTTTCGGCACATTTCAGACTCCATACAAAAACCTGCCGTAACACATTGTGAATTTACTGCTCATTAAAGCTGACGCCAAACTTGGCAGCCTCCTGTGCGTCACCATCCATCAACTGTTTCTTGGGTTGTTGCTGATGCCGAGAGCCACAAAAACATCAATCATAACAACAAATAATACATACCATGTCAGTGTGTCTCCAGATATGCCCTTCCTCGTCGGTCAGCAGCAGTGTCATCTGACCTGTTTACATGTGCCATTAGTGTCTGTACTGGTGTCAGTGGTTACAGTTGCCCAGTTTGTTGCTGATCCCCATCCTGAAGCTCGAGCCTTTGGTTCCTAATCCCTCCAACCGGCCCTCACATTGCAGCAGCAGCATCATAATGGGATTAGCGTGTAATCCAGTCACTTCCCCTACGAAAGCAGAATGAGAGGGCAACGTCCACACACTCAGAAACACTGAGCCATTATTATAGACCACAGAGGGGCATTATCTGGACACACTGCATACTAATGAGGCAGCTCAGGTCGGCCTGTGCCTCTGTGTTGTGCTGCTGAGACTGACTGGTGGGTCAATGAGAGGAACACAGGATATAATGCTAACTAAACATGAACATCATCACAAACTTTTAGTGGTGTAACTTTGTAGAGTACTGTAATTATTAAACATGTCATTCTAAGTCAATGGCATTGATCTGCTGCTATAACAGCCTCCACTCTTCTGGGAAGGCTTACGACAAGATTTCCCAACCTGCTTGCGGGGATTTGCTCCCATTCAGTCACAAGAACATGAGTGAAGTCATGCACTGATGCTGGGTGATCGGGTCCGTCTTGCAGTCAGTGTGTCAGTTCTTCCAAAAGATGCTGGATGTTGGTCAGGTCAGGGCAGGGGCATTGTTAGGATATGAGGACACTGGGAGCTTAGCCTGGACCTCTGCAGAGGGGTCTGGGGGGAATTCAAGTATCTCGGGGTCTTGTTCATGCGTGAGGGTAGAATGGAGTGTGAGATGGATTGCGGTTTGGTGCGGCTTCTGCAGTGTTGCAGGTGCTGTGCCAGACCATTGTGGTGAAGAGGGAGCTGAGCCGGAAGGCAAAGCTTTGGATTTACTGGTCCATCTACGTCCCAACCCTCACCTATGGTCATGAGCTCTGGGTAGTGACCGAAAGAATGAGATTGTGGATACAAGCGGCCGAAATGCGCTTCCTCCGTGGGGTGGCTGGGCTCAGCCTTAGAGATAGAGGGAGGAGCTCGGACATCCGGAGGGAGCTCAGAGTAGAGCCGCTGCTCCTTCGAAACGTCGAAAGAGGTCAGTTGAGGTGGTTTGGGCATCTGATCAGGATCCTCCTGGGCACCTCCTGTTAGAGGTGTTTCAGGCACGTCCCACTGGTAGGAGGCCCCGGGGCAGACCCAGAGCACGCTGGAGGGATTACATATCTCTTCTGGCCTAGGCTTGGGGTCCCCCAGGAGGAGCTGGAAAGTGTTGCTGGGGAGAGGGACGTCTGGGGCGCTTTGCTTGGCTTGCTGCCCCTGTGACCCGGCCCCGGATAAGTGGATGAAAATGGATGGATGGATAGATTAATTATGAACTGCGAAAGTAAAAATGTTAGCAGTTGTTAGTAATTAGTACTGAGTAGAAACAGAATACTTTGAAACTGCTATCATTACAATTTAGAGAATATTTTGAGGTAGTTGTGGGTGATTAATGCACTGTAATGCACTTTTTGCTGGAGTGACAAAGCAGACATTAAAAAGCCCCAGCTTATTCAGAATGCAGCAGCCATGGTTTTAACAAAAACTAAAAGGTCTGACCATGTGGTATGAAATGTGCTATTCGGGGCTGAAGCCTCAGATGCCCAGGCCTAACAGCGCCAATGGGTCAGGGCTCTGTACTGGACCCTTCCCCAACAGCCCAGTCACCAAAAGGAAGTGTTGGCATTTTACTTAACAGCAAGCCACGTTTTTAAAGTGATGAAGTATATGAGCTGACTTTGTCATCTGGAGGGAGAGGGGAAGGTGGTGTGTCACTTGTTGTTCGAGACCAACAAACAACAACACATTTGTTTTCTGGTGACCCCTCACTGCGTTTCCACCAGTATTTGTGGCACCAAACCTGGGTGTTTTTCACCGATCTGTCCCCGCTTCTCCAGCAGCTTTTATGCCACCAAATCTGTGAATTTTAAGCCAAACATAATCTTTTATCATCACCCATTGATTTGTGGATGGCTGTTTAGAAGCCACGAGCTGTTGCCATCCTGGGGTTTTGGAGCCAGAAGTGGCCATAGTAGAGGAGCGAGGGGTGGATCTGACTCATGGACTGTGGTGGTGCCTTGCAGACAGCCTGTCACTCAAGCCGTCCCGCCCTTAAATATGCATAACTTTGGCCGTTAATACAATGTAAATGGGTGAGTAATAAAAACATTCACACTGAACAGTTGTCATGAATGTTGATATTAGCTATAGAGACCTAAATTGTTGTTTGTGCCATGCTGTAAACATGTGAAGTTGGGCATTTCAACATGGGGTCTGCAGGATACTCTGTTTTGGAGCCAGACATTGGAGGAACTGCAGTTTTTGGCACTTGGACCGTGGCTTATTTTCCCAGCCTCACAGGTTGCCACTTGGGTTGGTTGTTGCCACAAAGTTGAAAGAGCAGTTGTAATATATTCTGTGAAGACACTCATAGACCCCAATCATGTCTCCTCTGTGTCTCCTGTGTGCTTGAGTTGGTGATTGTAAGTTTCTTAACCTCTGCTCATATGACATCTCTTTAAGACCTGAAATTATTTTAGTAGCTCTGCACTAAACTTTCTAAATGTTTCCTATACGTTATGAAGACACCAGACCGAACCTGCAAAGTCAAGATCTCACCAAGGATAATGCCTAAATGTCTAATGTCTGAAACATAACTGTGTCATTGCATTCTGGGAGTCACTTTTGACTCATCACACCCGTTTGAAAAACACACTGATGATATCACAATGATGGTGATGATGCTGTCCTCACTTCCTGGCTCCATTTCACAGGCCAGACGACAAGCTGCTGTTTATTACCAAAAAAAAGTATGTGACTGTCTCAAAGATAATAAAGCACTCGAGCAGAAAAGTAAACACCACTGAGACCTTTAAATCCAGACTGAAAATCTATTTTTACTTGCTTGAATGAATCAAGTTGTTTATCTTTACTGAGACACTTGTGATTTTACACTGTGAATACTCTTACTTACCTAATCATATCGAGAATTACAGATCCTTGCCTGAACCAAGAAAAACAACCCCAGACCAAAATTCCACTTAAGCATGTGGGCAGGAGCATCCACAAACTTCTGGCCATAGTATATAATCAACAGGCCAACAGAGGGCCCAAATCCTTCTTTACTTTGATGTGTTAACTACCTGAGAAGAGAAAAAAAACCTGTTACTTCTGTTCTTATCTAAAGGTGTTTGAGATTTGACTAAAACGAAACATGTGATACTTCAGATAAATTGAAAGCATGTAAATCCCCCACGCCAAGAAAACAGGTTAACCACTGAGTTTATGTTTAAGAAAAGAATTGGACAAGTTTAAGAGGGATGAATATGAAAGGAAAAAAACAGGAATCAGTGAATCAGAAATATGTGGAAGCGTACTGCATTCATTAGAAATAAAAATCTGCCCTGTTTTCCAGAATTAATTGAGAATAATATTCCTGTCAATTCAGTAAAACAAGAATTGAATTTATTATTATCTCGTCAATTTATAATACAAATAAAATCAGATTTTTTCCCCCCATGAAAGCATTCCTCATAACTCTGAGATAATAATCTGGTTAATTTAGAAAAACAGAGCAATTTTTTCCTCTAAAGTGAGTGGATGATGCTTCCAGCCAAGGGGCGTAAATATAGACAGTGCAGGAAGTGCGATTGCATTTGGGCCCCTGGGGTGGAGGGGCCTGTAGTGAGAGCGGACCCTTGCAAGTGACTCAGATTGCCTGCTTGGAAATATCCCTGAGCTCAAAGAGGAATGGTATGAAAAAGAATACCAATTTAAAAGTGATGCCATTTGCTGTGTATGTCCTCAAGGCAAACCCGTCTGCGTCATGGTTTTCTTTTTCTTTTTTTAAATAATCAGTAGCTTTTTCTATACAAGCTATAAAATCTATATCTATCTATCTATAAATATACTACAAAAACTATTCAATAAAATCGTTAATTTCTTTCTCTCTGAGTTTGAGCTCTGATGCTCTCTGAGGAGGAGGATGTAGTTTGTGGCTCATGTCACAAGAGGGCGATAGATAACGAGGCAGTTTGATGGTGCTGGATGGCAGCTTCATTGTGGGACTTTTCTTGAGTTAGACATCTCAGGGTTGACCTTGATGTGATGATAGAGCACATAAGTGTGATTCTCAGAACAGTTTTGAGAATCTGAGAAATTAAACTGTCGCAAAATTCAGTCAGTTTATACTTATCTTATATGTACTATGTTCAGTCTAAGGGAAAAGGCTGGGAATCACTGCTCTACAATGAAAAGGTGCAGCTCTAATTCAATACCTGATGACAGTCCACATTTTTCTGGAAGTCCATATTTGTATTACAATTACATTAAATTTAACAAAGCATGATATGTCATATTAGCTTTCAAGAAAAAGTCAACATGGCTTCAATCTATTTTTAAGTATGAAACAAGTAAGCTACAACCAGTGGCGTTGTTCGGCGAGGCCATCGGAGGCTTCAGCCCTAAATGTTTTAGTCCAGGAACTAAATAGGCTGTATATATATATATTTAAAATACATGAAGGCTAATAATAAAAAAAGCCCTAGATCTGATATTGTGTCATTTTATTCATGCATTAAAGCCCTCAAAAATAACATGATATAGTTGGGTCCTTTGTGTCGTTCAAGAGAGAGAGAGAGCACACACAGGTAATCACTTTAGTGGTGCAGCTGGTAAAAGTGGAGCTCATTTTAGATCAGGGGTGTCAAACATACGGCCCGGGGCCCAGAACCAGCCCGCCAAAGGGTCCAATCAGGACCACTGGATGACTTTGCACACCTAATAATGATGCTCTTGTGAAGGCTGAGAGGTGTCGGTACGTTTACATGCACCTTGAGAAAATTGAATAATTGGCTTAGTCTGAGTGAAACCGGACTTTTAAATGCATGTAAACAGCTTAGTCCGACTGAAATTGGACTATCCGTAGCTCGACTAACACACCTAGATAATTCGACTGAAAATCGAACTATTGCTGCACACTTAGTCCCACTGGAGTCGGACTTGGCGTTCTGCGCATGCACCACTTTTTCTTTCGAGGGCTTTCACCTGGAAGAAGGAGATGACGTAGCGGCAGTGCAGTAACTCCTGTAAAAACAAACAAACACCATGGTGACCGAGAAGCAGAAGACACACCTCTGGACGGACGAGGAAACTACATTCATGCTCCGACAGCTAAAGGAGCTAAACATTTTGAAGTTTGTGGATGGTAGGAAAATGCGAAACGCGGATTTATTTAAAAAGTTTCTGTACAAGAACCTGAACTAGTTCAATACGCACTATATTAAAAAGGACACAGTCAGACGTACTTGGTCAGAAATTCAATTTTCTCTTCTGGATGTATACTCAGACAAGATGAGAAGTCCTCCTTGACTGATTAGCTGAGCTATGAGCTTAGCTCGACTACTGCGTGCATGTACATGTACTGACTGAGTAGCTTTCGTCACGTAAAATGCAGCTTCAGAGGCTTTTCTATCCCGAGCAGAATACAGCTCTCTGAAAAAAGCAATGCATACTTATTGTGGTCATATTTCAAAGATATTGAACATCTTCAGCTTCAGTTCAAGAGAATCTGAGTTAGACTTGTATCTTAAAAGAAGACTGGTAGAACCCTGCTGCTAAGACACTGCCGAAACCCTTTATTTGTAAATGGTTTGTATGGCAGGGGAAGACTTAACCATTAAACTAAAAAAACAAGAAACATTTGGAGGTGTTTGTTATTTACAGGATATCATGCAATGGTTTTACAGGTCTGGCCCACCTGCGATCACCTGTGTATGGATGGTGTACTAAAATGGCAAAAGTACCTCGAAATTCTCTAAATTTCATTGAAAGCAGTTGCAAAGTATTCTGCTTCTGCTCAATACTAATCACTAACAACTTAATATTTTTACAGCCCCCAATGTCCTCAAATCCTTGAAACACACCTGGCTACCACAAAGACTTTTGTTTTCAGTGGACATTGTAGTTTCCGCAAGTCTCCTTCAAAAGCACACTGACATGAGATGACTAAATGGCTCCATCTAGTGTCCAAAAGAAGAACAGCACTGAGTTTAAAGAGCATTTCAATTGACCTTCATGTCACACTGCAGAGGGGCTGGTTCACATAACATAGACTGGCTGAAAGTCACTGTATCAACCCAAATGAAAACCTAGTTTCTCTTTTTGTTGTGTTTGTATTTATTAATACAACCAAAGGATTAAATGTGAGTGCATTCATTCATGACATTACATGCTGTGAGTCCTTCCCTCTGACTGAACATGTACACGCCTGCATGTATTGATTACCCTGAGGTCAGAGGGTTCAGCGTCTGGCTAATTGCCTACTCAGTCAGTTTCATCTTGAAAAGCTCTGTCAGTGTTTTGGAAACAATGCCGTAAAAATCATGCCTCATTTTAGTCATATTTTGTTTTTGTTTTGCCTAACTATTTAAAGTCTGAAGCTCATACCTAAATTATGGCTATGGAAATCACTTCCTGTTTCCTTCTTGTGATTTGTGTTTTTATGACACGCCATTTAATCAAAGCCTGTTGCTTAGATTGTCATAAATACTGAATTATATTTATTAAAATGACAATAAAAAGGCTAATTAAAAGCAAAAGTTATGACAAATGGAGGTTTGGTAGAAAACAGACATTTATTAAAATGAGGTAACCACTTCTTATCCACAGAAAAATAAATAATAAACAATCTCAGCCTGTTATTTACAACTCTGGATGTTGTGTGTTGTTGACAGGAATAAGAGTTTTTTTTTAATTTTTTTTATTTCTTCTCCTCCTGCTTCTCCTTCTGTTTCTCCTCTTCCTGTCGCTCACGGCCAAACTCCACCACCAAAGGTTTCCCTAGCAACCGGTATCCGTGGACCAACTGCAAGGCTTTCTGGGCTGTTTCAGCATCTGTCACAGGAAGACAAATACACTCACTAACTGATCGAATGTCTCGATGTGTAATGAAAAAACAAACACACACACACACACACACACACACACACACACACACACACACACGCACACACACACACACACACACACACAGCTTAGTTTGTTTATGATTGGTCAGTGTGTTTGTCACTTTGGTCCAGAGTGAAATGGAGTGTTGTTAGCTCTGATACTAACCAATAAGCGCACTGCACCACTTTCACCTCTTGTGTGGGAGACACTGTTTCTCACCTGGCAGAGTGATGAAGGCCTGACCCTTCATCCTCCCAGTCAGCAGGCGGTAAAGGACTGGCAGCTCATTCTTCTGCTCAAACCTGGAGAACAGCGCCACCAGCTGGGCCACTGAGGCCTGTGCGCTCAGGTTCTTCACACACAGCACCTGCACGGAGACACAAGTCTTCAATACGTCTCTGCAGATGCTTGGTGGAGTTGGTCATGTCACTGCATCATCTGTGTTCAGTGTGTGTGTGCTGTTACCAGGGTGTAGCTCTAAGTTTAAAGCTGCAGCTCTTTGATGTACCATATGAAAATATAATTAAAGTTTACAACAATCATCGTCCTTTTCTTCTGACAGACTGAAAGAAGTGAAATTTATGAGTCCTCCACCTGCAGGTCCTGAAGGTTTTAAACTACCGCAAGATGATTTATGTCATTTTAATGCTCCATTGTCAGAGCATTAAGTGCCCATAGGACCCCTATTAAAATTGAAACAGTTCCTGCTTGCTGCAATCATTTGTCCTGCTCACACCAGCCACCAAGAGATCCATTCCCACAGCAATTTCGATGAGCTCTCTCTCTGCGCAAAAATGTGTTCTAAACTTTCTCCAAAGGTAATTCGAGGCTTCAGCAGTCGCAATAAGATAAATCAAGTGGATACTTTTTAGCACTAAATTCTCTCTTTGTGTGTCCCTGCACGGTGTTTCCTTGCTGAGCTGCACAGGAGGGACAGTGAGACGAGGGGATAACATACTAAACTGACAAACTTTCGAAGATGTTCACCTGATTTATTTGTCAAGTCCAACTGCTGAAGTGTCACATCAGCCTCAGGTGAACTTCCACTGCTGTGAATTTTGTCATCCCTCACTTACATTGGATATATGAAGCGAATTATTACAGCAAGCAAAACCTGTTTTAACAGCCTCGTTTGCACCAAGCAGTCTGATTCAGTTCAGCTCGTTAACTCAGATATATATTTTCTATTTTTCTGTAATTAACAATATATTCATATATACATAGGTATTTATTCATTTATGGGTATGTGAGTGGACACATGTATACACTGGCAGAATTACATATGTTCATACTTTCTACAATTTGTATGTTACTTATTCAAATAAAAAAAGATAGCAGGACAAGTTGATGAAGATATATATATATATATATATATATGTAATATTAATATTTATATATTTTTGTTTTCTGTAATCAACAGAGCTGCACCATTAAGTCCTGTTTTCTTTGTTACCCCTCAGTTGGGGTACCTAGTACACTGATCCGATACTAAAAGACGGAGCTGGAAACACTGAAGTCTGCTGACTGGTCAATAGAGAATTGACACGCTAGCTCAACAAGGACTCGATGCACAAACCTCCTATTTTTAAAAATCCCGTTGATTGTGACAGAGACTGTAAACGCGCCAACCTGTATTTTTTGTTCTGAAAATGGCATGGATCAGTGTTCTGTGGAAACTCAGGGCGCATTCACACCAGGATAGTCCGGGGGACTCGGTTTGATTGGGCTGGGAATGTTGAAAAATTTCACACCTTCATTTGGTTCGGTTCACTTTCACACTGTACTTCTTAAAGCGCTCCAAACCGCCTGGACAACGTCATGCAGTTACAACAGCTGCTCGTTTGGGGGCGGTATTGCCCGAAACTACCACTGACCAGGAAGAAAAAAAGAACGAGGAAGAAGAAAACCCGGCTCATCGATTGGCCAGGACCGAAAACAGAGATCCATCCCCTTCAGCCGGCTTGGTCACCGCAAAAACAATGGAGCAACACCAAATTTGCCTTTGTTTTTTTTCCGACCCAAAATGCACTGCGCTCTACGTCACTTCCTCTCTTTGGTTTGCTAGATAGTCCGTTTGCATTTCCCACTGTAAGCAAACCGCACCAGAGTTCACTTGCAAGTGAACCAAGACCCCCAGTTTTCAAGCGGACCGGGCATCGCTCGTTTGGTCCGCACCAGAGTTCGAATGAGAGTTCACACCACTCCAAACAAACCAAACTATCCGTTGAAACAGACCAGGGTTTGTTTAAAGTGGACCAAATAGCGCCAGTGTGAATGCGTCCTTAAGGGTACCCCACCTATAAAGGGGTGTCTCCCGCCTTACCTCTCCCCTTTAGCTGTTGTACTCCATGGGAGAGGTAAGTGACGTTGCAGTGTAGTAATTTCCCTGTTTTAGTGCTGTTAAACTGTTTATAAGTTCATTTTTCACCCTAAACTTATTGTATAATATGCTAACTTATTCCTGTGTCACTTAATTTGTGCAGGGGCTCGAGTTATGTGGTCGTAATTGACAAAGGACTTTATTTTTACCTCTTGCTGTCTTGCTTCTGTGTTTTACTGTACTGAATTGAATGTAAGATGGCCACCCTTTTGCTGTTGCACTCCATGGGAGAGGGGCTCGAGTTATATGGTCGTAACTGACAGAGGATGTGAATACACCACACACTGAGAGGGTAGTGCATCCTTTCAGGTGATGTAATGTCTGTTATGGCAGCCATACTGGAGGGAAAAATAGCAGGAAAACAGCTGACAGCATTTCTAAACTGATTTCTTCACATACATTTAAACAGTTTTTGAATCTCTGGACTGGTTTTGAGTGGAAACTATT
The DNA here is from genome assembly GCF_006386435.1 of Epinephelus moara. Lineage (NCBI taxonomy): Eukaryota > Metazoa > Chordata > Actinopteri > Perciformes > Serranidae > Epinephelus > Epinephelus moara. The sequence goes on along the minus strand of NC_065508.1, from coordinate 22,988,298 downwards.
CGTAATTACCCTAAAAAAGTGACTCATAGCTGTTGATACCTTGGAGGGTTTTCCCGGCTGGTAGTTTCGGAACCTTGGGATGCTTCGGATCCCTTCTACTGATTCCCGATTCTTTAGGATTTCTTCATCTGAGACAGTTTCAATCTCCCCTCTGACAGTCAGCGGTCCCCCTGAGCTCGCCTTCCCTGCTCCACACAGGCTGCCGATTGGCTGGCTTATATTTATCTGAGCTGGAGCAGCCAGTGGTGGCTGCCCTGGTCTGTCCTGAGCGAGCTGCTGCTCTGAGGTGTCTGAACTTGACTCTGACTGTACTGACAGTTCTGACTGATTGTCCTTTGACTGGTTGCTGTCTGTCTGAGAGTCCTGTGGTTGGTCAGATGTAGTTCTGTGTGCAGACAGGTGTGATGCTCCACTTGTTTCTCCCTCTTGTGGTGAAGCTTGTTTGCTCTCCTTGCTGAGAACGTCTTGGTAGAGAGAGTCCATTGGATCAGAGAATGGCGCCCCCTCCTGGCCCTCCTGGTTATCTTCATCTGTGACAACACAACAACAAAACTGGCGAGATGTTCTGACGTGGACAGTGAGTGTTTTACTTAATACTCTCCTTTGTGCGATTGTTTTAAACAGCTTTTTAGTTGCTATAGTCAGACAGCAACTTGTTAAATCCCACAGTGACAGTCGCATGACAAAACCCTCTCAAAGACCTCAGAACAGAAGATGTATGAAGGCTTTAATTTCAGGCCTGGTGTGTAGATAATGTAATTCTACTTTTCTGGAAACTCTGTTCTAAAGCTGACAATCTGGGAACTGAGATGTACTCCAGCAATTTATGTCCCCTAACAATACTTGTTTTTGCCACTGACAGGCTCAGATTATTATTCTAAGTGTCTGACAACATTATGGAAAAGATCCCCACAGTGACAGACCTCTTTGTTAAAGAGTACGATCCTTTTTGTTTAACCAAAAACAGTTCAGAAATCCCCATCGCCAATTCCACCAAACTCCATTTAAATAAACAGTAATTTTAGTGTGTACAGAGCCATCGTATTTTCACATCCGTCTGGGTGAATTAAGAGTTTATTTCAACCAAACCAGAGTTGGTGATTTTTGGAACAGTGGTAAGACAACCCAAGACATTATTTGTGAGTTTTATTTTGTTTCTGTTGACTTTGAATGAAGTGTGTTTTACGATGATAAAATGACTCTTTATTTAAATGGAGTCTGGTGGGATTGGCGCTTTACCTCTGTGGTAAAGTGCAGTGAGGAAACCCAGGCGGTCAGTTCCCTGGAAAAGTGCTTGTTCGATCTCCATCTCCCGGCGTGACAGCGGCCGGCTGGCAGCAAAGCGCTGTGGGCGGGACAGGAGCTCTGCCCTGGCTTCGATCTTGTCTCTGATCACCTGCAGGCGCTGCTGCTTCGCACCTGGGGCTGCGCAAACACCATGGGACTGTGTGGGCACAAGGTCAGGGGTCAGACGGTAGTTTGTGGGGTGAGGTTTTTATACAGTGTTTCCTCAGAATAAGACGTTAGATTTGGCCCACATGTGTACACAATTATACAAATATATTTAATCTGACATTTGCATGTTTCCTTCAGGTTGAGAGTTTCCAATCCGTGCCACCTGAATGTGTTTGCATACAGACAACCAGAGAGAATATGAGGAGAACATGCTGGTGTACCTTCTCTGCTGCCTCCGGTGCGTCTCTGCTCTGCCACAGCTGGATCTCAGTGTCAGTTAGGCCCAGTTCCCGCAAGCTGGCCAGCTCCTTCTCCCCGTCCTGCAGGGCCTGGAACTGGGAGAGGCTTCTCACTCCAGCTGCCTGTTCCCCAAACGGCCGATAGAGCGCCGCGGGGGCGAAGCACTGCCTCTTAGCTACACATCTGTGGGACAGAGTTGAGCTCAAAATAAGATCCAACACATAAACTTTTGTCTACATGATGTGTACATGATGTGGGATTCACACTCCCAAAAGCAGCTGCAGACACTTTCAAAGTCACGTGACTTCAATGTTTCTGATATTTTACAGTCAGAATTTACTGATAAAAAGATGGCTGAATGAGAGTATGTAGCCCCGGGGGTTGGTAAAGAAAATCCTCCCGGCTGCTCAGTGGGACACTGTGAAGTCAACATAACAGAGCATTTGATGGACGCTTTTATCCAAAGCACCTCACAGTAACAAGAGCGTGGGATTTTTTTTTTTTTTTTTTTATAAAGCACAGAGAGCTCCTGTGGGAATAAAGCTGCAGACATTGCTTACTTTTCCCAGTGAGCTACACAGGCAGGTTTTGATTAACACTGCTTATTGTTTTTTTTTTTTACTGTCACTGTGTGGCAGTAAATTCATCCAGTGATGGGTTCGCCATATATTGCTCTGTCAAGGTCTGCTGTCAAGAGGCTGATTTTTAGTTTGAAACCTGCAAATTTCACGACAGGATGTTTTGTTTGTTCAGTAGTAGGGAGAATATTTTCAGAATGTAGTGCGACATTAGTGCCAATGCACTGATGGCTACTGTAGGCAAGGGATTGTATTGTGGTGCATTTTGTATCTACAGTTTGTCCTAATCCCAGTGGGTGTCTGCAGCACTGTAAGAAAAATCTAGTTGGCTGGAACTACAAGACAGTGGCAAAAGGACATAACATAAAGCTAAATTGTGCAAGACTGTTTGTGAACAAAATGTTTCCATGGTTTGTGTTTAACTTTCTCTCTACATGCCATTATTTTGAAAATACAAAAAGACTGACCGGTCGATGTCAACATCAGTGTGGAGCTGCTGCAGCAATAGGCTGTGCAGCTGCCGCTGGCCCTCCGTCTCCTGCTCCTCCAGCAGCGGGCCATCCTCGCAGGGTCTCCGGCTCACTCTGGCCAACAGAACACACACACATCAGTTCAGACACTCTCAGTGGATGCTTACACAACAGTAGGGCTGTCAATGAATCGATTAGTTGTTTGTAGGGATGCATAATAATAATGGCACATCATCTGTATCGGCCAATATTGGCTTTAAGATGATTCAGGATTGGCCAACATGCTTTTTCTTATTTTGCACAATGAGTGAATATCACACCAGTATTGTAATTCACGTCTCCATCTGCTGGTGGGCCATCACGATAAGAGTATGCATGCATAATATGATGTTAATTCTGCTACAGAAGACACTTGATGATCACTCAATATCGATATAGGCCAAAAAATTGTTATATATTGGCATGTCAGATATGACGTCCTCAAATGTCTTGTTTTGTCCACAACCCAAAGACAATACATTTACTGTAGTAGAAGAGTAAAGAAACCACAAGATGCTCACATTACTCACATCAATTAATGCATTATTAAATTAGCTGGCAACAGATTTAAAAGTTAATCCACCATCATCAGCAATGTGATGGTCAGGTGACAACAGCTCTGGGTCATTTGGTGGACACTTGGGCTCAACACAGAAATTCACAAGATAATTTAACACTAGACAGAGGTTGAATAGTTACAGTGGAAGTTAATAACTTGGACAACAGAGTCAGGGCTGTAACTAACAATGGTTTTCATTATTGATTGATCTGCCAATTATTTTCTCAATGATTGGATTCATTGTTTGGCATGTAAAAAAGAGAAATGGTGAGAAATAACCACCACAATTTCATGCAGCCCTCCATACTGTCTTCAGATTGCTTATTTTGTCTGACTGACAGTCCAAAACCCAAAGATATTTAGATTGCACTCACATAAATCAGAGAAAAACAGACAGGCCTCATCATGCTTCATGAGAAGCTGGGACTGGGGAACAATAGGCATATTTACCTGGCAAAATGACTTAAATGATTAATGAATTATCAAAATAGCAGCTGGCTGATTTTCTGTGAATCAACTAACCTTCTTATTAATAAACTGGTTACATAACTATACAGGAGGGGAGGGATCCCTTTAACGTCACTGGGTGTATTAGGCCTCAGTAGGGAAGGTTTCAAATCAATAAGCAGGATAGCTTGATAGCAACATTGGATTTACAGGATCTCATTTCCCATCCTTTAATTTTATTTTCAAACACTTTCTAAATTGAATTTCCAGATCATTGACTAAATCACAGACAGGTGACAAATAAAGGAAAACCTTCAATGAATGAAACATATGGAAACATGGAGGGTCACAGAATGGTTTGATGATTGGGACATGATTATACTATTCTATCGCCTATGGGAGATTTTTGACTAGTGTTTACTGGGTGTTCAGACAAGAAATTTAGGGGCCTGATCGCCAAATTTGTCATTTGCAACATTAGGTCAGTCCCAGGCAACCCCCCTTTTGATTTAAGTGTACCTGGCTCATCAAAACAAACACCATGCATGCGACCCCAAGGGTTGCAATATGATGGCACATTGTGTAGCGGCAGAAGTTGAGCCAGGTTTCTCTTGTTTGGATGATCCTATGTTTCTTTATTGGGCTCCCATTGAACTTATGTTGTTTTCATTACACTCAACATGGCCTAGTACAGTGTTCTCCACCACCACCACCTTCTTCATCAAAACACAAACTGAGAGAATATCTTTTGGAGGAATGGTGTTAGCCCATCCAGTAGATAGTTCAGAGGCTTAGCAAATCTATGACAAGGCACACTGAAGCTCATCTGGAAGCTTGTGTGGCCCAAAACCTTAATACATTCAATGTTGAGTTGTAATTTGAGAAGCTGCATCCATATCGCTTGCCCCTACTTCTGCCTGAAATTATGTAAGAAAAGGTGTAAAATATCAGCTGGGCAGTGGACTTTAACTAAGGGTCTATACTTTATTAATAAGAGCAAAGGGGTGGCTGGGGTGGGACTTTGTTATATTTTATATCATGACCCTCCCTGGAACTACAAATATTTTTCCTTGAGTCACACACAGTGACTGCATGACCCTCCCTTTGTCATAAATAACCATATCTCACAGTTTCTAGCTGTGTTAAATGGTGTGATTTTGGAGATTTTTTTAGAGAAAACATGCCTTTAAAACCCACTTGCAGGTTTTGGAAGGAACTATCCAGCAAAGCCTGAGATGCAGCTGTTAGACAGAGCCATGATAAGCTTGGAGATGAAAAAGAAGGAAAACAAACTTGCATGTTTCGATAAAAAATGTCAGTATGCATCACTTAATGAGTGTAAGTGTAATTTGCATGCCTGCCCCCATTGACTCCAGTAGAAGTGGAACATAAGGCCCGCGTTTCTGCGCTCTAGGCGCCTGGCGTTTTTGCCAGACGCCAACAAGTATAAAGTTGGTAAACAATGGAGGATAAACTGGAGGTCTCCGTTTTCTTGTGCCCAACACACTATTTACTGACAGCCTCTCACCCCTCAACCAGAGGTACAGCAAGTACCCTCTGCCTCAGCATTGTAGGAACTATCTACTAATTACTATGAAATAAATTAAATAAATAAATGGTAGATTAATTACACAGGAAGGTTAGGGTGAGGTGTTTTGCAACTTTTATATTTTCATTGGTTTGAAGTTCAGAGGGTAGTTAAAATAAATACAAAATACAACCAGTTAATCAAATCAAAAAACAAAAACCCGATTTTGCACCTCCCCTCCCCTCTCATAAATATCGAACAGTCCCTAAATGTGTTCTAGCAGGTGCTCTGATTGTGTCTGTGTCTTCCTCAGTACAGGTTTACAAACCACCTTAACTGCCCTTTGAGGAAGAGGAGAGAGGGCTGACATATTTCTATTACATCTAACTTTTTCGTTTTGTTTAAATTCTCTATGAATCCCTTTAACAGTTGCTAAATGTGATAAATTGAAACTTCCGGGGCCAAACCAGACGAGGACAGCAGGCAGAGGTGAGACGCACGGTCGGTGCTACGCTGTGAATCGGTGTAGGTTAATAAAAGTATAAAAGACCAGTTTAACGTATTTTAAGATGAAACTGCGGACAACAGAACACACACGGCAGCCACAGAGATGCTAACGCTAGCTTAGTTGGCTGTAGCTATCTCCATGACAACAACGGTCCTGAAGTAGACCGAAAGATCGACGTAACAACTACGAAAGAGCTTTAAACTGGTATTTTATGGAAACACTTAGATTATTACACGTATTAAACCAAATACTTTAGATTAAAATGCCTCATTTTTTATAAAATTACTGGTTTGTGACACTGATAACTGCAAGTGTTATTTACCTTCGCATGCTTCCGCCTTGTGCTTCGACTTCCGGCGTGGGGAATCATGGGAAGTGTAGTAAAACCGCCATATTACCAATAATGAACTATAAGATATATTTCATGGTTACACTCGAGGAAAATAATGCCACAGCTTAGATTTGAGGCATTTTGGGCTGGAAATAGATCCATGTATATTGAGTTTAGTGCAGTTATTATAACAACAGAGAGGAAACAGTGTAACCACAGTGTGTTTTTAAGCTGTTTGGCTGAATGTTGTTCTCTCTATGGAAATCCACGAGATCTAACACGCAGCATGCATTTTTTTTATTATTATATAATACCTTTCAAAGAATAAAGCACATAAAACCTTTCCAAGTAACCCACCACACCCAGCTTCATTAGAAGGGGTGTGGTTATATCCCCATGCCTATCAGGTTGCCTTGCCTGCGTTTATGTCTTCAGCTGTGCACGGTGTCATATTTATTAAACGTGATGCTGCAAAGCCTTACTGGATATATACTCTAAACCGCTCCCACCCTCCCCACCCAGCTGAAGTGTCCTCAATTAGCCTGCTGGCTGACGTCAGTAAGGTGACATGGGTGCTGCTTCTCTTCATCTCTGAGCAATAAGCAGCCCGCTGCTGCAACATGGCATTAATAGACGAGTGCACAGAGCCTGGCTGTTTGCATGCAGTTAAAAATTTCCCATGCATTGGTGCGCGGTTGTGCAGCAGCTCCTCTCCTCCTGCAGCCCGCTCGCCTGCAGCCGGTGTCGGGTCGCCGGCAGCTCGGCTCCGCTCCGCTCCGCTCGGCTCCTCTGCAGGGCTGCAGGGCTGCGCAGCTCCTGACTGACAGAGAGATGAGGGGTGGGGACGCAGGGTGGGGTCACAAGCAGGGAGAGGCGGAGGAGGAAAAGGCAGAGAGAGAGAGCCCAGCCCTTGAATACACGGCAACAACACGCCGTCAGAGAGAGAGGGAGAGACACAGAGAGACTGGCTGTTTTTTGGGGGAGCAAAGGGAGCCTTCGACGCTGCGGATATGAACTGAAAAGACACACTGGAAGAGACAGGGATCGTGTTCCTATATCCCCAAATCTTACTGTAAAGGTGGAAAACTAGCCCCCAAACCCTCCTTTCTCCCCACCAGTTCTTATTCAGATAGAGCTACACCCAAAGCCCCGACCGACCCCCTCCTGCTCCTGCTGCTCCACCCCTCCGCCGCTGCACCGCTCCGGCAACCGAGATGCACACGGAGACCCGTAACAAGAAAGTAAGTGCACGTTATTGACTTTGCCCTGGTCAATGCAAAAAAGAGAAACATATCTCTGTGTGGATGATCTGCCTGAACACAAGCAGAGTTGACATTGTCAGCTCAACATGTGCCAAATACGCATGTCAGTGAGCATAGATGTCTATAACAGGTAATTACAAGTGTATCCTTGCAGACAGGCAATTTATTTTGCAATTACTGGAAGAGTTTTGTAACAGCGACCTCATTGCATTGCAAGAACATCATGTTTGGAGCAGTGTCATTTCCACGGAAGACACGGAAACCTCTCTGTCTCCCCTGTCTGTGTCTTTCTCTCCCTGGTCGAGGTTAGTTCAGGTTCAATTCTAAATGCTCTCTGATCTCTGAGAGGCAGGAAGGAAACGGAAGGCAGAAACTGCAGCTTGTAGGACACCATCTTAGCTTTTAAAGGGCCAGCAGCCTCCTCTGAAATACACAAACACACACAAGCCTGGGAAGCGGCCAGGTACACTGCCTCCAGCCACACTGCACGGGCCCTGCTGCCGACTGGTGCCTTTAAATGAGTGTTGCTCTCGGCACAGTGTGTTTGTGTGTCAGGTGGGCTGGTAGGATGCACTCAGAAGTGGAGCAGGTCTCAGATTTGGACACAAAGGCTGAGAGCAGATACTGGTAGCTTCACTTCAGCTCCTGATATGTGATGTTTTTTTTTGGGGGGGGGACGCGTCACAGTTTGGTACAAGTTCCTCAATATAGAAGTGAACTTCAACCTGCAGATGTGCATGGCTGACCAACTGATGTGCACTGTGCTTGATTGACTTAAGCAGTGCACAGTACTTCACTACCACACCACACACTGCAGTATCCTAACACTCTTGATCTGTGGTGTTTTTTTATTGTTAGTTTTTACGGGAGACTTGAAAGGTTTGACCACTTGTTCACTCTACTAGGGCAAGACTGCAACTAACAATTGTTTACATCATCGATTATATATTTATTTATGTATTGGTCTGCTGATTTTTTTTTAATTTATCAATTAACTGTTAATATAAAATGCCAGAGAATAGTTAAAAATGTCAAAACAGCACAAGAAACCCCAAATATTACTCACTTTTCAATTATATTAAACTGCGAAAATCCTTACATTAAATTAAATCCTTTATAATTAATGTTTCGAACAATTATCAAATTTGTAGGTGGTTGATTATCTAATAGACAGACTGTTCAACTGACAGCTGTTTTGGGCTTACTCTCCATAGACGTAAACTTGCAGCCTGCAACCAGTTGTGTAACATCGTAGACCAGTTGCAGGTGATTGTGTATTAGCAAGTGGTTTGTCTGACCAGCCTTTGCATGCCGAGGCATGAAAGCCAGTTGTGGCCCTTCTGTGTGGTCCCTGCCTGCTGGTTTAGCTGTGTGGACACAGGTGTTATGCAGAAAATCAAATATCACAATATTTCTGACCAAATACCTCGATATCAATATTGCAACTAGCCACAAAATATCGACACAATTAGAACAGCTAGAACAGTCTGGTGAGTTCAGAAAATTACACGACTTTACTGTAATGTGTCCTTTAAAACCAGGAAAAGACAATGCTTACGATATTACAATATCCAAAATGTACGATGAAATTTAGTCTCATATCACAATATCCAGAAATGAAATTATATTGCCAAGCCCTAAGTTTGGAGATAATAGATTTGGGTGGCTTCCCAAAATATATAAATTGATCATGAGTAAGGTATAAAAGTTTCTTTATGCTCCTGCGTACACTCGACGCAACGTGCACGCAGTTGCTCCGCAGTTGCTGTGTGCTTATCATAGTTCTGCTTCTTGTTGGTCTATGTCGCTATGCAACTCCCTGCCAAAGAGCTTGGGGGCGCGGCGTTCTTTTATATACCTACCTAGACTCTGTGACGTCTGTGGTCATTGCTCGTTCATTGCTTGTTTATCTTCCGGCTTTGCTCTAGTCACAGTGAAGATGCCGACCGAGAGAGAAAGACTGTTGCTGGAGCTCGAAATGATCGACATTGAACAACAAATGCTCTTATTACAAATGTTACGATGACGACGAAGTGAGAGGCGACTGCGCTGATGGTCTGTACGCCCGTTGAATGGCTCGAGGGGGTGTTGTGGTACTGCAGCAGGAAGTGAAACCTTGTGAAATGCCGGAAATTATGTAGCTTGAAGGACCAATCATAGCTCTTGCAGTCTGCGTTGGGTCTGCGTTGCTTCGAAGCGTGGTTACAACTTTTTGGAGGTGCACGTCGCATCTCTGCGTTGGTCGCAGAGGGACGCAAGGCCTCCGCAAAGCCCTCTGCGTTGTAGGTGCGCAAAAGCATAAACCTTGCTTAATGATTTGATAGACGTACCATAGAGCAAAGGTTCCCAACAGGTGGGTCGTGGTCAAAAAGTGGATCGCGGGTCCATTCTGAATGGTCCGCAAGTAACTCACAAACATGTCAAGTTTGTAAAAACACACGTTATTTTTAAGTACCGTTAATTTATTTTGAAGTTAATTTTTATAAGTGCCGTTTCCTGCTGTACAGTGAGAAGTAACGGACAGCTTCATGACGACATGGCTAAACACAAATATGATGCTGAATGTTAAACTGTGTGGACCTTCAACTCATGACTGTGGAGAAATCTGGACCCTGTGGCTGGGAACCACTGCTGTAGAGATTCCTAGCGCTGCCTTGTACCAACGCTGTGTTTCACACTTCAGCCAATGTACTTCTTTTAGGGCTTATTCAAATGTACACATGTGAAGTTGACGAGTGTTCACACAGTAAAATGGAAATAACAGCTAGAATTGTCAAGGTAACAGAGGCTAAGCCTAAAGGCCAAAACACACCGGCGCTGTACAACGCGCGTCAAAACAGCTGCCCCCATTGTTTTCTATTTACAAACACACACCGGCGGCGGCTCAGCACGCGTCGACGTGCCGCGCCGTGGCACTTCATGCTATTGTCCTATTTTTCCAGCGTCGCCGCCCTCGAAAAAGCGCTATTTTGTACTTCCCAGCCTAGCGGACTGTGTGCAACAGAAACCCGGTTGACGCCCCACAGCGTGACGCTTTTTGTGTGTGTTGGGGGCGGCACTTGACTCGCGTCAATGACGCCGCCGTCATATGACGCCGCCAGTGTGTTTTGGCCTTAAGAGTAGTTATCCAAACATTTCCCAGAGGTAGAGCTGCTAGGAAGTTGAAATAATGTCCTTAGTCGTGTGAAACCTTAAAAAGCCAGTGTTCAAGTTGAAGTGAGCAAACTGGCAAACACGACTCAGATCAGAAAATGACCAAAAACATAAATGGAAAGGATGTTTAATCAACTCCGAAAGTTCGTAGGCAACTTGTTGAGTTAGCAGCTTTATGCTAGATAGGGCTCCAACAAATGATTATTTTTGTTGCTGATCAATCTGTTGATTATTTTCTCAATTAACTGATCAGTTAGTTGGTCTAATAAATGTCGGAAAATGGTAAAAAAGTCAATCGATGTTTCCTGAAGCCCAAGAAGACGTCAAATGCCTTGTTTTGTCCAAAACCCAAAAGATATTGAGTTGACTGTCATAGAGGCGTGAAGAAACCAGTGAATATACACATTTAAGAAATTGGAATCAAAGAAATTAAATTATTTTTCAAAGGAAACCTCAAGCCGATTAAACGATTAAGAAATTCCTTGGCGATTGTTTTAATAGTTGACAACTAGTCAGTTAATCATTGCAGCTCTAATGCCAAGAGGTCTCCAGTTAATCACAAGAATGCTTCATAACATCACATTTTCTTCTCTCGCAACTGTCACTACTTTCCCACCAAAGCAGCTCCGCCTCCAGGTGAAGGTAGGTTAGCAAATTAGGGAGTTCCCTGTTTGAGCATCTCTTGTGTAGAATCCGTACACAGGGTCAAAGCATTTGGGCTCCGGGGCAAACATGTGACTGCTCTGCTCAATGAAGGGCTTTGAACTCAAAGTGGAAACCAATAGATCCATCTGCAGCCTTGTGACTGAAGACTGCTTCCACCCCTGTCATTTTTAGAAGTAGCAGCCGCAGGAAGTTGCTTTCAGCCTGCAATAAACTTAGTGAGGTGTTGTCATGAACCCCCCCATACAGTTATAATTAGCCTCGATGAATCCATTAGATAAAAGGAACATTTATGACTTATGCTGCTTGTCAGTAACCCAGGCGATCAACAATAGCATCTGAGTCACAAGCACTTCAGAAGCCAGATACAGTAAATCTGCCAGAATTTGCGTTGAACTAGAACAGTGACACTTTATCCTCAGGTTTCAAACATGGTGAAAGAGCGCTGGCATAAATGTAACAGCTTCATGATGGCACTTTATTTCCATGTCTATCTTTGCTACTAATGCTATGTGCAGACATTTGAAGCTGAAACACATTTGAGACCAAAAGTCAAAGCAGCAGGATTGGAAAAAAAAATATTTTAAATATCATCGTCCCCTTTTTATCGCTTGGGCCTTGGATCTGTGTGTCATAAAACCCAAGTGGATCTGAGTTGACTTATCAGCTCTGATCATGTGGTGTGGTTTAATTATCGCGGAAAAAAAATTATTTTTTTGGGGCAGATGGCGCGAGTGAACTGTGAAGTGCAGGAAAAAAAAAAGTTGCTCTTTTTGATCGTGGCTGCTTGTTTGTGTTGGTGTTCTCTCTATTCGGGTCTAATTATCCTCAGGTCTAGACGTCTGCTGTGACGTCTTCTTTTAGGTTGAAAGAGGTTGAGATTCTATCATTTCTCCCCTTGTTTATTCCAAACAAACCCCAGACATAAAACGCATCACTTCCTGTATGCTGGAGAATCTTTCCCTCATGCAGAGCTGCATAACAAGAACTGTTAACAACATAAAAGCTTTAATGAGCCATAATGAGAACAGTGAAATACACTTTAATGTTACATCAGTCAGTCGACTGCAACAAACCAGACATTTATTTACACACTCTAAATATTGTTGGTTATTACTTTGAGTTATGTGGTGTAATATTGTTCAAATACCCACAGGTAAGATGAATATAATAGACCACACAGTAACAGTAGGAATAAGTATTTAATTGTTTTCGCACTAGCTGAAAGTGTAGAAACATTTTTCTTACTTTTTGTTTTTTACTCTTACCTTTGACCCAGATAACTGTTTTTGACACTGCGGGAATGGAAATCAATTTCCCGCCGTCACACTTAAGGCTGTGCATTTTTGGAAGTGTAGTTAACTGATAGCAGCGCACTGATTCTTCATCACAGAGGCACGACTGAGCATGCTCCACGGTTTGTGTGTGAGTGTGTGTGTGTGTGTCCAGGATCAGCTGTAGACATGAGAGCAGGGTCAGCTGTACATTCCTGGGCAGGGCATCAGCAGGAAAGGGCCCTTGAATACAAAGTCTGCCTGTGTGTGTGAGAGATGGAGTGTGTGCCTGTGCGTGTGTGTGTGTGTGTGTGTGTGTGTGTGTGTGTGTGAGCGAGCTGATGCCTCACAGTAGGCAATGATTAACTGTGCTGAGCAAAGTTTGATCAAACTACCGAGATAGCGCGTGTTGTGTAGAAGTGTTTCCCCCTCCACACTACACAAACACATATGAACACATACATGCACATCTTACTGAGTTGTGAGCATGACATAGATGGGTGGAGGGGTCAGAACTAGGCAGTTGTTGCCAGCATGTTGTCACCTCAGCCTTATGAATAATAATTTCTGCCACTTCATCAACATCTGGAACATTTTCAACAGTGGTGAACTTTTTTTGTTTTTATTTTGTTTTTTAATTTTTGGGCTTTTTGCCTTTAATATACAGGACAGTGTGAAATGGGGAGACAGAGAGAGTGGGGGGACGACATGCAGCGAAGGGTTGCAAGCTGGAGTCGAACTCGCGGTGGTGGTGAACTTTTTAAATGGAATGCTACATCACGCAGCCGTGCTGGTGATTTTGCATGTTTCAGCTCATTATTTTCACTTTTTCCATACTACAATTTGCCTTGTACGACGAGTGCTGTATGTTTTCTGAGTGATTTTGTGGCTTCTGTGGAGCCATTGGTGTCAATAGATTTCAGCACATCATGAAAACCAACATGACGAGACTTGTAGAAACTGCTATGTGTAGACAGTCCATTCTAATGAGCCATTAGCCACCTTTATATTTTGTCTTGTGATTGTTGCATGGCAATGCTGTCAACAGCAAAGACAAAAATCCACAGTTTAAGGACACTTGTACCCTTTTCCGTCTGAAATTAGCGCATGTGTGCGGGTTTTTTAAACACGGGAAAACCTGCTAAAAATACATGATAGACTTCTTTATCATTGCCAGTAGACCTCATATGAGTATGCCTTTCTGTGTGTGTGTGTGTTTTTTTTACTGGTTTGTCAAGTTTGACATCACCGACCGGCTGGAAAATAGGTTAATAAATAGTAGAGCAGCGAAAATGTCACAGCGGTTACTTTTTCTCCAAACTCAGTGCGACTAATTTTGTATTTTGTGGCAGCGTGCAGGGACGGTTTTTGCTATGGGCAATGTGGGTGACCGCCCAGGGCGCAATCTATGTGAGGGCAAAACCAAAGAACCCCCCAAAATTCACCAGTTTTCTAGACTACCGCTCATTTCCACGTCAAGTTAGTGGAGTGGGCGCTGGGGCCCAGCAGCAGAAAGGAAAGGTGAATCCTGGCGGTTGTGGGTTGAACGGGGGTCACAGACAGGAATACGGCGGAGGCTCATTGTGCTCTGTGGCGCAAGATAACGGCTTACCGGCGACAGAGAAGTCCGATTCCAGGTCCAGTAATTTCCTCTTTCGTTGGTGTCATGACTGCCCAGTACCTGGACAACCGAGCCGAGGCAGCACACAGGTATGTGACGTGTCAGAGGAGAAACAAGCCGTTCATTTCTCTCTTTGTGGCAGGTAACGGTCCACAAACCTCACCGCACTTTAGGGACTGTTCTTTACTTATGAAGGGACTGTTCTTTACTTGTCAGGGGAGGAGGGTGGCTGGTTGATTTTTATTTTATTTTTTTATTTTATTTTGATCCCCCCTATGTTAATCACTTATTGATGCTGTTTTTGAAGTATGAATAAGTCACTAAGTAATTTATTCCATTGAAATATCATTGATGTATTATAGAAAAGTGATTTATCTTTTTATAAATGACAAAAGGCACATCTGCCTCATTTTGGGGATGGGTTTGCCCAGGGCGTAAAACTAGTCAGGACCGCCTCTGGCAGTGTGTCATTGCATCGTGCTGGCAAAGGGGTAAAATTACCACCTCCACCCAGTTGTTGAATTTCAATCACTTCCGATGGAAGCCGATTTGAGCTCGAGCCGATAAATACTTGTGAAAGTCGATTGTAAGCCTGCCCATTAGATAAAAAAGCCAGATGTTAGCGGGTGTTAATGTCTTTTTTGTGCAGTGGGAAAGGGGCTTAACTTGACATTTAAAGGGAACCTATTATGCTTTTCTGTATTTTGTGACCTTTATATAGTGTTACAATGAAGAATGTTCATATTAAATGTGGCCAAAGTCTCAAATTCTGAGGTAACTGTATGTAGAAATAATATCTGTGAGCATAAAAGCTAAGGTTTCCTCCTGGTCTCTCTGTTTCCAGCATTTTTTAAAGCTCTGGCTACAGTATGATGTCATAATGTGATGAATTTCTTTATATGGTCATGTACTTCAAGCACGCTACTGCAAGTGTTTACATTACGTAGCCTACACTGCTAACTGAAGCTACATGCTAATGTCAGGGAAACGTGTAATCTTGGTTTTCAATGTTGTAAGTTTCTCCCCAATTTCCAATCATATTCTTGTATGAACATGTTGCGTTTACAAGCTTATAGTGGTGATTTTTTACGGCAAAAAGTGCCGTTATATTCCGTTACAATCATTCCCCGGCTGCAATGATGGAAGACCTGGACACGCTAACCAATCAGAGCAGACTGGGCTTTTTCAGGAGGGGAGCTTTAAGAGATAGGTGCTAAACCATGTGTGATACACAGAGGGTGAATACAGGTGTTCTAGCCCCAACAGTATGAGGAAAATAAGTGTTTTTTTGACCATTAGAGCATGTAAAAAAGTGTTCTAGTAGAAACCCTAAATACAAGTATGAACCTGAAAATGAGCTGAATGGGTCCTCATTAAGACAACATCCATGTTTGCTTATTTGTCTCGACATTGGGCATTGATATTTTAAATGTCACAATTCCTCAAATTGGTGCTTTTCGGAGAACAACTAACAGCTTTAATTGTACAACTGAAATGCGGTTAAAGCCAGTAAGCACAATGACATCATAGCTTCGACAAATCAGAGCAGCAAATTATTCACTGCGATGGATTTACTTTGAATTAGAGTTCTCCTAGGGAACCAACACATGCACAACTGTCAGTGTATATCCACAAACTATTCCTTAAGAGTCAGAAAAGTTTTAAATGTAAGCCTACGAGCGAGACACAACCCAAATGTGTGTGAATGTGTGATAGTTGTGACGCAACAAGTCAATTGAATTTGATGGGAAATTTTACTTTTTATTCCACTGTGCAGATGTTATTACCTGCAGATGCATGGACTTTCATACCAGACATATTTTCAGGGATCTAAAATATCAGTGTACATGTAAGTTTTTAGTGTCAGTACCATAAAATCAGGGGCATCTTTCTCAAACTTCAGGTAAGATAAGATAAGAATGAAGCAAGAAATCTGTCACAAAAATGGCACAAACAGTTTTCTTAGCACACAGTAGTCAAATATAGACCAGAATACAATGCATCTGCAAACAGGTTTGGATTTGCAGCATGTAACTGTCACTATTTCTTCACTGGAAAATTTGATTCCAGTATTGCTGTTGTTCAGTCCACCCACCCACACACACACACACACACACACACACACACACACACATATATTATATTCCACTTCACAATGAAACTAGTTCACAATGCAAATGTTTTGCACTGGTTTGCAACGTGTGGTTGAATTAAATCTTTCTTTCCATTAGATGTGTGACTTTGCAGAATCGTTGGTTAAATACAAAATGTCTATGGTCAGAACTCAGTCAAACAGTACACAACAGTATTTGAATTTAGGCATTATTGCACCATGAAGTGAATTGTGCACTGCCTGTTATATATTCAAACCATCAATCTCAAAGTTCAGAGTTACTAGTGGAAGAATTACATTTTGGGAAATGTAGGAAGACCTTATAGTAGAAGCAGGTGTAGTTTGAGAGAAAGCAGGTGCACCAAAAATGCATTACAGCACCTGATCACGCAGACGAACTTGGCATGTGCTGGATGCCATTAATAGATTCTCTGTAATGACATAGAAGTATCTAGGGGTGCATTTATGATTTAAAGGCACTTGTGACCCGGAGATCAGGAGTCTCATGCTTCACCGGCTGAGCTAAGGGCGCTCTAATAAGTGTACTGTAAGTGTTTTCCAGGTGGTGAGGAGGTGGCGGAGCTAACCGGCTCACTGCACTTTTCCATTTTCCATTTTATGCGATGCTCTTATTCGGAGTAATTTACGGCGTGTGCAGCAGCACAATAAGCTTCACTTCCTTGATCACCAGGACGAGTGCAAAAGGTTGGATAATGGTGTGCTGCCAGTTTCTGTGACCACCAGATGAGATGGAGACGCATCTTCGTACAGAAACGTTGACATGTTCCCCTGCAGAAGCTTGTACAAACCTTTACTGAGTATATGTGTTTGTGTATTTAGGTGGTGAACCAACTCAGCAGAGTGGGTGACTGGTTAATTGGCCAACTGGCTGCCTGACTGTGTGTGTGTGTGTGTGTGTGTGTGTGTGTGTGTGTGTCTGAGTGCATGTGCAACAGAAGAGATAAATGAGAGTGAGGTATGAAGCCATGGCATGAGGAATGGACTGGGTTTGTTAGGGCGGCCGCAAGGGTCACGGCTGGCGGGTGGCGTTGTGGTCGGGTCATTCAGTCAGCTGTGTCGCTGAGAATTAATGGGAGGCAGGAAGTCTGGAGAGCAGAAGAGAGGTAAATGTCAGACCTGTGCTTTTCATTAGTCTGCATCCACTGTAGAGCCAAACAGAGCTGCACAGGCCTGCATTTCTTCATATCTTAAGTGCCGTGTCATAATATACAACCATACAGCACTATATTAAAAGAATCTAAGGAAGATACAGCATGGAAAGGACACTCCTTCAACATGACACAAGGCCAGCTCCGTAAAAAAATGGGTTTCCCAGTTTGGTGTGGAACAACTTGACTGGCCTGCACAGAGCACTGACCTCAACCCTGTCCAACACCTTTGGGATGAAGTGGACTGCGAGCCAGACCTTATCACCCAACATCAGTGTTGGATCTTGCTAATGCTCTTGTGGCTGAATGGGAGCAAATCCCTGCAGCAAGGTTCCAAAGTCTTGGGGAAAGCCTGAAACCAGAGAAGTGGGGGTTGTTATCGCAGCAGATTAATGCCCATGTAGGTATATTTGGGTGTCCACGTACTTTTGTGTTCATTTAGAAGAAGGTGGGATTTCTGGTAGTGTTGACAACTGGTATGATTTTGCTAAAATCCGTAGGGATTATGCATCTTGATCGTGAGTGTTCCACATGGTGTCTGCATTATTTTGGTAAGACAGTATGGTAACTTGTTGCTAATTTCCTGCACAGGGTTAACAGACATTGAGAAGTGCATGGGGGAAGCAGAGTTGTTGGTGGTGTCACGGTGTCTTTTCTTTTTTTCTCTGTTTGCTGGGCGGCCTTGCTCAGGCTGGCCTGCCCCAGGGCTTTAGGGCTATTTATAGAGACACAGCACCGTTTATATGGTGAAGGCAGAGCAGAGCGGAGCTGGCTGATTCTCATGTCACGATACCAAAATTCAAACCTGGGCACCAAGTTTGATATCCAAACATTTGAAGCTTGCCTACTACAAATATCACAGTGAACAAGAGTAAGCATCAAGCAGTGTGTATCCATACTTGAGACATCCTCGCACATACTGTTTGTTCTGAGCTGCTGAGCTGTAGATCTGACCTTGATTTCCCTATAAAGAGTCTGATTTTCCTTACAACAGTCCTTCCTTTCAGACCTGAACTGAAGTGTGTCTGCTGTTAAGTGAAGAAAAACCAAAACAATGTGTACAGTGAATGCAGCGGAGGTGATGGAGAGCCATAAACAAATCACAGCTAGCATCATGGAGATGTGGGTTGGATTCCATAGAAATACTAGTGGAGGCCTCTCTTATCTTTTTTAAGTTGTACTGTCAGATAAATGCTCAGGACTGGAGTGGCTCAGTATTTGTCAATCTGTAAACAAAATAGTTCCCTGCCCGACTCCTGGCACTGGTTTCGTCAACCAGTTTTTGGTGGAACTGGGATCCAGTTCAAGTCGTGATGGACTGTTTGACTCTGTTACAAGATGCGCTGCTGCAGTACATGGATAAGAGGCAGACTGCAGCTCTGTCTATTACAGGCCTCCTCCTACTTATTTTTCACTACTACAGTCTACCATTTACACCATCTGGAGGTGACACTGGAATTAATACAAGATCTGCCTCTAAAACACATTGTTGAAAACACTTTATAGGGTAAAATCTGTCTAACTTGCCAGATTTAAACTAACATACTTCATGCTTTTATACATTACAATCACAAAGAGAGAAAGCTGGAACAATGGAGAAAAGAAAGTCCACTCATATTAATGTCATACATACTGGACATATTAACCTGTGAGTTATTTACTGTTTTTATTAATTGTTGAGACTGTAAAATGTCAAAAAATAGTGAAAAAAGTGCATCAGAATTTCCCACAGTTAGGTCGTCAAATTGCAGTTCCTGCCAAATTAACGTCCATAACACAAAGACATTACAATGATTTAAACAGTGGGGGATTTAAGGTGGGATGTACTATATTGCTGTCATTGTTCATTTTAGACAAACCATACAGTCTGAGGTACAGGGAGGAGGTGCACATTAATAACCCTCCAGGAGTGTAACATACTCATGTTTAACCCAAACAATACGCAATGTGACTGCAGTTGGTTCAGATCGAGGTTGGAACACGTTCTCACCACAAACGAACCGCACCAGAGTTCGTTTGCACCCAGATCGAGACCACCTCTTCATGAAGGTCTCAGTTCGGTTGTTTTGGTGCACACCTGAGTGTGATCGCTGTGTTCACACCTGCCCAAGTGAACCGAACGTAGGGGGCAAACAAACTTGAGTTCAGTTGAACCGAACCAAACAGCACAAGTGTGAAGGCACTCACAGATGGACTGTGGTTCAGGTCCACACCCAGACACTGTTCTATCAGGACCCACATCTATAACCTTTCAGGCTGGTCTCATAAATTGTTTGTACATTTTCCCACAAAAAGTAATGCACCCAGATTTGTACATATCTCACATATTTTGAAAGGCTGCTAACATGGAACCAAAGGGAATTAACAAGGAAGTAGTCCCAAACAGTCTTGTAAATAGGCAAGTGGGGACACAGAATGGATGGGTCACAAAAATGTGGACTTTCCCCAGGAGACACATGTTCAGAACTGTGTAAACTTTGAATGAACCTTGAGTCATTTTAAGGTAGGTCCTCACCACTCACCGTTTCCTTTCCTAAACCTAACCACAGCAACTTTCCTTGCCTGAACCTAACCTCCGTCACTTTACGTTAATTACGTAACAATACATCAAGGACATAACGTCATTTGTGGGGCGCTAATTCGTAGGACATCATATGAACCGTTCTGTGAGGATACGTGAACCTTTGAATTACTGAGAATTATTAAATTTGTATGGAGCATTTGTATTTCAGCATTTCTAGACTTTATGGCACTGGTTTATCAGCCCAGGAAACTCTCAGACCAGTTGCATGCATTGTAAATCATCTCACGTGATTCTACTCAGCTGATCAAATCCCCCAGGAACAGCACTGGGCTTTGAGGCCAATTTGACACAGTGACCAAACTGAGTCCATCATGTGATGCCTTGAGGGCCAAAAAGACTTTAACTTATAGACTTCCATAGTGAAAGAGACATCAGTAAATCAGTGGATACATTTTCTTTGGGTGTCACAACCCCACAAAATGACCCAGAATTTATTCTATCCAGTAACATTTTGAAAGCCTAGAAGAGTCCCATTCAAGTTAGAGGAGGGCTGAACTGGAGTAGTGCACTCAGTTGGCGGAAGTCTTTGGTGCGCTTGCTCGAACTTTTTTGGCTTCATGTGCCACTGAGCAACTCTGACCTGGGTCCTGCCTCCAACGCTTATTCCAGTTCTCTTCATACATCCGTGGGAGAGACAAGATGAGAGACAATTGGAGACATAAGTGAGTCAGAGAAAAGCAATTTGGTGCGCTCAAAAAGGACAAAAGCAGACATCGACAATAAGAATGGACAGACTCTTACATGTTTATCCTTCTCACAGGCAGTTCAAAACAAGTATTACAAATCGCTGACTGGATATAAAACAGAAAAAAGCGGCAAATCTTCAGATTTGAGAAGTTGGAAAATGCAGTAAATGTTTCAACTACTGGACCTATTTGGAGGGTGGAAAAAGTCTGAGATGGTGGAGGAGGTCTGGAAAGACAAGAAAATTTGTAGGTGTGGCAAAGTTTAAGTAACCAGCCAGCAGTCAAAGCCAAACGCAGTGTTTTGGTGTGGCTTTACCATTTTGTCCATTAAAAAAACCCTTAATTTGATTTGGTTTGGAGTTTACTGCCAGTTTAACCTGAATTTATGGCTGGTTTGGCTGGATATAAACTGCTAACAGACATGTAATTGGCAGCTGTTTGTGAATAATACACACCCAGACGCTCTGTGTCTTTTTTCCTTTTTCGTCTGTCAATCATCAACAAGACAAGAAAAGCAGGAGGTTGGTGGAAATATCGAGATGGAGGGGAGAGTGAGAAAGGTGGCGATAGAGTTGGGAAAAAATCCCCTCTTGTTTACACACACATCCAAACACACTGAGTTCCTTGGAACAGCTTGGCCGGCCCAGTAGCCATCTGTGTTGACTATACATTGAAGTGACAGTTCAACTCTGTCTGAATGTGCTAATCTGTCATCCTTGTATGTTTTGTGATGATTCTGGCAACATTTGAGTTCGCCAGTTTTCCTTCTGTTTATTCCAAACACAGTGAAAACCTGAAACACATAATTTATGGGGTTTTCGTATGAGGGAGCTACCAGATGGGGAGTGTTTCAGCTGTCAGGGTGAAATTTATCGTCATCTTCTCCATATACAGTGTTCAGTATACGAGGGGAGGAAATTGTGCTCCTAAAAAAGGTATGAAAAACAAAAAGGGAACAGGAAAGCTCAAGTGGGGAATTGAGGATGTAAAATGAATATCAATAAATGTGAGGTGTCCAAAAAATATTTATAGTTTGTGTTAAAGGTAGAGAGCTGCATTCACCTAGAAGCTACAATGAGATATCTTTGAAAGATTTTGCTCTGAAAATGCTACAAGAATCATAAATCTTACATTATAGGTCCAGTGTGTATGATTTAGGGGGACATATTGGCAGAAATGGAATTCAATATAAGAAGTATGTTTTCTTGAGTGTATAATCAACTGAAAACAAGAATCTCTGTGTTTTCATTACCACCCAATAAGCTGTCTATGTCAACATAGGGAGCGGGTCCTCGTCTATGAAGATCGCAATTTGAACCGCCATGTTTCCACAGTAGCCCAGAATGGACAAACCAAACACTGGCTCTAGATAAGGCCTTTTTGCATTGGCCAAAGTAGTTTGCAGCCCCTCCATAGCAAGAGCGTCGGAAAACAAAGAATTCATAAGCTGAAACTGCTTTAGTCAGTGTTTTACCGGTTTAAAGTCACTAGTTTCATTTGATCTGGAGAGATAAAGACCTCTGTGAGTATTTTGGCTCTCAATGAAAACCTTGTGAACATCTGGATCTTGAGTTATCAGAGAAAAAAAAGTGACCACACATTAGCAGGAACTAGGCTAACAACTGTGTCTGACATGCCGGACAGCAATTTGTAACAAGAAGCTGATTTAGGGCCTGTACAATGTTGTATTTTTAACCACCTAGAAAATGCGAGGTTGGGCATTTGGCGCTACCCTTGTGCCTACTCTGTGCCAATTTTCAAGGTCATGGAGGCAAGTTGTATCTAAGGTTGCGAAGCGACCATAATCAGCACCATATCATAACCTACATACAAGAAATCCTGAGTGCAGAGCTGTTGTTTTTCAGGGCGTTGTTTTGTAAATGTGTATAAGGCCAAAATCACTGTTTGTGGGACATATGTAAAGCTCTGGGTAGAAGGGAAAGATATCTGCCGGCTGTGATTGATTGTTCCTCGTCACATGACATGCGGTGCACGCTGCTGCGTTCCAAAAGTTGAGCTCTGTTTATCTCAGGGTGCACTGCTCAGGAACCGTCTGGCGATTGAGTACGCCTACCGCACGTCTACATTGAAAACAATGAATTTAAGGGCGCAAAAATGTGGCATGTGTACGGCCCCTTATTCAGTAGTTTTACGGGTTTAAATCAACTGGTCCTGTTTTAGGGAGGAGATCTCTTAGGATAATTCGGCTCATTGTAAAAACCTCCTGGACGTCTGAATCAGAAATAAGGTAGGTACACATTAAGTTTTCAGAAGAATAGGTGAGCCCACATTAACAGGTGCTGGGATAGCAGCTCGTCTGCGCTGTACCAAACAGAGTGGGACAAACATTGATTTGTAAGGCGGAACTACTTTATTCAGCGTTTTTACCAGTTTGAATCACCTGGTGCGTTTGTTTTGGAGAGGAAGAGACCTCTGCAGAAAAACCTCTTGAGCAATGAACACTGAAGGAATTCTAACAAGGAGTTTATTCTTGTCACACAGGAGAAGTTTCAGATGGTCGCAATCTGAATTCCTCACCGCAAGATGCCAGTAAATCCGGCACACCGTTCCTTAAACAGCTACATTTAATTTTTTTGAGATCGTCATTAGCCTGATGGTGTGCGGGAGGACAGAAAAAAATGTACCGGATCGTCTAGCTCGTGAGGTCATACGTAGAGCTCACACACCCTCACACACTTCTGAAGGGACTCACTTGTGTTCTGGTGTGTGGGATTAAGCTCAGAGTGCGTCAGTGTTTTTCTGACTGTCTAATAAAACTTTAAAGGCTTCATCTGGGCTTTGCAAAGACTTGTCGGTTTCTTTACTGTTGTTCTTGCCCCTCTCCTCCTCCTCTCTGTTGGGTTATGGTTTCTCAGTCTCTCGTCCTTGTTGCTTCATCTCAGCATCAGCGTCATTACTTAAACTGTCTCATGGAGTCAGAGATTAAACTGAGCTGCAGGTTCATTCATTCACAAGTTTCTGAACATTTTATTGACTGGTTGGCTGTCATTTACATTTACTAAGTTCCTTGTTCGGCTGTTTGATCAGCAGACTTGTTAAATGGATGTCAGTCAGCTCATTGGCTTGTTTACTAGTACAAAGAGTGACTAGTTTACTGGCTGACCGTGTGTGAAAGTTTACTTTTACACACACATTCCACGCATGACAAGGGATAAGGCCCACACATGCAGCATGTCTTTAACCCTTCATACCAGACTGTCGGTTACCTGTGACTAAAAGTGTGGTCATTGGAGCTCACACAAGGCCCACAGTCCACAACTGTTTTTGTGTTTTTACATTGAGGATTTATCATGGGGGATTTCTTTCTGTTTTTATTTGCTGAGGTTTTGAGAGGTTTTTCTTTTACAGTAGATCTCTAAGCCCAATAAAAGGGAGGTAAAGTATTTAATTCTACCTTGCTGTGTCCACCTGGCTATGAAATGTACACACATTCATGTCCATCTTATGATGAATTGCAATAATGTTGGTGATCCCTTTATTTTTTATTTTTGCAACATCCATGTCAAATTCTTATGCCTGTAAAACGTGACCTTCCTGTTAGCCTCGGCTGAACTTTGTGTTCAGTGCTAATTAGCAACGGTTAGCATGCCTAAACGTTAAACAAAAATGGTGAACATAGTAACATAACATCTGTTAAACATTAGCATGTTAGCATTGTCATTGTGAGCCATAGTTTTTTAGAATACCTAGATACCGGATGCCAATTCTTTCCAATGGTGTTGCTCGCTAGGGGCATAGGCCTACGCCAAAAAGGTTTTCTAGCTTTCGGTTTACTTCCACATGATCTCTTGTCCTGCAAACACTGCCCTGACCGTTAATGTGTGTTTTACATGCTGTGGACATGTTGCATCAATTTTGCAAGGATGTGCACAACCTACGATCCAAACTGACGCAGATGATGCAAAGCAGCCAACATGTGCGCGTGAATGCGTCATTAAAAGCAAGTACATCTCCAGCCTAGAGATGGCAGAGGTATGATCACATCATCCCATGTGAGGTTTAATGGGTGGTGTTTTCCATGTTTAACTTCCGTTCTATTCTATTATTCTATGGAAGATGATTAGTGTAGTGTTTGGTGCCATTACCGCTGGAAAACGCCGGTTCAGTGCCGGAAGTTGCCCCCATAATTCACACAAGGCATGGGGCCTAGGAATAAGGTTGATAGTAGGACTGGGAATTTCATGGTCATTGACATAAGTGTAGCTGACTACTTGTCTATCTTAAAAAAAAGAAATGTGAGACAGCAAGCGAGAGAAAGCGCAAGAGAAAATGAGTAAGCTAACAACAAAAATAAACAAACTTTTATATAATGCAATTCTGTGTATTTGAGTTTTAGCAGTGATGCGTACATAACAACAATCTAAAAGCAGTGTTGAACTGGTGTGTTCGTGTATGAAAGAAGTAATGCTAGCGTACCGACTGCTCCACTTCGAGCTGACATAAGTGTTTCTCATCATGTTGGCGAGCTGGTTTGCAGGGTGGTGGCCTGGACTGTTATGGAGCCTGTTTGTGGAGTTGACGCCCAGAGTCTTCTGGATGAAACAATACCAGCTCTAACAGTAGGAACAGAGTTTATCTGAAGGTCATGAAGCTGCTGGGAGTTTGTCATGTGAGCTGCTGCTTCAGAAAGCACAGCTTTGTTAGGACTGAGGTTTATAATAGCTCATGTCTCTGCTCATTCCGTGTCCTGTCCATGTTCCCTGGCACTTCTTCTTCAGTTTCCCCTTCAGCAGTCCCCTGTTGCCCTCCATTCACAGTATGAGATAAATACAGATTTCAGTCATGTGTTGATAATGGGTTTTCTTTGCTACACCAAATACAGTATGTGTAAGCAATCCAGCCCTGTTCACGAGCTCCGAGCCAAGTATGTCTGTGAGCCATCCTTTTTGGAGGTGTTTCATCCACAGAATGTTTACAGCATGATGGCGGCCACTGTGCCCAAAGTATTTTAGTCCATTCTTGCTTTTGAGTTGCCTATTTTTCTTTCGTTCAAAGATTTGGCAGCTTCAGCTGGAAGCTTGCATTTTTAGAATCAGTGCTAACTCTGCCCATGGAACCACAACAAGTGAAGAAACCTCAAACCAACGAGTGGATGTGCTTACAAGCTCTGTACATCTCTCAGAGCAGGAATGTGTGGAGTGTGAATTTCACTGTGGTAGTTTGAAAACATGGAAAGTTTCCTTCAGTACTTCCAAAGAATTCTGTCAGGTGAGGTAAACAGACGCACACAAACACACCCTGAGTTTCAAGATTGTTTCAGCATAACTTTGACATCATTCTGTGGAGCTGGGATTGTGCGTGGGCACGTTTGTGTTTTCAAACATGTTTTATAGTTAAAAATGGTTGCTTGGAACTGAATTTTGAAAGAAGGATGAACAATTAGTTATTTTACGATCAGATAAAAAAGAACAGTCAGCTGAAATAAAAAAAGTTCTGTAGTGCAGCCACCCCGTTTAAATGGCAGATGAGGTGGTCTGACACTGGAAAAACTTTAAAAGGGGTGCTGAAGGACAAAGCACAAAGTGGCATTCGCTAACAAAACGTTTGCTGGAACAAAGGCAAAAATGACCTGGGCAATTCATTAAAAGTAAATTAAAAAAAAACAACACCAAACAAAAGTTGCACTGTCATGGCAAGCTGACACCTTCTTATTCCGCCTATTCCTTTTCAGCCTTACCTAACTGGAACCTACCACCTGCCCAGGTAAGTATAGGGTGAGCTAAACAAAGCAAGAATTCAAATCACGCAAAATAATTAAATTACCCTCAATTAAAGATTTCAAAGTCAAAGCTAACATCACAATTTATCTTTCCAGCCACCCATACAAACCAATGAGCACACCAAATGTAGTAGAATTTAATTTACTGCAGAGCTGTCTTACCTTTCTTCCTACACCTTAGCAGGGCCCGGCCCCTCCCTGCTAAGAGGACATAATGAGGCATACCTGTTTGCACTATCCCTGATTGAGCAGCTGAGCAGCTCATCTAATCCTACATACCGGTAACAAAAAAAAACAAAAAGCATCAGACACACAACAGGATGAACTCCTTTCTGCAGATCGAAAGGCAACCTGTGCACAGGTGTGTGTGTGTGTGTGTGTGTGTTAAGAAATGATCTCTGATGATCTCCAACAGTCTTCAGTGTACTGTAAAAGTAGTGTGTGCTTAATATTATGGAACGATCAAGGTCATGCTTGTAAAAACCAACGTTTACTTGCAGTTAGAGACAGAACTTGAAAGCGATCTCTGTTTATTGATGTTAGATGTTTGTGTGACTTCTCCATCCTCCCCCACATCCTCTCGACGTGGACTTTGTCACTCTTTGATAACGTCCTGTGATGTGTCGTTTTGGGGGATCTCTCTGAAATGACTCATGCTATCTTTTTTTTTTTTTTTTTTGGTACTTAATGTGGTTTTCAGTCTGAGCGCCTTGTAAGATTACTTTAATTACCTGAAGCTAATTGCTCCAGATGTGACAACATGCTGTAAAGTACTGCGCCTCACATGCAACCCACGTGTATAATCACTGTCACACATTGCTGCAGCATCTTCAAGCTGTAACACAGGCATTTTATTGTGTTTAGGCACCTGCTGCTGAGTGACTTTTAATTCTGAGCATCGTGTCTACGTTTGTGGTGCGTTGAGTTTTTGGACCACACCTTTGTGGAGTTAAATAGATTTAAAGCTGAAATTTGGAAAAAGGGAGATTAATGTATATGTAAGAAGTTACAACTCAACAGCCAGAATTTTGAGGTCTTTCCTCCTGATCTCAAAAGGAACAGGAGAGGAGAAGCTTTGGTATTGGATGAAGGGAGAGGAAGTGTGTGTGTATGTTCATTATTGGAGGTTTGAGTGTGTGAGTGAATGTGTGCTTCTGCTGAGAATGTGTGACTGTGAATTATGTGAATGAGTGTGTGTGGTGTGGTGTGGTGGGAGGGTGGCGAGGGGTGGGGCCTGTCGAGCGTGTGTGTGTGTGTGTGTGTGTGTTGTGTGTGTATGTGCGTGCGCTTGTATACACACATTCTTCTCAGTGGGCTCCTGTGAATGTTTGCTGCATGCCAGTGTTGATGCGCTTGCGTGTGTGTGTGTGCTTGTGTCAGGATATTGGCCGTGTCACCTCAGATTAGGCCCTGATGCGGTGGTGTTGGTGGTGGTGGTGGTGGAGAGTGACCCCCTACCAACCACGCCACAGTCATTAACGGGGAGAAAGAATCCCGTCGCCATGGCAACCGTGGCCGCGCTGCCAAAACGNACACACACACACACACACACACACACACACACACACACACACACACACACACACACACACAGCTTTTTTGGGAAAATGATACTGATCTGATATCTCAATGTTTTGGAAGTATTTGTGTTTGTTGTCACACCAGTGAAGCCATCACGATATTTGAACTGGAAGTGGAAACAGCTAATGACCATCACATGACCACAGCAGGCTTCCGTCCACATTATTCAGGGGATAATAGCACCAGCATTTTTTCAGAGTGACTTTATAAATGCGAGGTCCTGTTTTTCCTTCCAGTGTTAACCAAATACATGTTACCTCACTGGAAAATATTTGAGCGATTTTGTATGTTGGATCGCCTAAACAGGAGTCACAATCAGCATACTGCGTTAAGTGATGATGTCATATTTTTGCCCCACCAAAACTCAAGGAATCTTGTAAACAAAGGATTTCCAAGATGGATAGGCAAACACGAAACTCTGGGTGGTGTGTTACACTCTGTTTCTGTTACTCACTCATGACAGCATTTGTTTAGAGTGAGGAAAGTGAAAGTTCTCCAGACATTACACTGCATTTTAACAGCAGCAGGAGAAACACAGTATTTCCTCATTCGCTGTTTTTCAGCTGTTTTCTTTTATCAACTCTGAAGAAGGTCCGCAGAATCAGGTCTGGACATTGTCTGAAGTTTGTCCTTTTACACAGGCAGCACACAACAGGAGATTGTTTATGTCAGAGGCGTTCTCACCCCCTGGGAATGCTCCGTTTGGTTTAGGCAAGGGGTGGCACCTGGGTAGAGTTTGCAGGAGGCAGGACATGACACTGATTACACTGCGGTCATGTAGCTGGTTCGTAATTTGGTCATAAACAATAGTCTCTGACTGTTCTTGAATTTGTCTGATGATTTCCGACGTCGAAATCGAAGTTGCGGAGGACCGTCTCACTTTAGGGGACGTTCCCTTTACCGCCCTGTAGTCAGAGTCTGAAACACCACATAGAGTAGCTACTAGCTGCACAGGTCAGGTGGCAGAGTTTTAGTGGTCCAGCCAGGAGATGATAAGCATCTGGATGAGCATTACCTTACATTACCTTCTTGGTAAAAAATCCTCCTCATTTTTTACAAGAGGAATCTACAGGAACTACTCTGTCACCCCTGGTTTCCCTGCTGAAGGCTAATGTCAGAGGTGATGGACAGGTCTTAACCTTGAAATCCTCACAAGCTTCATATCCAAGTTGAGCTTTAGGTGGAGCCTTGACATCTACTCTGAGATATTTGTCAGGCCAGCAGTGACCTCCACCTGAGTGTTGGATGGGAGAAACTTTAACTTTGGACATTTGTGTCTAATAAAATGCCTCCTTATGGTTTCATAACTTAGTGATCTTGCACAGCTATACTCAATTCTATTAGACACAATAGAGCTGGTATAATTTAGACCCAGCCTGACTCGAATCACAGTCATGGTCTCAGATAATAGGAACCCAGGAGACCCTGGAAGACCCTTAAGCCCCTTTTGATTAGTTGATTACTGAATACTTGACAAGTGTTAAATTAATCGGCAACTAATTTGATGATTGGTTAATCGGCTTAAAGCAACTCTTACCTCTCTTGCATTTCACACAGCACTTAAAAAAATTTGAACATCCACAACTCCTGCCTCCCTCCAAAGTCCCATCCCCCTCCTCCTGCAACTCCACCTCCCTCCAAAGGCCTACTCCCCTCCTCTATTATAGGCCCGTTTCCACTGAAGAAGTTCCTGGTACTATTTGGGGGGCAGGAACTACTACAGGAACGTCCTCTCGCTTGGCCCTCTCAACCGCCGTGTCTCCACTGAGAGAGCGGAGTACGAGGAAGGTTCCTGTAAAGTTATGGGCTCTGGATGTGACGTAATCGTTGC